>NW_006439757.1:2982258-3104529 GCF_000325575.1 Pteropus alecto
CTCTTTCCCAGTTCAGCTACTGGTGACATCTAGCCAGTTGCTCAGGCCAAAATTTCAGTGTCATCCTTGTGTCCTTTCCTTCTCTCACACCCTGTGTCCAATCCATCAGCAAGTCATGTTGAATTTGCCTTCTGAAAATGTCTGAATTTGGACCACTTCTGAATCAAGTTATCAACCTTTCTCTCCTGAATGTTGGCAGTAGTCTCCTCACTGTCTCCTTGCTATGTCCTAGACCCCTTAAGTCCATTCTCAATGCAGTAGAAGGATTGATCCCTTTAACCAGGTCAGTTCATCTCAGTGCTCCTATCGTAAGTGCCAGGACCCTCCATTTCATTCAAGTAAAAGTCAGAATCATCCCAATGTCCAACCCCATGTTACCTCTCTGATCCATCCCCTTACAGCTACTCTGCCCTGCCTCTGTTCCAGCCACAACAGCCTCTGCGGTTCTTCCCACACCCCAGGCTGCTCCAACCCAGCCCTTTGCATGTGTTCTTCCCTCTGCCCAAAACACACTTCCCCAGATTGCTCATGACTCCCAGGCTTTACTCAATTGCTGGCCACTCAGTGAGGCTTCTAGCTATTGTACTTGAGCTTGCAACCTCCCTACCTGGCCTCATTTTTCTCCAAACTACTTGTCATCATATATGTTACTTATTAGTTTTATGCTCCATCTGTCTCCCCTCCTAGAATACTGATGTCCCAAGAGGTCAGGTGTTTTTGTTTATTTTACTAAACACTGCATTCCCAGTACCTAGAACAATGCCTGGCATATATAGGGACTCAACAAATATTTGCTAACTATTAAATCTAAAGTTGTTTCTTGATTATATTTAATATCAAGTATTCTATTCAGTATTAGAATACTATATAAATGTTGGTCTCGCTAAACTATGCATTACTATATTATTTTAATTTGGAGAAGGGATTGTAAAATATTTTCTTCTTAATCACTGACCTTTAGGTACATGACATCGATTTAAACAAATCTGCCCCAAACAAATCCTGTTTCAGGTATAAAACCATTGTTTATACATTCATTCATTGTAGCTATAGTACATATTCTTTTATTTCAGCTTTTCTTCATCTCTCTATCATTTTTGTTTTCCAGAAAAGAAGCACAATTAGATGAAGAAGGACAGTTTCTTGTCAGAATAATATATGATGATTCTAAAACTTATGATTTGGTTGCTGCTGCAAGCAAAGTCCTCAGTAAGTTGAATGTGACTTTCCTTCTTTGGTTAAGTAACACGTTGAAGTCCAAAGGAATTCATGGTCCAAGATCACATTGGATAGTTATGCACAGCCCTGGTGGGGAAGATATTTACATATAACGTTAGGCTCAGGCCATGCCAGTCCTATTTTTCCTTTTACAAGCTCTTTAGGGAATAGAGCTCTCTGCCTTTTCCCACAAAAAGCCATGTGCTGGGAAAGGAAAAAAATATTGATACTTAATGTAATAAGTTAATAATGTAATAATAACTCAGCGTTATAGTGTCAACAGCACAGTTATTACACAGTATAGTATGCAGAAAATATTATTGCCAGATCTCTTTTGCAATCACAAATTTTGTTAGGTAATAGTAAAAGGAACAGGCAAAGTTCAAAAGAAAGCTTCATAGAAAAAAAGTGTTCTCAAAGTGATGTCTTTTATTCTCATAGTTGTTCATTTTAAACTAGGCTACAGTTGAAATAGAATACAAAGAAGTTTTTTAGCTTTGCAGCTATAACTAAAAGATCAAATACTATCTATTGCAGAATACAAGAATTACAAAAACAGATGGTAAATTGTTAATAAGAGGAAAAATATCCAGCTTCATTAGAAATCAAAATTGACACAAATATGAAATAATTTTTCATATAGATATGGAAATTTAAAAATATCTAATATAATCAAGGATAGAGTTAAAAAGGAAATTATACACATTTTAAATATGATGGGTTTAAGACAGCTTTATTGGAGAATAATTTTGCATCATCAGTCAAAGCGTTTTAAAAATGCTCAAAACCTTTAGGAACTTTTCCTAAGATAATTATTCAGTTTATTTGCATTAAGATTTATGTGTGCTTTCATTTCAGAGTTACCTATATTACCCCAAATTGGAAAAGCTACACTTTGAATAAGAGGGGATTGATTAAATAAATTATTGCATCCTTATGTTGAATAAGACAGTGATTAAAATTGATGTTACAGAAAAAAATCTTAAAGTTTAAGGAAATATTAGTAATTGGATATTAACAAAAAAGCAGTCTTTTAGGGCACATACCATTTTCAAGCAACTTATTAAATATGTATATTTAGGTAAAGAAAAACCGTTTTGCACCAAAATATTATCATGTGCATTCTTGATGACTTTCAAGATTTTCTTGTATTTTTTCAGGACAAATAAATATATTATTTGTCCTGAAATAATATATTTAAAAACATACATTAAATATATGTTTTTAAAAGCTCAAAATTAATTAAGTAGTTTTTCATGGAAGCTGAAAAACTGATTGCTTTGCTATAAGTACAAATTTACACTATCACATGTTTGTATGTTGTCTTCTCAGATTTCATTGGATTGTCCTAGCCAGAAAATTTTTATGTGATCTGTGTTTACTATGCACAAAATTTGAGAATATTTAAAACGTCTTTATTATGTACTTTATCTTCCTTCTTCCAATCAACAGCATTCCACTTATATACTGTTTTTCCTTTTGTTGTCCTTTCAAATCTATGGAATAGATCTCAACGCTGGAGAAATCCTCCAAATGTTTGGGAAGATGTTTTTTGTCTTTTGTCAAGAATCTGGTTATGATACAATCTTGCGTGTCCTGGGATCTAATGTCAGAGAATTTCTACAGGTAAGCAAATTGAGGTTTTATAGTTAAAAGTTCTGAATATGTGATTCTTAAACATAGGCTCCAGAGTATTTTTGTTCAGCCACTTAGATGAGTGTCTCGCTACTGAAATGGAATCATAGTGACATCTTTCTTAAGTCACATACAATAATAGTTATTAGATAGACTTGAATACATTTTAGCGTTTTTGCTTCATATTTTTTCTTTAACTTCTGGTTGCCGACAATAAATACGCAAATTAATATTCTCTGAAAGACTCATCATGGCCTTTCGTGATCAGTTTAACTGTCTTTAAAAATGATTATTTATGCTACTAGTTGTGATTTTACATTTTAGATCTATAACAAGGTCCAATTTTAGGTGTACCTCGTTTGCATAATTAAATAGTGTGTCACCATCTATGATGTTTGACCCGGAGCTCGTTTAGGAGAAAGCACCTTGGCTTTCAAGTCCTCTGCCCTCAAAACAGATTTGAGAACCATTACTCCACGTTCCACATTAATTAATCTACTACAGAGGGAAAAATGGGAGACCTCCCAAAGTCAGTTGCAGGTGAAGTAAAAGATTATGTTGCCAGAGGCCTTGTTTTTCATTCTTGTTAAAATCACCTTAAAAGCTTCGTACTAGTAAAGTATACATTAGATGAGAAACTATTTTTGGATTATCTGTCCTATTTTAAGCGAAGGCATTTGCGAGACCCTCTCCTTGAAACGTGTTAACACTGAAAATGATGCGGTAGTTTGTAAAGGATATTTCTAAACTGGCTGCTGAGAGCAGCCAGATCTTGCTGGAAAATGATGTCAGTGCAATACTAGCTGAACCGAAGCCCAGTTTTGAGGGAATGTAAACGACTTAAAATCCAGCTGCATTATTGATTTAACAGCCAAAATAAGAACTTTACTGTTTAATCAAAATGTCTGTTGTTTACACAGTGACATTTTTCTTATAAACTTAAAACAGCATTAAATCAAGAAGGAAACTGGTTTGCAATTCCCTGCCATAGATTTACCGAACTACTGATGTCAAAAAAAGCTGCCACTTCCAAATGAAGCAGCTGCCAGGAGATATATAAATTAAACGTTAACGGGCTGTATTTAAATGAATTATTTTAAATGGATTAAAGTTTGACATTTAAAAGTATTTTGAGATTTTTGATTTTTGGATACATTTTCCATTTTTTTAATACTTTTGTTGATGCCTGTCACCTTATCAACAAAGTTTCAACTCGCGGTTCCTCTGTGTTAAACTTTTTCAATGGCCGCGTTTACATAATAAAACAAATAATTCAAATACTTTTACAAATTGTTTTTGTTTTACCTTGGCTTATTGTGACCATCTGCTAAATTTGTAACGGCGCAATAAGAAAACAAGCAGCCACTTGACGTGTTTCTTCATGTTCTAGAGCTGTGCTATCCAATAGGATAGCTCACTAACCAAATGTAGCCGAATTTTGAGAATTCTACCTCTTTTCTTCATTTCCCCTACACTTCCGTAGGAAAGTCTACCATTATCTAGAGATTGAGTGGTTTCCCTTCCTCTCTTCATGACTCCTCCCATCTCTTGTTTGTTCTATAACTAATAATCTTTCCGAAATGCAGTATATCTCATCATATTTTCTTGCGTAAGCCCATCAGTGATTCTCCACCGCTCATTGGAAAATGGCAAAAATAATTTAAAGAATTGAAACCGCTTACATCTCCTGCTCATTTTCCCTCTTCCTCTCCCCTAGCTCAGTCAAGAGAACTTTTCTTTTCTTTCTTTCTTTCTTTTTTTTTTTTTAATTTTGCTCTTTCTATCCTCTGAGATTCTGCACCTGCTCTTCCCTTTGTCTGGAACACTGTTCATGCTCCTTTTCACCTAGATAAATCCTGTTTATCCTGTTGGTCAAATTACTCCTTACAGGAAGAGTTTACTCCTGTCTCCAATCTCTACCCTTTTTGACTAGGGGTAACTGGCGTTTCTCATGTTTTCAGAGTGCATCAATTTCCCCAGCCATAGTAGTTCTCACACTGTATTATCATTTCCTGTTTGTTGGGCTGGAATGTAAACTTCGTGAAGCTGGAGACCACACATCATTTCTCAATGTTGGTGCCTCCACAGATGTAATCTGTGTATCTGGAGCTGAATTCATGTCTTTTTTTTTTTTTTTAAATGAAGGTTTGCGGTCTGTATGAAAATAGGAAGCTAGCTCAAGATTAATTGATTTATTAAGAATAACAAAAAGCAATTTTGGGTGAGATTATATAACTTTATTTAGGAGATTGAAATGTGGAAGAATAGACGGCTACAAACTA
Organism: Pteropus alecto; assembly: GCF_000325575.1. NCBI lineage: Eukaryota > Metazoa > Chordata > Mammalia > Chiroptera > Pteropodidae > Pteropus > Pteropus alecto. The sequence goes on from NW_006439757.1 coordinate 2,987,394, forward strand.
GACCAATTTCCTTGAGTCAGGAGCTTTGAGTGTGCCATATTTGTTGGGCTAGTATATGGCCTCTGGGAATCGAAACCCAAGTCAACCCACAGCAGGGCCACCAATTCATTTTCAATGGTATTACCTTATCATGACATTATATATTCTTTACCTCCCCAATAACTTTACAGACATTAAAGGAATTATGAAAATGAGCACTGAAGGCTGCTGGATTGACTATTGAAAAATAAATGAGCAATATGTGATCTTAGAGACCAGTCGGGATTTAAATTATGGGTGTGTTTAAAAGTGCATAGGGATCTCAGTTGAATAATCAAACAAATATTCTGTCATAGTTTGCTGGAAATACTGGCTCCTTCGACTAATTTTGGAGTGGTGGCTATTTCGCCCACTCCCTCAATTCGTACACATGAGAGTCTTCTGTCCGTGTGTTTTTTCAGCCTGCAAAGGGGTTTCCTTAAATTCATGATGGCTCCAGGTTTTGGCTTCAAAAACACAACATTGTGATTTAACCAGTCTGTCAGGAGCAAACTGGGATTGATGACCCATCTAAAATCCTTAAATGTTTGTGCAAAGTGTTATTTTGAGAAATACGAGGATTTTCCTGAACAGCTGCGAAAGTCTAATACTTCCCTAAATTATTTATAATATTTCTGAGAAAAAAATGCACCATTCATTTTATTTTTAACTTTTGAATTTCAAAAGGAACTGCTTTCTCAATATCCAAAATGACAATTTCTGTAAACTGCAGTTTTAAAATTGACAAGTGAGGACTTTTAAAGGAAGACAAGTATTTTAGAATTATAAGACTGTTTTCTCTTTGAATAACTGGTATATTTTTACAAAATATTGATTGCCAAATATAGTATTATAAAAGTGGGATTTTTAAACATGAATTTAAAAATTATGGAATAAATGAAATATTTTACACAACTAATTCTATGACTGCCTTTTTTCTTTAAATATTTCTCTTGAGAGGGTGGTAATGATAACTATATATAATTTGAAAAGTTTCATCATTTAAATAATTTAGTGACTGATATAATTTATTTTTAATAAGGCCTTACATTTGTCTTTTTAAATATAGAATGTATTTAAATATAGAAAATTTTTTCTATATTTTTTCCTTTGGAGGGCTATTTCTCAAGGAGAAGCTCCAAGGAAGAAAGGCAGGCACAGCATCATTAAAGCAAGAACTTCTTCCTTGCTCTGACATGCTGCTCACACCCTGACCTTGGTGCTTCCCATTATATGGGGTTGGGTTTTCCACTTTATTTAGGGCTTGCTTATTTAAATTTTTCATGTTTAAATTCTAAAATGACTTCTTTCTCATAAAACTCAAACTATTTTTCAAATTACATGACTCTCATAAATCAGTGCTGGTGTAGATCTTGTTTTCCAGAAGCGTAAGGAATAAAAAGAAAGGAAATGCTGTGCCTCATCCTCTTTCCTTAAAAAGAGAGAAGTTTGCAATGACTGATTTTTAAGATTTTTTCCAGATCTAAACTTCAATAGTGTTCTCAAATAACATAGACAACTCCCTTCTCCCGTCCACTAGGATAAGGATTCTCAGAAACTGCAACATCTCCCTCAAAACTTTCAAGACAAAGGTTCACTCCATTCATTATGTGGATCATTTAGGGATTTTTAGTTAGATACCCTAAAAGCAGAAAAATGAATAGTTAACTTCCAGATATTTTGTTTCTATAATTACCTATGAACTTACTTTTGCCATGCATATTGCAAAGAGAAAATTTGCATTTATTTTGAAACATTCCAAGATCCTTAAAAATATCGAACTTCAAAGTATTTCTCAAAGGAATTATAAATTCTCTTTTGTTTCCTAAATCTGTGGCGTGTCCTAAATCTAGAACTCCAATACAGTTCCCCAGGATGCCAGCACTAGTTTTTCTTCTGTAAATGATATACAATAGGTAACAAGATGAACTGGACTATGAACAGCAGAACTCCTGAGAAAAAATACATTCATTTTGCTTGTAGCAAAACCAGTAAAATGGTATCAGAACATTAAGAAATAGAATGAAAACCTCAGAGTAACCCTTTGGCATCCTGAGGCAAAATAGTTGAGTGGACCTGCTCTCTCTCCCTTTCATGTTTTGTAAATTCATAAATCTAAGAAGGATGAAGAAAAAGCATATCTGAGGTTTGCTTTATTGTTTCCTGGGAACCTACTGTGCTGTGTGATGGAATATATGTTTTTATATTTTTTCTTCCTTCCTTCTTTTCTTTTTTAAATTAAGTTTATTGGGGTAACATTGGTTAATACAATTATATAATTTTCAGATGTAGATTATAATTTCACATCTATATATTCTATTGTGTGTTTACCACCCAAAGTTCAGTTTCCTTCAACTACCACATATTTGATCCCCTTTACCGACTTCACCCTCCCCCTACCCCCTGTATTTGACTTCCTTTACCCCATCTACCTCCCACCTCCTCACCCACCCCCTACCCTCTGGTATGTTTACATTTTTTCTGTATTTGCTTTAATGTATATATTTCTTTGTAATTGGCCATTCAGTGCTTTTCTTTATATATCCTCTTTCACCGGATATGTTCAGAAATAAAACAGAATATCCGTTTTAATATAGAACTCTTGTCCTCCAGAATACATTGCAGCCTTATGGATGAATAGTTAGCTTTGTATAGATAGTATTATAAAATGCAGCCAAGATTTTCTCTTGGCTATTTTGAGAATCTTTTTGTGGCCTTTGATATGACTGCAAACGATTATAGTCTAACAACAAAGAAGACACGTATTTTTAGCAATATAAATGTACTCAAATAAAAATAATTTAATTTCTAAACACAAATTCCATTTCTCATAATAAACAGGCTGTGGTAGTCACTTTAATTTTAAGAGAGTAAAACCAAGTAAGGAAAGCTGTAACTAAAGAAATCCCAAGAGTATTTTTATGTTAGATGCTATCTAAAGAAAATCAATATTACATTAAGTGGTGTCAAAGCTGTCATGCTCTGAGGAAGCACTTTACTTGTCCATTTAATTAATAGTAAATTCAATAAAACAATACATCTCTAGAGAGTTGGTTACTGAAAAGACATAAAAGATGAACATTCTGACTTCGCATGTTTTGCTTTCCCACTTGCTCTGAAGTGATAAATTTAAGCAACATTTTATTATCTATATTAATATCTTTATTTAAATTAAAATAGCTCAGCATTTAGGGTGAAATGCTTATCTTTTTGTGACTCATGATGTAGCTGCATGTAGAAATGTCCTAATAATATAACAACACAAGATGAAAATAGATGAGTATGAAAGTGATATAGGCATGTTGATTTATGATATATTTAAACACTTTGTCGAGGAAAAATTGAAAAAATATTAAAATACGTGTTTCAAGTTATTGGTTGACTCACGTTTTTTTTCCCTTTAAAATGAGCCACAACACGATACCTAGGCCTTAGTACAGTAGGACGTTTCTTAAATGCAGCAACAAGCTCAATTTTGACTTTGTGGGAAATGGAGATAAATAGAGAACTCTTTTGGTGATTTCTCACCAGATTTTCTCTCACATTTTTTGCAGCATCAGCCAAAGTGTAGGGATCTGTAAGGGTTGTGAAGATAAGTTGATGTCTTCCCTTCTCAGAAAAATGTTCCCATGAGAAGTTGTCATAGGAAGATTCCCCGTACTACTCAACCAAGTAAAATAGTTTCAGCATCAGTGCCTCGGAGTTTATATAAACTCTCAATACTCAGTCTGCCAAATTGGGTTCCTTTTACATGGCAATAGCAGCCTCTAGAGGCAATCATGGTGAATTGATGCTTTTGTTAAGAAATAGCCTGACTTGATTATAACGTAAGTTTTTGGGGAGTAAAAAAAAAAAAGCACTGTGGATAAAGGCATTTCAAAAAGAAACTAGATTTACCCAATTGAGGACGTTATTAAAACATTTATTCAAATTAGAATGGCAACCTTTATGACCTACTCAGATGTCATTATCACTTTGAAATCTTTGGACCCCATTCTTTCAGTATGTGTTGTTGAGTCCTTTATTTAAGCATCAAAAGCCACTCTGCACATTTGTTTGTGGTACAAACCATGAACTGCTTAAAGTCAGGGTCCGTGTCATGCAGATTTGTATCCAACCCTCTCCCTGCCTCCAGCCTGCACCACATAAGTGCATGATATGTAATGCACATGCAGTAACTTTATAGAATAAGTGAAGGAATGGAGGGGACAGAAAATTAAACCACAGTTCCATAGGTGTCCCGATGGAGAATTTCTCAAATTTGGACTCCCATGGATTTGCTTCATACTCACTCCAGTTTCTTCCTGATGTCTTATTGGACACTTCTGTTTCCCTAAATTGACCTCTTAGAGACATTTGGAACAAGAACCATAGTTCAATTTTGGCTCATCTCCAGCGCCTTCTTTTTAGATGCATTCTTTTAGGCTCATGGTATTCTCAGATTGTTTTATCTCTCCCATTCTCTTGGTGTATTCTTTTCTGTTGTTGTTGTTTTTTTAAAATTATTATTGCTACCATAACAAATTATCACAAACGTAAGTGCTTAAAACAATGCAAATTTAATAGCTTACAGTTTTTTAGGTTGGAAGTCCACAGCAGGTCTCACTGGACTATGGTCGAGGTGCCAGCAGGGCTCTGTTCCTTTATATAGGCTCTGGGGGACGATCGTTTCCCTGCTCGTTCTGGTGTGTTGACACAGTTCAGCTCCATGTGTTGTCGGGCTGAGGACCTAGTTTCCTTGCTGGCCGTCAGCCGGAGGCTTCTCTAGGGTCCCAGAGGCCCTCTCCTTCCTTGCGTATAGTCTCCTACATCTGAGAACCTGCAACAGGGGGCTGTTTCCTTTTCATGCTACTATCGCTCTGACCTCCTGTCGTTGCACCTCTTCTTCGCTCTAACCAGGAAAGGTTCTTGGCTCTTTAAGGACTCAGTCGCTCATGTGGTTAGGCTGGGTTCGCCAGGTTTATCCAGGATAATCTTCCCAATTCAAGATGCGTAACCTTAATCCCATCGGGATAATCTCTTGCCGTGTATGAAGTATTCAAAGGAATTAGGGTGTGGAAATTTGGGGGAACCATTTATTTTGCCTACTCTACCCAAGGTAGACGTGCTATTTATCCTAGATGTGCTATTTGAGTTATGCCCATTTTATCAGAAGAAATCAAATCTTAGAAAAGTTAGGTAAATTGGCTACATTACCACGAAATGACAATGTCATGCATATACAATTGCCCTAAACATCTGTTAATATGCATTTTTTTGCTTTAGTCAATAACTATGTTTCTTTTTTCTGCTTCAGGCATTCTTTTTATATCCCACTTATTTATCCTTCCTTAAAGTATATTAACTATTAATAGCCACAGATGTTTTTCTTAACTTTAGTTCCAAGCTCTCTGTGGTTCTTGCCTTACAGATGTCTCAGTTCAGCAAGGGAAGGGTGTGCTATGTGAATGTTTGCTGGCCGATCTGTCTTCTTTCTTTACTTTGCTTCCAGAAGGCAACTGCCATTGTGGAAGCAGTATTTATTCATCATTATTTCCTCTTTATTGCAGAACCTTGATGCTCTGCATGACCACCTTGCTACTATCTACCCAGGTATGCGTGCACCTTCTTTCAGGTGCACTGATGCAGAGAAGGGCAAAGGACTCATTCTGCACTACTACTCAGAGAGAGAAGGACTTCAGGATATTGTCATTGGAATCATCAAAACGGTAGCTCAACAAATCCATGGCACTGAGATCGACATGAAGGTAATGATTAGTAACGGACACGCTTCTGAACACAAATGATATGTAGAACATTAAAAATGATACTCTGGATTTATCTTTAGTTATTGCTGTTAGTGGACCTCACCAGAGCGATATATAAACCATAACAGTAACCACATCAGTAGTCTTCTATATTTGGCCTTGGAATGCGAAGATATGCAGGAATACAGGATTTTTTTTTTTTTTCCTCGTGGCAGCAGATTTTTCTTTCTAATTATACATTGCTTAAAGCCACATGAAATGTGGTTTGCAGTCCCTGTGAGCACACGTTAGCTGGGAAGCAGAATATGTGACAGGCTGAGGTGTGGCTTTCAGAATACAAAATCATCATGATAATAATGTGAAGAAATGCTAAGATAATGTATAATTAGATATTATCTTACTGTTCATTGTTTTTTGTGACTTTTTTGTCTGTCCCTGAAATGTAGTTGGAATATTTCATTTCATGAACAAAAGTTCTGCTTTTTTCTAAAAAAAATTAGATTAGTTGGTGAAAGAAACCAAGTCTCATACTTTAAAAATGTGTTGCTATTGATGATACATAGTTTATTTTGAGTGATAATACAAGGTACTGATAGAATTGCTCAATAAGAGAACCATCATTTTTTTTACATTTCTGACCCAGATAGTCTCTCCTAGTCAGCTACTTTTTGTGTGCTCAGCATATTTAGCCCCCAAATCCATTTTCGGTGGCCCCGAGTTTGAGAAAATGGGGAAAAGAGATACCCTCTTTTGGCTTTCTTTCTTTATGGCAGCCCTTTTTTAGAACTCACAGTTATGTTCTAATATATGGGAAGGCTAAACTTTAAGTACAGTACTATACAAATAAAAATTGTAACATTTAAATCAGTTATATTGGAAAAGTATCCCATACATTTAATTTAGTAATGTCATATTAAGTGTCATGGCTTGCTTTCTTTCAAGAGTTGGTGTCCGTTCTTACATGACACTGGCTGGTGATTCTCAGGTGCATCCTTGGTTTTCCTACAACTAGAAAGTGGGACTATGCGTAAAATGACGTCATCAAATGCAGAGACATTTACAAATTAAAACTTTAGGTAAAAGATTGAAATTCTTTCAAAACTGAGAATTCAATCAAAATCTTATATGTGTTTTATTTACAATCTTTGATCCCGACAACAAACTAACACTACTTCTATACTAAGTGAGCCTGTATGAGGGGCTTTGTGCATACTGTGTCTACTCTAGGTTTTGTTTTTTACTTAACCAAGCTGAGCAAGGAGCAGGTACATAGAAACTACAGGAAAGAAACATAAGTTTGGGTACACCTGGAAATATCAGTTACTATGGATTTTAGAGCCTTTGGTATGAGAACGCTCCAAAATTCAAGTTTTTACTTAATTAGGGGGTTTATTTTAGACAATATTTCGGTTGTCTTGTGGCCTTCATTTTTTCAAGTACCCCAAATAGGCTTTTGAAATATTGGCATTTGATAATTGTATTGCGTATATTTAATTTTACCAAAGGCACGCTTTTAATTTCCTCAAGTATTCTTATGTTTAACAGGTCTAGAGCTACCAGACAATTTAACTACTTTCAAAATATTATACTGTGTCACAAAGGGCTATAACACGTATAGGTTAAAAATATGATTAGAAAAGCACTTTGTTATGCCCATTTAAACAAAGCAAAACAGTAGAATTGAAGAATTAATTAGTAAATTTGGATTACATATAATTCAATTCCTGTAGCTAAAATGGAAATAGAGCAGAACATCAAAATTAAACCTGAATTTTAAGATTAACTTTGTTATGTTTGGTTTATGAGGCATCAGGGAAATCAACACTTAGTGGGGCAAATTTTTAAATCCTAAGTAAGACTATTAATGTTTAACCAGTGTAGTAAGTTAGCGTGACAGTTATAGTAGTAATATCCTGATTTCACCAGGAAAGTCATAGCTGAAAGAATATACACAAATATGTCCATGTTAATCTTGATTTACTCTTAGGTCTCAGAATATGCTGCAGTGAACTTCTGAATAAAAAAGTGAAGATGAGCAACATTTTATCTTCATTTATCTGTAACTAAAAAAATATCACCCCAAATGTTTTCCATTTGGATCTGGTTTCAGTCAAAATAGTTTTTTTCCCTTGTAGGAAGATGTGTTGTTTGCAATATCTTACACTCAAAAGAAAAAATCCTTTTCTATACCTTAATAACGCATTGGCTTGTGAATAACATTTTAGAAATGTAGTTATCTTTAAACTATAGAAGTGGTTATTTAGAAATGTAGTTACTTAGCAGAAATTTAGAAACATAGTTATTTCTTTAAATTATACAGCTTTGCTCACTGTTATGATTACTTCCTTAGAATGAATTCCTACATTTAGAATTAAATCAAAGAATATACAATTTTTAAGGAACTTTTATTCATGTTATTAGTCTATTTTTCAGAAAGATTAATCAAAATATCCTCCCAGCAGTGGTATTTGAGATGACCCTTTCTGTATCCTACCTAATTTGCTATTGTAATTTTATATACTTCCCAAGTGATGGATAAAAAAAAGAAATGACATTGCATATATTTTTAAATGTTTATCATTTCATGACCCTCTGTTTGTAAATACTGTTTTTAGCACATTAAATAGTGCTGCTTTGTATGGCTTATAGTTCATTCATTGTAGAAGTACACCTGGCTAAGGGCTAAGCCTACCAAGAAAGGAGGGAGCTTTTCTTCCAATTCTACCAGAACCTGTATGGGCTGCTAGGAGACTGATACCAGATTTGCAATTTTACTGTGAATAATTATTCAGTCTTCAAATTTCGTAAATAAATGTCCAGACATAGTTTTCTATTGTAGGCATGCATAGTATTTGTATATATTAAAAATTTAAAATTAACCCTCTAAATGCAATTCTCATAACCAGTTTCTTAGGTATTTAGATATTTTAAGTAAATTGAAATGCAAACAATTAATACCATTTTCCCCTTGGACGTCCAGGTTATTCAGCAAAGAAATGAAGAATGTGATCATACTCAATTTTTAATTGAAGAAAAAGAATCTAAAGAAGAAGATTTTTATGAAGATCTTGACAGGTTTGAAGAAAATGGCACCCAGGAATCACGCATCAGCCCATATACCTTCTGCAAAGCTTTTCCTTTCCACATAATATTTGACCGGGACCTAGTGGTCACTCAATGTGGTAACGCCATATACAGAGTGCTTCCCCAGGTGAGTCAACATCACATTTCCTTGGGGGCTGAGACAAAAGGCCATAAACAGTCTATTGTTAGGTGTGGCCATTCATTCATTTAACCATTTGACTGTGTATTATTTGGTGTGCAGCATACTGTATATTACATGTTTTTTTAAAATGTGAGCTAAATGTATTTGAGCATACTGTGACTTTTCCTAGGACAACTACTTATTATTATTATTTTTTCTGTTTTAAACACAAGGACCGTGGGAATGAGACAATGGGTAACTTTCTAGTAACAATCAACTTTCACTTATTTATTCATTCATTGAATAAATAGTCATTGGATATCTACTGTCAGAAAATTCAAAATCAACCTTTGATATTTTTAGAGAAAAGAATTTTAAAAACACTAAAGAGGAAAACGATAGAAATTATCATGGGATTTAGTAGCAAAAGTATCAAAGGACAACAGCTGGGGAGATGATGAGGGTCTATGTTTGATTTGCATTATTCAGACCCATTTGTAAAATCCTTTCTTTCCACTTATCTACTAAGTTTTGGAGTTGTACATGACACGCGTCTAGAGATACTTTTTGCTTGTAATGAAAGAGACTTGATAATTCAGGATTAGCCCCAATGGGATCAGGCATAAACCTATAAGTCTGGAAGCAAAATGTGGTACTATGTGGGCTCCTATGCTGGCTCTGCCTCTCCCTCGTTGTTTGACCTGAAGCATGTTACTTCTCCTCTCTCTGCCTATTTTCCCTTTCTTATAGCGTGAGGATAAAAAGCACCAGAAGAACATTTAATCTAGTCCCTTGTTCATTATAAGCAACAAATAACTGTTACCTATTATTATTAACTGTCTTTTGATAAACTGTGAGTGTTTGCTGGTGGTTTAGATTTCATTTTAAGCCATAGGCATTTAACACCTCCTGCTACATTTTAAAAGATAAATTTCCATTCTTTCTTCTTTGAAAATGCTTCTCTTATTTCTTAGCTTATATTTGAATATTAGTCATCTGAATCAATATTAGGGTTTATGTACATGAAACTATCTGATGTCCATCAGATAGTCACTGAGTTGCTACAGGTCAAGGTATGAGCCCATAGTTGAGGTCTGTTTCCTACGAAATAATGTATTTCTGTATTTATATATAATTGAGCTGATTTATTATAATAACATCAAATTATAAAAATTGTTTTGAATAATTAAGTATTCTTTTCTTTTTATCTACATTTAAGCTCCAGCCTGGCAATTGCAGCCTTTTGTCTGTCTTCTCTCTGGTCCGTCCTCATATCGACATTAGTTTCCATGGAATCCTTTCACACATCAATACAGTTTTCGTATTGAGAAGCAAGGTAATTAAGACAGTATTTTATTAAATGTGATTACATAAGGTATGTTACATATTAGAAGTGTTCTGAAGGAAAAAGTAGCGACTCTGACATCCTATGACTGAAGGTGTAGCAAAATCAGAACCAAACTTCAAAGGGACTTCTATTTCAAAGGCACTGTTACTATTTTTGGTTTGCTTGAGGGACAGTGGAACTCTGTCAACTGATCAGGATTAACAAAATTTAATTGTTGCGAACATTTTGCTGAGACAGCCCAGTTTCACATATTAAACCAACACCTTTTACAGCTACAGTGTCCTATTTTAGAAATAGGAAGAACTGATAAAGGTCTTTTAAAAAACTTCACCCATTTTCCTAAAGTGTCTATTATTCTTGGTGCCATTTTTGTTGGAAAACAAAAGCGATAAAATAGTCATTCAGTTGATAATGTTTGTAGTACGCAGATCTCACAGTTTCTGTCTCTGGGACTGATGCAGCAAAGGTATCCTAGAGTACACACTTCCTCCTTCCTGCAGCCCTCCCAAAAGGTCTTTCATACACGTACTTTATATATTTGGGATTAAGTACATCCAGCTGCTCTGTGAATGCAGGGGTAGGGAGTGGAGAGGCTTGGTTTATTCTTTGATGAAGCCTGGTAATTTACATTGCAATTTACTAGCCATATTGGAAAATCAGAAAAAAAGATTCATAGAAGGTTTGCATAAATATGTGAACAACAGTACAGCTACTGTCTTTCTGGATTCGAAGGAGATAGTCTAGTTACTTTTCTACAGGGTTTGTAAGAGAGCCTCTAAGCTTGTTCCCTGGCAGAACTCTGATGAAATGCCCTCTTCTGTTCTAACTGGTACACTTATTCTCCCTCATGGTTTGGTGGGAAATGAGTTAGATGTGCCCTTCTTTTTGCTAAATTGTTAGATAGAGAGAAAGTCTCTGGTTAATGGTTATGTCTTGCCTTTTCAAGGAAGGATTGTTGGATGTAGAGAAATTAGAATGCGAGGATGAACTGACTGGGACTGAGATCAGCTGCTTACGTCTCAAGGGTCAAATGATCTACTTACCGGAAGCAGATAGCATACTTTTTCTGTGTTCACCAAGGTAATCATTTTTAGATTCATTATAATAGATAAAAGTATCCATCTTTAGCTAACAGAAGAACTCAATGACATTTTGTTCAATTATGTCTACATATTCTGAAGTATAATTAGATTTTACAACTTTTGTTGTACACCTCTCTATCACAAGGTTAATGTCATTTAACATTTGTAATAAACTCAGGAGAAATCACATATTCTATTTTACTTGCCATGTCCTAAACAATCTGTTAAGTGTTTATGCCATTAGATCACACTGTACCTCATCTTCTGTTAGCTAATTCTATAGCTTTGTACCTTCCCAACAGACATCATGTAGAAAAGCAATTCTGAAAGCATCTAATTTGGTGGCATAAACACATAGATAGAGTTGACACCATGAAATGACTTTTGAAATTATTTGTGGGTTTCAGCTATTTTATATTAAAAATGTTTAGCTACTTTAATTAGGATACAGTATTTAAAATATAATATGAAGTTGAAATTTATGTTATTTGTAATAAACATTAGAAGGAAATATAACTGTAGGTTGGTGTTGCCTCGATCTGATAAAGTATTTTACGTAAAGGTGTATGGAATTCAAAATACAAATAAATATACCAAAATTTGCTTTAGAATGATAGAAAAAGATAACTGTGGAATTTGCCATTAGGTGATATTTTGTGTGTTTATAACTTTACGTATCCAAAATATGTGCACAGTATTTAGTAACATACTCTAGAAAGCATGTTTTGGTGGTTCTATTGGCTTAAAATTTAATATATAGTCTACCGTGATCACTTTCCATTTAAAGATACTGTCAAAATTTCTGTGACATCTTTGTAACAACCTCCTTTGATATTGTTAACATAGTTTTAAAGACTATCTAAAGCTAATGATGATTTTCCCTGAGAATATATATGAAAACAAAAGATAAAAAATTAAGAAATATACATGTTTTTATTAATAACCTCCATTGACCTAATTATATCTTCATTTGCTATCAATAAGTGTTTTTTCTTGTGCCTCTTTCCAAGTAGGGCTTCAGCAGAATGACAGTTTCTCAATGGGGACAATTTCTAGTCCTGGAGATAAAGGTTCCTTTGGAAACAGAAACAGAAAATTTGAGTCTACCTATTAATTACAATATGCAGAAATTGGTCACATAGTGACATATTCGCCAATTGTCATGTGGTACCAGTCTATGTGTGTAGAAAGATTTGTACTCAAATTAAATAAAAAGATTAACTAAAAACAATTTTGCTTGCAAAATAATTTCAAGATGATTAGTTTAAATTTAGGAATGTGTTAATAGTTTATCAAATAATAAAAACATTTTAGAAAAATGAGACAATTTGATTAAGTCTTCTAACTCAATATGAACATTTTTAAAGATTAATTTTATTTTAAGCTTATAATCTTTTTTTCTCTACTCATTTGCCAGATGATCTGGCCTCTTTCCAGAGGGATCTATTTCTGCAAGTGAGCTTTAACTTACACATCCATTTTAACAAAATCTAAAGAGACAATGTGCTTCATTAGTAAACTCTTTGATTATTTGATTTTTCTACCTTGGCACGCTAGCTTTTGCTTTGATTTATGGACATTTCTGCTGAGAATATATTATAGGGAGACATTTTATTAAACCAAAATTGTTCAGTAAAATCTCAACTGAATTATGTCATTTTAGAAAAATTCTTATTGTGAATGCCCAGAAGTAATTACTTTGCATTTAAAAAATTCAAGCCAATAATATAACTGTAAGACATTTTAACCAAAGAATAAATTTTTAAAAAGCAACCTTTTACTTACCAGATCTTCACTGAATCAATAAACATTATGTTGTTCTAAAAATGACTTAAGTTGCAAAGATACATAAAATTTAGCACTTTTAGATAGTTTCAAATAAATGAGAAAAATTAGTCACAGAACAGAGTAATAGAAGAAATTAGAACAAGAAGTAAGAGTAGTATATAAAAATACATATCAGAAAGTCATAAATATGTAAAATACTTGTTGAAGATGGGTCATAAGTCCAGTTGTAAACTTTCAATCATCTTGTTTAGAAGAAAAAACTATCAGTTACAGGAGTCACAGAATCCATAAGGAAGAAATGAACTAGTTTCTCAAAAGACACACAATTGTCCTTGTTAAAGTGAGTAAAGGTAAATTTTAATTTATCTCTTGATAATGAGGAAAAAATGTGGTAATAAATCACAGCCTTGTGTTAAATGCCTGAGCAGTTTCCATAGGGCAGCTTTTTACATTATCTTTCAATTTAGGCTGACGGCATCAAAAAGTGCAGTTTGACAAAAACGCATTTTAGGTTCACTGCTCTTTGATAGATTTTTAAGTCTCTAAAAGAATGGAGTAACATTCTTTGAGCAATTGTCCAAATTTCTTTTCTTCAGTCTGAGAAGCTTTAGAATGGTAGGAGATGGCAGGATTATACTCCCTGACAGTAATCAAGTTTGGGATTGTCATGTGGATAGGTTGGACTGATTTCGCCTCATTTCTCTGTATAACAGTGTGATGAATCTGGACGATTTGACAAGGAGAGGTCTGTATCTAAGTGACATCCCTTTGCACGATGCCACGCGTGATCTTGTTCTTTTGGGAGAACAATTCAGAGAGGAATACAAACTGACTCAAGAACTGGAAATCCTGACAGACAGGCTGCAGCTCACTTTAAGAGCCTTGGAAGATGAAAAGAAAAAGACAGACACGTAAGTATGTCACCTTGTGCTTGAAGGACATGGTGGTTTGGCATCGTACATTTTGACTCTACTATAGCAAAGATTAGTAATCAGACTAAAAAGGCATGGGGCCATTGAAGCTCCAGAGTAGCAAATAAACTCTTCCAATCACTTAAAACAGAAGTTATGAGTACAGAAATAAATCAGTCCAAATGGTAGTGGAGATGTTTTCTATTTTTACAAACCAAGCTGAAAAAATATGGACTAAAACATCTCTGAAAATCACTAGAAAAATTCAAATTTGTAAGGTCCAACTATCCTGTTCATTCATTCTTTTATGGAAGAAATATGGATTGAGCATCCTCTATATGCCAACGGGTGGCCAAGTGCTGAGGATTACCCTGAACTTAGAGTTGGCCATTATATTTTAAAGTTTTTTTTTCTTGGATTCTGCATTATTTTAAGGTTTGGCTGATATGAATCTGACAGATTATAATGTCATCTGTAATGACAACAATTATGTCTGTAAATACAAAGATTAGCAAAAAAATAAAAATACAGAACTACTATTTTTCTGTGAATGGAAGATTAAATTATAAAATATTGGGCATGTACCCTTAAGGTAATACTTCATTTTTCAAGTAATTCATTTAAACAAGTACATATTGTGCATACTACTTGAACTCTTTCATGTATAATTAAAAACACTAAGTCACCGAGATTCATAAGATATTTTTCCCAGGGTCTCTGTGTTAATTCTTAACATTTACATAATAGAGAATTGAACTGATCTGCCTTACTTCCATAAGAACTATTTCACTCTACTAAACAGTCAGAATATTGATAATAGTATCATTTTCTATACTGTTCTTGCATTGATACATGCTTAGTTGCCCATGGATGGATGCTATGCCCACACAGAAACACATCGGTTAACTATTTATTAATAGCATGCGTGAAATAGAGAATGCCACTTAAATACCTGTCTCTATCCATAGCTTTTTAATTATTTTTTCCAATTAAACCATTTTACCGAGGGCCTTCAGGGGAGGGTGGAAGTGCTGGGAAGACGATATCTGATGTCCTCTGCCAGGCCGCCGAGCTATCTCTAGCTTCACAGCTGCCGAAAGAATCCACAGCATCTTAATTCACTCGTCTTGGCCTTTGTATAATGAAGCTGGAAGCTGTGTTTAGTTTCTTTGAGACAACTTCACTTTCCTCATGGTCTGAAACTGACTCCCTAATCTATCCAAGTACTTTGCAAATTTCAGAAAATACACGGGGCAGGCAGCTCAAATTTTTCCCACTGCTTGAAAAACGATTCAAACCGTATGTTTTATTGTTATCTGGTACAACTTCATCCATGAAAAATATCACATTTTGTGGACCTTGTAAAACAGTGCTAGAGACTAAGGTTCAAAGTCGTATGGGTTTGTAAATTTGAGTTACTCAGTATCTTGCTCTGGGTTGTTATCTTAGGAAACCACCTAGGTAATGTTTTGTTTGTAAATATTTATCAAGGTGATTCCATTATTAACTGTTTAGTTTTATTTTTCTTTAAAGCTCAGGAGTTCTGTTCACGTTTAATATTCAAATATAGTTTTTAAATATTTTATAAATGTTTAAAAGTTAAATATTAAAGTATGGGGAAATTTCTCTAAAGCTAGGCAGAATAATAAGAGCTCAGCTCCATTTGCACATTAAACTTCTCTGGCGATAGAGAAAGGGAGGAGGCATCATTTGTTCTCTTGAGCCCTCATGCCAAGAGCCCTTAGGTCTCGCTATAAATCCATCATAGTCATCTTTCCCCTGTTGTGTTTACCGCACTTGTCCCCTCAGCATGATCCCTGATGTCACTGTAGTTGTGTCAGGGTTGCCGATAGAAACAAATCTTTTCTTGTCCAGACCAATTTCCACCTGTCTTACCAGTTTCTTCTGTAGAAGAGTGAGGTGTGAACGAGTCCGAAGAGAAATCTGCTTCTTTCAATACTTTACAACAATTGAGATGAATTTTTTATTCCTGGGAGATAAACATGTTCCTGGTATTGTGATACTTATACAGTGTTTTAAGTGCTGCTGGTGACAACTTTTATACTTTGACTTCTTATTGCCAGTTCTTTGTCTATGGGTTTGGCTTGTTTTGATTTGGTTTGAATTGGTATATTTTGTGTATGTCCTGTTTTTACTTATTAATATGGCTAATATTTGATACTAATATTGGAGGTGTCCTATAAGAATTCAGGCCTCTATGGTGCAAACGACATTAATGTTCTATGAAATGGCCAATAGAAGCACTAAAACTATTTCCAGCATTTCTTACCATGGCTTTTTTCTAATCCCACTGAATAGGTTGCTATACTCTGTCCTTCCTCCATCTGTTGCCAATGAGCTGAGACACAAGCGTCCAGTGCCTGCTAAAAGATATGACAATGTGACCATCCTCTTCAGTGGCATTGTGGGCTTCAATGCTTTCTGCAGCAAGCATGCATCTGGAGAAGGGGCCATGAAGATTGTAAACCTTCTCAACGACCTTTACACCAGATTTGACACACTGACCGATTCCCGGAAAAATCCATTTGTTTATAAGGCAAGTCCTGATCATTTCGTAAAGCAGCGCTGTTCAGACCCTGCCCTCCAAAGGCACTGCAGAGTTCTCTGACGGTAGCCTTGATATATTAACTAATCCTCTACGCAGTCAATATTTGTCATTATCCTAAATAATCACCTCTCGCTTTAAAAAGTTCTCTTCCTTGTAACCAGAATGAATGGAGCAGATGATTCCTTAGTTAAAATGAAATGTAATAAAATAAAATGGCCTTTTTTGTACTTACATTAATAAATCTGAGCAGGTTGTTTTATCATACATAATATAAGCATAGCATTCATTTTTGTGCTCTACATGAGAATTCTTACTGAAATACATAAATGTTTTGCACGGTAAAGAAGTCATGCAGCATGGGAAATTTTAGATAACGTAACTTGAAGATAAACATTTATAAGGCATTTCGACCCGAGGTTTCAATGAGAAACAAATTTAATATTGGAAAAATGAAGTAATTTGCTTGTTAAGGGAAAGAATGTTAATTAAACCATCCCCAGGCATCTGGAGTAATATAAGTGCCACAAGAACTATTTATTTTATGGTTGTTTTCTGGGGTACAATGTAACAATTGATTGAGCACGTCATAAAAATGAATGGTTAATGACCATGAAAAATCATTGAACTTCAGGCAGTGGCTCTTGTGCCATCAAAATATCACTGTTTTATTGTGAAATAAGGCAATAATATCGTTCTGCTGAATTATAAGGGCATCTGAGGTAAGAACTCAGAATTTACAAAAGGAAAAATAATGCCGTGTCTGTACTTGCCTGTAATCAAAGTGCCATGTGTGTAAATTTCAAATAATTACAAGGTTTCATCTTGGAATTGAATGCATTAGAGTTTTTGTAAAACTAAGTGGGAGAAGAGTTTAAAGTTACTGATAGTCTTGGACAAATGTTTTTTTAAATAGGGTTAGCAAATGAAACAGTCTTGTTTATGCTAACCAATAAACATCTAAATATATGTGCTATGTTAGGTGGAGACTGTCGGTGACAAGTATATGACAGTGAGTGGTTTACCAGAGCCATGTATCCACCATGCACGATCCATTTGCCACCTGGCCCTGGACATGATGGAGATTGCTGGCCAGGTTCAAGTAGATGGTGAATCTGTTCAGGTTAGTAAATAAAATAGATATTATAATAGTGGTAGCAGATCTCTGTGGGCAACAAATCATATTCTCGACCAGGCAATCATTAATTACGTGTAAGGAAAAGCATCTTCACAACAAAAACTGCAATACTTTATTGAGCTCATTGTATCACATTCTTTCATGGAGACGGCAAATCTCTCCACCTGTCTGGAATTACCCCGTCTGTCCCATGTGCTGAATGTCATGAGGATGAGATAAAATCTCCTATCCTTTATTTTCAGGTTTCTTTTTTTGTGTCTCATATAAGTTGCCTGATTCACATTTGAATCCCTCAGACTTTAGAAAAAGAATAATTCTCTTGGAAGATTTTTTGAGAGTTTTCATTTTGTCTGTAATATACTCAAAAGTTCTTCTAGAGAATTCTTAAGATTTTTATATGCTGAATCAACATTATTATGTAATATAAAATAAGCAAATTTTAGTGTATTAGTGATTGAAGTTATTGAAGCAAAGCTTTGATTTCTGCAGATAACGATAGGGATACACACTGGAGAGGTGGTTACAGGTGTCATAGGACAGAGGATGCCTCGGTATTGTCTTTTTGGAAATACGGTCAACCTCACAAGCAGAACAGAAACCACTGGAGAAAAAGGAAAAATAAATGTGTCTGAATATACATACAGGTAAGAGAATGTGTCTTGGTATTTATTGATTTGCAAGGAAAATGTCTTTGCATGTGGTTTAATTCTCCGAGTGATTTTTGTTACCTTGAAGCCGTAATCATCTTCGCTCTTACAATTGTTTATTTATTTATTTTTTAAATTTTATTTTATTAGTTTCAAGTATACAGTACATTGGTTAGATGTTTATACAGTTTATAAAACGTTCCCCCTGATTGCTTTTTCTCTCCTTTGGCTCTTCACCTAGCCATTACATTAATGCTCACTGCATCCTCTGTGCCATGCTCGCCATCCCCAGGGTTGTTTATTTTTTATTGGAAAAGATCGTGTCATTATTTCCAGTTTAAAAGATTTCATGCCATCTTAGGAGTTCCCGATATGACTATTGTCCCCCATACCTTGAGTTACCTTTAAATATAACTTTAGCATCTCTCCTTAATGTCTCGATATATAACTTTGGTACATGTCACTTTCTCTGTGCAACTATTTTCCATACCTCTCTCCCTACTCCCTGTCGCCTGACTTTCAGATGTCTTATGACACCAGAAAATTCAGATCCACAGTTCCATTTGGAGCACAGAGGCCCAGTGTCCATGAAGGGCAAAAAAGAACCAATGCAAGTTTGGTTTCTATCCAGAAAAAATACAGGAACAGAGGTATGACTAATCAGAGCCTAATTCTTTTTTTTTTTTTTCAAGACAATCTATAAATTTGGGGAGCTAAATCATAACCATTGAAAATATGTTTCATTTGAAAAGAATTCTTGCTCACAGAAATGAATTCTTCAGTAAAGCAGGAGAAATGCTGCACAGTTAACGGTCTAGTTAGAACAATAAATACTTCTTAGGGGATACTTTATGGCTGCCGGCTTTTGTCCTCTAATGAAATTAAAACCGAACGTACTGCATAGAGAAAATCTGTTTTGTTGTTCTTGTTCTTCCTTCCTAATATGGCTCAAACACGACTGAGGTCAGTGGGCTGCGAGGGGATCCTCCTGGCCTTCTTCCTTCAACTCCCTGAGCTGTTCTGAGATCCCCATCAGCATTTCTTGGCCCTTGGTCTTTGTGAGAACCAAGCTGTCTTCCTGTGGAGTGTTTGGGGATCTTTGGAAATCCTAATCCTTGTGTGTTCTAGAGAAGAGTGATTGATAATTTTTCAGAATCTAAGTGATTCTGTCGGAAGCTTTAGGTTCATGCTGGTACCTTGGTTGTACTCCAGCCAGAAGCCATGTGCTGGAGTGGATCTCAGAACATTGGCAACCAGACTGGAATCCTGTCACTGCCTGAGGACTTATACACAGGGAGGTCATGCTCAGCCTTTCCCCACTGACAGAGTGTCGCATCCGAAAACGAGTTTGACACTTTGTTCCCCTGTTGATGCATTGGTTCTTTAGCGGGGGTGTGACTACTTGATTATGTTTCTTTTCCTGTGTGCATACCATTCCCTAAAAATGCTTTTAGAGTATAACAAATCCTAAAAGGAAAGGAATGCCAAGTTTTAAAATATTTACCTTTATCTTCTTTCAGCTGTTTTTACTTTCAATAATTTACTTAGGAGGTTGGCATGCTTACTGATGTTGTTCTGATAAATTAAACTATACCTCAAGTGTGGGGTATTTCAGTTGAGTGGCCCTGTTCCACCCAAAGTTATGATGAGAATGACAGAAAAACTGTAGATATGAATGCAGATCACAATCTTATAGAAAATAAAAATTTGAGGGATATTATAAGCTTTATTATCACTGAAAATTAATCTCTTGTTTCTTCTACTTTTTTAAGGAATCAAAGCAGGATGATAACTGAATCTCGGGCTGTGGGAAGAAGACTGTGATGAGATTCCACTTACGCCCTAACATATGGCAAGCCTAGGAGCGATTATCAACTATGGATACAGATTTTTGCTTTGTCCTTTTCAGTTATCCCAAGCCTTTCTCCTAGGTATATCTTTCACTATTCAACTTTAGCTCTGCTTTTGATTCTTTTCAAGGTTTAATATGTTATCTAAAGTTTGGCTTTAGATGTGAGTGACGTGTGCTTCATGTGTCTTAAAATCTACTATGAGCTTTGCCTAACTTGGTAATTTGCAAGTAGTAGGCACCCAATAAATATTTGTTGAATTTAATTAAATGAAACTGAACAGTATTTGGCCATGTGTGTGCAGACCGTGGTTTACCAAATCAGTTTCGTGCTCCATATATACGTATATGTATATTTTAATGACTATAACATAACAAACTTTATATCGTGTTGGTGTATATCATTATAGAAATCATTTTCTAGAAGAGTGAATTCTAAGTTTTAGGGAAAAAATAAGATTTATTTTCAGACTCCCAAAGTAAGAATTAATATACCATGCTAAGAAAATAGTGACTATTTTGAATTATGCTAATTTTCCTTCAGAAATAGAAAATGTGCATTTTTGGTATTAAAATATTTGGTCACTCATTCAAATCATGTGGTAATTATAATGCCTCTAAAATGCTCTCATTTGTAGTTTATCTCTTGTATTAAATCTCATTAAAAACATGTAGCTGTTGTAGAGAGCTGCAGTTTCCCACTGAGCTGTTACATTAGCTTGAGATCCAGGTTTTGGACTCTAACCACATCCAGGAATAAAGCTGGAATCACCGTGGAGAGGCTCTGTGCATCAGAGCCCTCCCTGGCCTTTTATTCCCAGAAATGAGCTTCTTTTTCTTAGCTTAGGAGAAAGTAATTACATCTGAGACATCATGTTCAGAAAACTTAGTTTAATTTTGACATAGAATGCATTCTTATTGGAATAATTGGCCTGTCATTCTTAATTGTCTCTGATAATTTATTAATATCTCTCTTTATAAAATATAGTGCAAGTACTTTTGTGTGAAAATGTTTGTCTTTAAAGTTAATATTTCATATCAACACATCAATATATGTATAAATGTTCCATGTTAATGTGCAACAAATCTGCAATAAATTATTTTTTCCACTTGTCTCTAAACAGTTTTTACTTCAACAAAATGATATTCATGTTATTTGCCATTTTATGAGATTAATGTTATTTTTGTAAATATATTTTATGATTTTACCTGTTATAAACTTTGAGTTAATTTCAATTCACTTGTCGTTACAAAGTTTAATGGCTCCTCTTACACAGGCAAATTCTCAAATGCTATTTTTCGTTAGTACAAACAAAATGACAAAAACAAGACTATACCTGGAGGGGAATACACAGATAAATATACAATGACATCAGCTCTTGAAGTGCTCACAATTTTTTAGGAGTGAAAGACACATATACAAATAATAAAAAATAAGTGATATTCATAGTGATAAAGTATATTCAAGACACAGAAAGAATACTTAAAGAATGAGACATGAGAGGACAGGGTAATGAAGCCTCTATCAGAACCTGAAAGGACCGGCTGGAGAGCATCCAGATTGGTGAGCGTGTGGATGCAGGGAGAGTGAGGCTCGTGGAGGGGACATGGATGCTCTGCACCCTTTCCCCAAACTCTGTCCCATACGGCTCTTCCATATGGCTGTTCCTTAGTTATATCCTTTCATAATAAACCAGTAATCTAGTGAGTAAAATGTTTCTCTGAGTTTGTGTGCCGCTCTAGCAAATTAAGGGAATCTAAAGAGGGGGTTGTGGGAACCTCGAATCTATAGCTGGTTGGTCAGAAGCACAGGTGACAACCTGGGCTTGTGATTGGCCTCTGATGTGGGCACAGTTTTGTAGGACTGAGCCCTAAACCTGTGGGATCTGATGCTATCTTCTGGTGGATAGTGTCAGAATTGAGTTGAATTGTAGGACACTTGGCTTGTGTCTTGAGAATTGTGTGGTGGTGCGGGAAAAGAAACAAATAGGAGCAGAATTTTTAAAGGGGAAAAAATAATTACTTATCTGCTTACCCCTAAGTATGTTTTTTTTTTGCTGCCCTCACTAATGGCTCTTGGAACCTCTGAAGGCCGCCAGAGAATGCTCTTTAGGATCCAAGTCTGAATAAGAACAGGGAAGGACACAGCGTCTCTCATAGAAGTGCATTTCACCATCTTGGTTCCCAACTGACTGTCACTTCCCTGTGTGCAACCTTGAATTCATCTCTTCCACCAACCCTTAGGTTCAAGGAAATCTCATAAAAATAATTATTTGTACCGTGTTATGACCATTTGTATAACATTACATTTATTCACACATACCATGATCAGAATTTCACCCAAATATTTCCTATAGATTCTCTAGGAAGCTGTGTAAATTTTTTAAATCAGGCAGCTTGTAGTAGAGGCCATTTGTATGGAATTATAGGCAAACTAAGTTGCATCTAGTTCAGGTTAAAAAGCTATCAAATACAAATAAAAAGTGCTGTTTATGTACAAGGAGAAAAATGAGAATCCTTATTTTGCATTAATAAAAAAGGCATTTAAATGATTCTTCCTTGCTACTTCTACCATATTGGAGAGAGGAAATAGTACAGGGTAGATAAAAAAAACCCAACACAAAACAGGAGACACTAGACAGAGAGACAAGGACGAGAGTCCAGTTCTGGCAGGGCCAGCTCTGCAGTCTTGACCAGTCATTTACCTTCTTAAGATTCAGTTTATCTATTAAAAAAGAGCTAGACAAGATGATAGCTAAAGTTAATCCTTGCTCCAAAATTTCATCTTTTTTTTTTTTTTTTTTTTGGTAAAAATTCCAGTGCAGTGATGCTATGACTTTGGCCTGGCCTTTTTGGGAATACTTAGAAAGACAATCTAAACTATTAACTATAATCTCTTTAATAGTCCAGGAACATTGAGTAGATCAACTGAGGAAGTTTAAACCTAACTTTATGCTAAAACCAGGATGACTAACCCAAATTAGTGTATAAAAGTATTAAAATATGTGTTCCTATTAAAAATTGGCCCTATCATATTTATCTAATTATCTTTTGTAAGTTCAAATTCCTTAACAAAGGGTTGTGTTTATGATTCTTTAAAAGTAACAGGATAAAATGTACCGCTATTTCAAGTTGTCATCCTTTTGCGTAGAAAATAGCCTCTTAAAAATTAAAGACAAGAAGTGCCAGTGACTTACATAGGGAATATTTAAATTATTACTAATGAAATTAACTGCCCATTTTGTAATAACTTAACAAACCATTGCCCTTTAAAAAGAGAAATCCATAGCCAAGATATGGGAACAATCTAAGTGTTCATAAATGGATAAAGAAAATGTGGTACATACATACACACAAAAACAGAATATTAGTCAGCCTTTAAAAAGAAATTGTGCTAGTTACAACAATATGAATAGACTTTGTGGGCATTGCATTAAGTGAAATAAGTCAGACACAGAAAGACAAACACTACGTGATCTCATTTATGTGTAGAATCTAAGACAGTTCAACGTGTAGAAATAGAGTAGAAAGGTGGTTACTGGAGGACAAGGGGTTGGAGGAAATGGGGAGAGGTTGGTCAAAAGGTTCAAACTTTCAATTATAAGATGAGGGAGTTCTGGGACCTAATGTACAGCCAAATGACTGTAGCTAATTATAGCAATGTAGTATATACTTGAGATTTGTTAAGAAGGTAGATCTAAAGTGTTCTTATCACACACAAAATAAAAGTAAATATGTGAAGTGATACAAATGCTCATTAGCTTGATTGTGGTAATCATTTCACAATGTACACACTTTAAATATATGTAATTTTTATTTGTCATTATACCTCAATAAAGCTGGGGAAAATAATTTTAATAAAAAAAGTTTAAAAACTTCAATATAATTTATACATACCCATGAATATAATGCAATCATAAAGTTCTGGGCAACTGCAGCACCAAAACTTGACATTATGATTGCACGCAGTTTTTAATGTATTAGTACAAATAATATCTACAAAGAGATTTCGGATGTTTTTGTGTAAAAATCATTACAGTGTAGAACCCATTTAACAGCAAATGAAGTATGGCAATGGGCCCACACTCTTGGAAGTGACAGGGATTGCCTTGTACCCCATCATCTTGAAGTAGTTAGCTTAATGGAATGGTGGGATAGCCTTTTTAAGATCCAGTTACAGTACCAGCCAGGTGGTGAAATCTTGCTGGGCTGGGGCATTTCTACCAAGTGCGATATATGCTCTAAGTTAGCATCCAATGTACAGTGTTATTTTTCTCGTAGCCTGAAATTATGACTCTGGGAATAGAAACTGCTTCTCCCCCTCATACACTGAAGATACAGTAGCAAAGTATTTTCTTCTTGTCTTTATGACTTTAGGCTCTGCTGGTCTAGATGTCTTGGTTCTAAAGGGAAGAATGCTTCTACTTGCAGACACGATAATGATACCAATAAACCAGAAATTAAGACTGTGCCTGGATAAATAGGGCTCTTCATGTTATCGAATAAATGGGTAAAAAGAGAGAGAAAAAAAATCATTACATTGTAAGGCACAGGCTGAGCCAGTGGGCAGGGTGGTCCATGGGAGTGAGGAGTTTATATCGCAGGATCAGACAAGGTGAAGGTAGGGTTTGAAGACAATATCAACCTCAGGAAGTAGGTAGAACTAAAATTTAGGATCTGGCAGGAAAACAGTGCTCTGTCAAGACAAGCGAGTGACTTAGAAAGTTGGAGGCAGAAAAGATTTGTGAGGTAAGTATGTTGGAGTCTAAAGCCTTTTGCAGGGTGCCAGTTTGTGTGTGCCCTGATATGTTTGGAATATATCTGCTAGTGACTTTATATCCTCAATTTTAAGCTTAGAACAAGATATTAAATAACGGGGTAGTTATAATTCCTTGATGTATTAGGGTAACTATTTTATCCTCTAAAGCACAATATTTTTAAGACTAGAAAATTGTAAGGGTAGACTATGAGCGTGGTTGAATATAAATATGTCAGACATAAATGTGAGCCATATAAGAGGAAATTTCAAATTTAAAAATTTCTAGTAGCCACACTTCAAAAAGTAGAAAGAAACAGGTGAAATTGATTTGAATAATATATTTCATTTAACCCACTATATCTCAAATAGTATCATTTCAACATGTAATCCACAAAAAGTTATTAATGGAACGTTTTATAGTCTCTATTTCATTCTAAGACTTTGAAATCCACTGTGTATTTTACACTTGCAGCACATCTCAATTCAGACTACCGTTAAAAGTTAAATCAAGGCATGTTAAAATTTTTTGAGTTTATTTGAGCACAAATTCATCCCAATCTGGCAGCACCATGCTAGAAGTGGTTCCGCTAACAGGAACTGGGGCAGAGACCTTTAGAGAGTAAAGAAATTATTGATTGGCTATAATTTAAAGCTGTAATTTGGCTGTTTGTGATTGTTTATCCTTAAGTTTCACTATCATAACCTTGAGGCACTTACAGTCTTAGATTTTGGGTTGTTTATGTAGGTCACCACGGCATTAGAGCCACATCAGTCTAATGGCTTCCTTGTTTAATTGACTTAAATAGCCATTCTTCTAGTGTTCAATAATCACATGAAGCTGGTGGCTATCATTAGACAGTCCAGGTCTAGATATACAGGAAACTGATTAGATCTTGCATAAGACATGAATTGTCATCTGAGATTTTTGATTGTTTTGTTTCCTTCTTGTTAACACATGTTAACAAGGTGTAACCACACCTTGTTATGTCTAAAAACAAAATGAGAATAACATCTAAATATTTGAAAGCGAAGGTAGGCATTGGATAAAGAAATGAAAAGTATGTGTGCTTATATATTTAATTTATAATGTATAATTTTAAATAGAGCATTTCTTTTGAACTTAAACACCATGTAATAAAACAATATAGTTAATGATAAGAAGAATAATAAAGGAAAATGAGTTATTCAGGGATTTTTAGAAAAATATTTAAGAAAAAAATTGGACCTCTTTTTATAAGTTACTAGCATTAGCAACTTAACGTTTTGAGAGGATAAAGGACCTTAAATTTTCATCTGACAATTCTTTTGCAATTTTTGCATAAGAAGCAATTATAATGCTTTAAACAACACCTATTATCTTTGACAAACCTAAGTCTCTTTATAAAGATCTAATTCGTCATTCATTTACCACCCACATTCCATTTCTCCTTTTCATTTGTATTCTTGTTAAGGGCTGTTCTTTCTCTGTCGACCCAACCTACTATTTTTGCACTTGACAGGAATATTATCAAAGTATTAACTAAAAAAGAATTACGCAAAAGATGACTAATAGAAGTTATGCACACTTGTGTGCATATGAACAATTTTACTTGATTCGTGCTTAACAGAATGTCCCAGAATTGTACAAATTCTTCAGACTTTAGTGGAGGAAATGTTCCTACCTTTTCTGTGAGTTTACCAAATGTTGTTTCTAACTTATGAAGGTTTGATATTTGAAACTCTTTAATACAGCTCTTTGCATTTGTTAATATGTGAAGGCCTTTTAAAAAACCCAGAGGGGTGATAGAGTAATCAGGCTGATCATTTCATAAACTATATAAATGTCTAACCAATGTACTGTATATTTGAAACTAATAATAAAATAAAATGCTAAAAATACTTTTAAAAGACTTTAAAAAATTTATTAACACTATAAGTTACAAAACTTTTTAAAAAGTACATTTCTTTAAATGTTGTACTGTATTGTAACTGCTAATCGAACTTAATAAGCCTGAAAAATTTGAGATAAAGGGTGATTAGAACCCCTGCTGCCCCTCAGATCCACAGTAAAACCTGCAGCACCAGCTGGCAATTGGGGAACAATACTAAAGTCACCTAGTACTTCATAGGCCCAACATTATTTTAAACATTTTATATGTATTTAATCGTTGTAGCAACCTATTTGGTAAATACTCTTACTATCACCTCCATTTTACATTAAAGGTAAACTGCAACACACAAAGTTTGGTGACTGGCCGAAAGTCAGAGAGTGAGTGGAAAAGCCAGTAACAAAATAGCTAGTTCCAGAGCCTGTGTTTCCAACCAGCATATTCTGATCTCTCAAATTATAGGTAAGCAAAGCGGCTGGCAAGTGGTGAGATTTGGTGAGTATTTTGTTAGATGATTATGTGTTAGGTAATAAAATTCAAGTTAAACAGATGGTCGAGAAGTGTAAAGAAGATATGACAGATATGAGTCTTATGACAAACACCGAAAAACAGGATTTGAAGGCCTAGAGCACAGGAAGGGGCCAAAGCGTGTCTAGAGGAACATGATAAAACTCCATGTGGGTCGCAGCTGCAATTGTGAGGCAAGATCAAGAGAATCTATACGATTTGCAGTAGGAGAAATGTCATAATTGGTCCCTCTAAGTATAAAAAACTTATATGCTGCCTGACAAACAGATTGGCCCTAGAGTTTGCAGGTTGTGAAACTGATTAATTCCAGTAGTGAGCTCCGATGGACTGTAGATGTGGAAAGAACATCATTGACTGTACCTTCTGTTAAGGCATCAGCTAAAAGGGCTGGCTCCCTAGATATGGAGAGAATCCTCTGTAAAGGTGCTCAGCCTCACTCTCCTGCATCTTGCCTCCATTGACTAGCATTTTCATTTTATTTATAAGGGTTGCTGACCAAAGGAACTTAATTTGTTTTTCTAAGGCTTTTAATAAGGCCTCCCAGAAATATGGAAGAAATGTCCCTGATTTCTCAACCTAAGTTAGGTCCGTGCTTCCACAGTACCTGTTTACAACCAGCTACCACTCTTCTACTATCATTTTGATGACTTGTCTTTTTGTCAGATTGACTGTGGAAGAACTCATGCCAGAGACCATGTGTTTGCTCATTAGTCCCCACAGTCAGGCCAGAGCTTTGTCACACAGGTTTCAAATTGTCAGGTGTCCTCCTTCTAAATACTGGAGAATCTGGTGGGGAGGGAGTATGATAGTCGCCCAGCTTGTAAAGCATCTGTGTTTTCCACTTAGCAACTTCTTCTTTGTTCTGACTGTAGATTTATTTACTGTAAGAGCCTTCACTTCATGTACACATGCACCTCCACAGCTAATACCAAATCGTAGTTTTAATAAAGCTTCACTGAAGCTTTGAAGGACAATATCAGAGGGGAGTAGCTACACAAAATATGAAAAATTTAAGAGTATTATTTTCAAATTTCTACATTTCACTGGCTGTACTGAATCACAACAAATCCAGTTCTTGCCAAAGTTCTCCTCAGCTCGGTCTCTCCTATCTTTTCTCTTCACCAAGACCCAGTGTCCCCAAATCTCTCTTGGCTCACCTGGAGGAATGGTCTATTTCTTTTTTTATTAATGATCTCTGGAAAAAATGACAATGTATCATTAATTTAAGGGAAGAGTTTTCAAATTGTTAGCAATTATTCTTACTACCAGATAAAATATTGTTAATATATATGAACAGATCTCAGCATTTAATGGTGTGTACACACACATACACGTATGTATATATGTATGTGTATACATTCTTCTAAGTGGTACCATCCAAAGACGACATAATTAGCAACGACATATATGTTGTGAGTTTTTTAAATACAGTTTCAATATATGTACTTAATTTGACTTCTGAGGTAAAGTGCTATTTTTAGAACATAATGCTTTTATTAACTGTTATTCATTTAAATCTACCTAGATTTTCCCATAAATAGCTTCTGCTTTCACCAATAGCACGTTTGTGTGCATGAGTGTGTGCATTTTAGAGAATTTGTGAGATGCTATTAACAAGATTTAAAATGGTAATTGTATGTACCTAAAGAAACTTGACTCATACTTAGATATAGATTTGAATTTTAAAGTCTTGAAAATTTAAGGAGATTCAAAAACAGGATTTTTCTTTACTTTTTATTTTTCCTTAAACAGAACTAAAATTAACATCCTATTTGTTTACTTGTTTTTTCTGAACTCCAAAATAATATAGACTTGCTTTGCTTTTTCATGAGATTATAAGAAGACAGGTGGAAAAGAGATGCCAAAATTTCGTGCCCTCTGGCATTTAAATAAGAGAAAAACAAACAACAGGCAGCTCTGGCACTCCCAGTTGTCCAGGTGCTGGCTTTCAGTAATAAAATTAATCAGTGATATTCTATAAAAACTCCTCAGGGAAATAAACACAAAACCCTAGCTGCTGAGCATCTGAGATTATGCTGATTCAAAGGCTTCCTCGATTTTTGTTATTTTTTTTGTTATATTTTGTTATATTTTTTGTTATATTTTCCCTCTTTGTTTTAAAGATATTTTAAATTAGATAAATTTTGTATTATATCATAAATCTATATTTAACATAGAAAATAAGAGTAAAAAAGGCAAAGGTTTAATTACTTTCTAACACTTCACTACCTTAAAAAATATAAAATCCCAATAGTTTGCTAACTGATTATCGCTTTAATTAGTATTTTGTATATAAAAATATTTTATTGTATTTATCCTTTTCTTTTTGTCCAAAAGAAAGAAATATTATGCTGACCTTCATTCTAAAACTGAAATATATATTAAATTATCTCAAAATTTTAATTACCATTGTCTTCTTCAATGGTAATTGAATGGTAATATGATGAACTGAGTTTATCAATTAACTTTTTTTCTTTTCTTAATGATTTTTCCAGACATTTACCATAAGCAACCACCACTGGAAGCAAAAAGATAAAGCACATTGCCCTCTGGTTCTCACTCAGTAATTTAAAAATTACACATAATTTTCCTGGGATTGTATATCTTTATCTGCATTTTAATAACTGAATTTAAATTGATTTTTAAATTACTATACTGTATTCAAAGTTTTTAAATTAGTATACCGTATTCAAAGTTTTTAAATTACTATACTGTATTAAAAGTTTTGCTTCTTTTTAAATTAAAGCACAGGTTAAGCTAGATAACAACAAAAACAAAATGATCAGCATTTAACATTATATTGAGTATTATTTTTATAACAAAAAAGTATCATTTTCCCAAGGATTTTAAGTTATTTATGTTGCCAAACTTGACTGAAAACAGTATCTCCATGACACTGAAATGTAAAATCTTTATTCACTCTTCTAGTATTTTATTAGGTTCCAAGAGAAGAAGGAACCTGATTTCTTCAGTGATTCATATTATGAATCTGATTTAAGCAGCAAAATAAATAATGATAATATTGGATTGTAACCAGAAGTATAAAAAAAACTCCCTGATATAAATAAATGACTGAAAAAATTAAATAAATGAAATCATAGGAACGATTTTTCTTTTCAGAATAATTTCAATAGAAATAATTATGAATGGATCAGCTACTTGGGGAGAGAAGGAAACAATCTGAAGAGTCTGAGTAATGGATCTAAAGTTAAGTCAAATTACTAACACCTACTTGGAATTAAACTATCCTGTATTTTAGCTAAGAGATTCTCTTCAGTGTAAAATATAGTTTGAATGCTTAAAAATAACTCACTGTGTTACTCTATACTTAGTGTAATAGAAAATTCTCTCGCTTTCCAAATATATTCAGGGAACAATATACATGTAGTTATAGTATTTTCCGCTTATATTTTTTTATTAAAAGTTATATACTTTTGTATTCTCTCCTTTTGCTCAATATCATTTGTAAGCATTTTTCCATATCTTTAATTTTTTTTCATAGAGTAGCTATATACTGTTTGCATAAAATTTCATCTTTTGGATGGACCATGATTTCCAGATTAACATAGCCAGGAATCCATTCATAATTATTTCTATTGAAAACATGCTGTACTGATTAAATGCCTTCCTATATTTAGACCAAAAAAAGTAGTAATTGAAGAACCTGGGGGAAACTAAACAGAGAATTCACAATCGTAAAGAATGGAAAAGATTTTGGTATTTTCACAAAGAGAAGGATATTGCTATAAAAGGTGATAAGAAATTATAAAGGGTGATAAGAAATTGGAAACTATCAAATAATTTGGGATAAGAAAATTTCATGATAAAAGAAATGTTTAAGAAATTATTCTGACAATATTTTCATGTAGTTAATGGTTGAGAGGAGATCATAAAGTTCCAGGAGACGGTTGTAGAATTCCAAGCATGAAATCATGAATTAAGATATGTACCCACGATTGGGATTTCAGGGCCATAATACAAATATTTCTAATTAGACTGAGTACTGTCAGATTGCACTCACTTCATTCCTATGTCACTAGCACTCGCTTATAATTAAACTTGAAAATAAGATCTTAAGATTTTCAAGAGTTAGTCTCATGTGGCCAGAAAGGAAACTAGACCCAGCAATAAACGACAGAATAAATTTATGGTTAGAATTCTACGACTTGATGATTATTTCTTAGATGTATTTGACAAGGCTTATGGACACTGATTGAATGAATGTTCTAAAAGACTGAAAATAGGTTGATTGCCTGAGGGGTAATGAAAACACTGCAATTCTTGAATTTCTTCTCTATGTTAAATAAATATACAGAGATTTTCAAAGAAACTGATAAACACTGTGTCCTACCAATATTCTACAGATTTAGCTTTATTTTCAAATTGATTTTAGTACCACCTGAATAGGAAATGAATATAGGTCCTGCTCCTCCAAAAGTCAGTTATAGAACTTTCCAGACCAAAAAAATAAATAAAATTATGTTGAATTTTAATGAAAATGAAAATCTCAGAAACTTTTTAATGCACAAATTACATATATTATTTCCTAAGTGAAAAGGTTTCTTGTCTCCTCATACATGGTTTATTTATCAGGTCTGATTTACATAGTTAGTCATAAGGAATGTCTTTTTCCATCACAAAAACAACCATTCATCAAAAAAATTTACGAAATGCCTACTATATAATCTCTACCATTCTAGATGTTGAGATTCAATGGTGAAAACAAAAAGTGACTGTTTCTTTTTAAATATATGTACATGAATGCAGACAGACATATAAAAATATGTGTAAAGAGATAGATATTTACAATGAGTTTTATTGACTCTCCAAAACTATAACATAAAATTACGTAACAATGAGTTAGACAGGAATAAATCTGAAGGTATTGTGAAGAGTTAAAGCAAAAGTTCTTGTCTTAAGTGACCATCAACATTCCTCTATGCTATTTTTATTCCCCAAATGAGTCTGAGGTGGAGGAGTCCTTGAAGTCATTTCAGGTATCTTCAGCAAGAACAAAATGCATATCCAGTAGAAATTAGTGAATATATATTCAAGAATCTCTATAATTGTAATCATACTTGCCCCACAAAATAGGCCCAGTTGTCCACCAACTTCTGCTGTAATAAAACCAATAGAGAAGTTGAATAAATCATATTTTTGATAAAAAAGCAAATCAAACTTCACTAGAATTTAAATTATTTGAAGCTTATAAGTTAATCATAACTGATATTATATGAAGATGAGTCAATTATATTAGTTTAAGTTTGAGATAAATTAATAATAGCAATTAATAATATCTTAAAATAATATTCATATAAATCATCTCAAAAAAGAGAGAGAAAAAGCTAATGTAAAATCTGTATCCAAAATTTAACTCAAAGACTTTGGAGGATATTAAATATAGATGAATTTATAAAACATCCTAGACAATTACAAATTTATTTCCATGTATCTAATGAAGAGTAGAAATGAGACATTCAGATGGCATTATTGGGTGATGATGTTGTTCATTAACAAAACTTTCTAAGCAATTTGTGACTTCAAGTATCCAAACGATTTCTTTTTAAATATTTGTAATATTTCATTAAACTAAAATATGTTAACACAACACCGCCATCTTCTTAAGAAATTTTCTAAACCTATATTTACCTTTATTGTTTGTGCTTTTTTATTGTGATAAAATGTACACAACAAAACATCACTTTAATTGTTTTTAATTGTATAGTCCTGTGGCATGAAGTACATTCATATTGTTGTACAATATCATCATCATCCATCCCCAGAACTTTTTCATTTGCCCAGCTGAAACTCTGTATCCATTGAAAAATAAGTTCTCATTTCCCTCTCCCTCGCCCCTTGCAACTACTATCCTACTTTTTGTCTGTATGAATTTGACTCTTGCATTGCCTTTCAAACGAGATCATACTATTCATCTTCTCCTCATCACCGTGGGCCATTCTTAGGATTACAAATCATGGTGAAGTATAGACTTCCCCACATGCTTTGAGGAATTTGTATATTTCTTCCCTATTTAGGGGCTCAGCTGCTATTTTCCCTGACTCTGATATCCTCTTCTGTCTCCCAAATGACTTCATTGAACATGCCTTGAGATGCAGGGAATCAGCAATAAATTTTGTTAAGGACTGTATGATGAAGGAGTGTGAGCACAGAGTGGTGGCAATTTAAATGGTGAATTTTACTTGGTCAGGATCTTCTTTCAGTTCACTCTGGGCAGAGTTCTGGGTGAAGGTCTGAGATGGCTGACATTCTACTCACTGGTAGGACTGCTGAACATTCTACAATAGTTAATTGCTGAGAGGGATATCTGAATGGAAAGTAAGGTGCTGCACGAGAATATGAGATGATGAACATCAGCCTTTTCTTTGGGAAAGCTTGTGAGATCTGCTGGAGATGTACCCAGTGAGTGGAAAAGTGTCAGCTTTAAATGTCAGGTGAATGACAAGCACTATTGCTTCTTTTCCTCCATTGATAAGCTAAATTTTAAATACAAAAGAAAAAAAAACTGATAGAAAATTGTTTAAACGTTGAGAAGCAACTAAATAACACTTACCAAGTAATTCAGACACACTCACTGCTTTTTGCTGCTGGGTTATCTTATAGTTTAGGTCACTATAGTTTATTTCAATGTTTACAAGATTCTCTCTGGAGATGAAAAACAGAGTTAATCTAGCTCGAAATTGTCAGCACTACTGTTAATTCCAGTTTGACAAATGTAATGTTCATTTTTGGTTCAGATGTTATTTACATGGAATTAGACACACCATCATTGCATTTAATACTAATCATAATACCTTCATTTGGAAGGCACTTTTTGTCATGTTGATATTTAGAGAAAATAATTTTTCTCCAGACCCAATAATTTTTTATGCCTCATTCCTGAGAAATTGGGAAAAAACATTAAATGTAAATATCTATGGAGTACATTATTTACCGATATTTAAGCACGTGTCTAGTTTGAATTCAAATCTTGGTACCGTCCTTTGTAACTTATGTGATCCTAGAAAAACCACATGGTTTTTCTGAGTCTTGGCTTCTTCATCTGTAGTCAAGATTTTAAAGTCAGGATTTTAAACTTATGATGAGGCGAAACTAAATAATTTATTAAAGAATTGGACTACACTGGGTATACAATAAATGTAGTCACTTATGTCATTAATACATAAGAGACTCTTGTCTTTTAGTGTCTTCTAAAAATCTCTGTATGTGACCAGAGTGGTTAAGCAGTATTTTTAAATGGTAAAACTCTATGTGGTTTCAGATACCCCTACACTACCACATCTCCAAACCAGACTTCCGTCTTGAACTTTACCCCAATAGAAACAAATGCAACAAGGCAGAGTTTTTGTCTTTTTTACAAAGTGGATCCCTAATCCCTAGAACACCCCTCTATCCTGACATATAATAGGTGCTCATTATATGGACAAATAAGGGGACAGATTAAAAATAAAATCAATTAATAAATGGATAAATATTAACTTGTCTTATAAGCTAAGAAGAAAACCAATCACCTGGTGAATTTTCAGTTGGCAATAATAATTGTCATTAAGAATGGATTCTAGTCTACGGCCATGCCACCCTGAACATGCCCAGTCCCGTCTGATCTCAGAAGCTAAGCAAGATTGGGGCTGGTTAGTACTTGGATGAGAGACCACCTAGGAAGACCAAGAGCTGTAGGTGTAAAAAAATAAAAAAATAAGGGATTGTAAACTGACAAGGTCCTTGCAAATGTTTCCTGGAATTGTGGGGTGTTCTTTAATATATCTAAGGAAGATAGCTATAAATCACTCTCCTCACTGTTTGCAGTTCTTAAATCAATATTTCCAAATATACTTAATTCAAAATATATCAATAATATGTTTAATTTCCATTGGTTGGCCCTGAGTAACAGAATAATGTACTATGTTAAAGTAGATAATCAAGAGGTATTGTAATATTTACAAATAATCAAACAGTTGTCAAAGTGAAGGAAATAATAAAGTTGTCTTGGAAGTCTAGAAATTTTAGTAATACTGCAATATTTTTGTCCTCCGCTGTGCTCCTAATTTGCATGTACACTGATAATACTATTTAATTTCCAACCACAAAACTCATAATCATTTCCAAGCTTATCCATCTGTGTTTTTGAGAGAAGATAAATTCATCACCTACAAAAATATCGTTATATTTACTCAACTTCTCTCAGGCAGGTGACTTGCCCAGTAATTTGGGTCTCATTGAATCTATGCTTCATGACATTAGTGAAATTGTTCAAAATTTAGGTTCAAGAATATTTATTTGTGTCAGGAAATGCACAATTACATAGTAAAATCTGAATTTTAATTAGGGTGAGGATGTCAAAGAAATAGTGAGTGGTTTTCGTTTGCATTTACAAATACTAAAGAAATGCTTCCAGGTATTTGAGTATGTGTGTTGTATTAAGAGGAATAAGATTTGCACAAAACAATTTTATACAATTTTTACTTGAAAAATTTTTAAAATAAAACAGAACAATTTACAAAGTTCACTTGTTTTACTAATGAAATTGGCCAAAATTCAGCCACAATTTACTCTTATATTCACTTTCGCACACCTGCTTCAGTCAAGCTAAGCTCTTTATTATCTTCTCAATGGGGTATCTCAACTGCCACATGAGTTATCGGATTGGTCAAAGTCGGGGGTTGGTTTTTGCCACAAGAAAAAATACATACGGGCTTCATGATTAAGTTAGGGGTTGCTTTGTTTTAAATAGTATTGCTGTTAAGGTTTAATGTCTGCTCTCCAGACAAATTGCATTTGTGTTTTCTGATTTATTACTCTTCAATATATGATACCTTTGCATAAACCAGTTTCTTAATTATATGAGTGACTTCTAACCATTGACTGTATTTGCATACTCCTGAGCCAAGCTGCATTTCTTCAGCTACTTGCTTTAGTCTTCCTAGTAATGGCCTCCAATATTCACAACAACGTAAAGTCCCCACATGTCAATGATGTAATAAGATTATTGTAGACTTACAATGAAGAAGAGTAGACTATGCCACCCCAAAATATGCCATTTAGGCAGACTGATTATTTTCAATTAAAGTTACTTAAGAAACTGCCAGTGCAAAAGGGCATTCTGACCCTTGTTTGTTTCACTGAAAGCAAAAATAAATCTCCCACGTAAAAAGTGCCCTCCATGCTCCTTGAGGGTAAAAAACATTATCATCCCTGGAGACTGAGAGTTCAAGGCCCAGAGGCTGTATAATTAAACCTTGTTACTTCTTCACTAGTTTACTTTCCCAACCCTAAACCCCTTTGTCTTGTCAACTTTTCACAAATTTATTGTTTCTTTGTCTAAAAGTTATAAAAGCTGCCTGCATCTGTCATTTCTTCGAGTCTCATATTTTTATGGGCTGCCATACTTATGAAATTAAATTTGTTTTTCTCCTATTAATCTGTCTAATGTCAATTTAATTATTAGACCAACCAAGGGAAGTAGAAGGGAAGAAGAGAAAAGGTCTTTCCCCCTACAATAATAATGTAAGTTTTAGGAAAAAAACAATGTCCTTTCCCCCTACAATAATAATGTAAGTTTTAGGAAGCAAGTTTTAGGAAAAAAACAATGTCCTCTAGAATCAACTTGTTTGTACATGTATTTCTTTTCTGATTCACAAGTATGTCTCTAAAGTCATGTCTGCATTCTCTGCCTATTAAATAATTATAAAACTCGGCAAATCTCTATCAGTTCGAAATCACACAAAGTGCTCTTCTCAGTCAAAGTTAAGTATATAACAGGAATAGTAGTGTAAGTAAATTAGTTTTCCATATTAAAATGGAATACAAAGAGACATCTGTAGGAGAAAGAAGTGTTAAAAAGATATAACTGCAAATTCTCTAGCTTTACATCTTTTTCTCTGCTGTTTGAAATCATACCCTATCAGCCCTGTCTCAATGAAAATATTTTTTCTTCCTGATTTGTAAAGATCACTTTATTGTTTATGCATTTACACAGGGACAACATTTTTAAAAATTATATTAAAATAAATATCAGGCTAATGCTAGAATTAAAACATGCTTTCAAAGTTAGGTACTTGGCTCTACAGAAGTAAATCAGCTTTCGAACAGTTAAAATATTTTATTATAATAAATATAAGTATAAATACCAACGTACTATATTGCTATTTCACGTCCTCTGTTTAAAAATATAAATAAAAAACAAAGAAAAGCGTAAAGGTTGCTCCCTGATTTTAAAAGAGAGTTTTTTATGAAGTTTGACTTATAATTTCTAAGAGTCATCAGCATGGGGCAGCAGAAAAAGCTAATCTAATCTTCTGCTAATCAAAGTTGGAATTCTATATCTCTGTGGAAGAATACATGGAGATGAGAGTCATAGGTTTGGGCATAATTTCTTTCTGTGCCGTTGACTACATTCTGGAGATAGTTACCTGAAACACAGTGCTGCAGTTTCCCCATCTATAAAATGAGAATAATAATTTGTGCTCCATCTACCTTATACAGTGATTAGGAGACTCAAACTACATACTATACAAGTAAAAAATTTTCATATTTTAAAACATTAATTGATACTATTATTAACTGACATTAAAACTTTATTATTTTTCCCACTTGGGCCAATAATGGTAAGATCATGAGCAAATCACTCAAGCAGACCTTATTTTACTTTTCATACAATTAAACTAAAGAATTGAAAAATATGATCTTATCTACTTTTAAAATTCTAGGCTTTCATTGTTAATTCAGTGATGGAATCCTTTGCATCCTTTGATTGATCAGAATTTCATTTCCTGAGTCTTTGAAAGTTTTGAGTAGAGAAAGAATTTGTGTTAATGACAAATAATTTATGAGACTGAAAAGATTACCTGATGTATTTTTGGCTTTGATTCAACTTCTTGGAAAGATGTTTCAAAGCTCTTAGACTTGGAAAAGTGGAATAAGAAATAGTAGCAGGGTATTCTGTTTCTTCACAAGGAACAGGGCAACTAGAATTATGTATTCCCATTGTACACAATTCCTTAACTTGAATGTGCTCTGAAAAGAAAATCAGGACAGGATATTCAGAGATGAGGATATTCACAGCGGGGAGGACAGAGCTTTTAAAAATTGTATCTTTACACTGTCAATGCTAAAAAAAAGAAGTAGTTTTCATGTACTTTCTTAACAAAAGGTGCTTATATTTTATTTAGTTTTTAATATAAATACAGCAAAGGAGACAAATATAAACATAGAATTTGTTCTCCTTGAATTAATTGATTCACTGGAATCAGATCTTCATTAGAAATAAAAAATTCTTTCCAGAAAGTCTCTGGGCATATTTCCATATAATATCAGACTTTTGGACAGGAGAAAAATGCAAAGTTGTTGCTGTGAACTGGTGTCACTTTGAGAGGAACATTTAAATGTAATACTGAAAGCCAATGATTAAGGTTTAAACTAAAATTAACCTCGAGCTTCTCTCAATTTGCAGTGGTATGAAATACGCTGCCAGGTATTTAGAGTGCCTAATTCAGCCACAGAGGTTCTCTGTCCTCTGTCCTCTCTTGGCCCCTGTAGCTCTCCTTGCAAGTGAGTACTGGTAAAAGCCCTGGAAGGATGTGGTATTCGTCTTGAGTTTTCCTTTGGATCACTTCCCAGTGTCCAATCTCACTCCTCCTCCCGCTTGGTAGACATTCCTGTTGTTGTTTTCCTGTGGTTTTGTCATTGAAATTCTTTGTTCTTATGAATGCTTTGTTCACCAAGGTCCTTTGATTAATAAGCAACTTTGGGCTTGTTTTCCTCTAACTTTGATACCCGTTCAGGGCATGATTTTACGTGCATCCTCTAGTTTTTTAAGACTACTGATAATAACCACTACTCTTACTCTATATTCACACAAATATATGCAATCGCACACACACACACACACAGACATCCTCACATTCTTCTGATTCCATTACCCACAACACTCCCTAAAGAACTGCATGAATGATTTATTACCCCAAACTTCCCTTCCAGCCCTCATCAGGGATAGGAAATCACAAGAAATTTGGCAACATAACTTTAACTTCGTTTTTCAGTAATATGATTTCTGCATATTTAGTTTTTAAGCTAGTAAAAAATATAAGACCCCTTCTACTCACATCCATTCCATGAAATAGTTTACAATCATTAAAAAGAACATGCTAAATCTATTCCTTTTGTCCTGGATATATTTCCAGGCAAGCTTCATTTAAGGGTACATAAAGCAAGCTTCATTTAAGGATACATAATGCAATTCCATTTTAATAAAACAGCCAATGACTCAAAGTCGTAAATATAAAGTTATATATGTAGAAAAAATTATGATGAAATATACTAGCTGTTAACATTGGTTGGGGCTTAAGGTAAGAGATATGCATGTAAACAAAATAATTTTCTGTTTATTAAGAAGTTATC
This sequence comes from Pteropus alecto, assembly GCF_000325575.1. Classification (NCBI taxonomy): domain Eukaryota; kingdom Metazoa; phylum Chordata; class Mammalia; order Chiroptera; family Pteropodidae; genus Pteropus; species Pteropus alecto. The sequence continues at coordinate 3,027,262 of NW_006439757.1, forward strand.
CCCAATAAATATGGCATGTATAGTTCTAATTAGATTTATGTAAAATTTTTATATATGAATTTATATATAATGTGTGTATAATTAAATGAATAAAGGATGGTCACCTAAATCTCAGAATGAGGCAACTTCTATATAAATTTTGACATGATTCTCTGCTATTCTGTAATGTTCAAACCAGTCACAACAAGCATACTTTATTTATGTAATAAAAAGAAACAATAAAGTTATTTGATTATAAAAAAGTATAAAAATTAAAAAAACATAAATTTAGGAATAAAAACCAGAACTCTCTTGCTGTTTCTTTGTCACTGTGTATCAGTAATTCAAATGAAATCAGAGGGTTCTGTGTTTTGTTTTACTATGTCTATGTAAACCACTGTTCAATTAAGAACATTGAAATACTCCCTCTTATAGTCTCTATTTTGTTTCCTTTATGGAATATTCATAGTATAATTTAATGTCTTGTGTTATTCTGAACAACTTTCATATAAATACTGAAAATAGAGAAATAAATTAAGCCACTTACCAAGTGCAGGAGAAACACAGTTGTAAAACTTTTGTAGGTCACACTCTATCCCATTTCCTTAAAAAGAATACATGTGACTATAGAAGCTTTATACTTTATTAAATGACATAATTACAAACATGTCTTTCTTGCATCCATCCGTTCTTCCATCTATCCCTCCTTTTGCAAAAAAAAAAAATATATGAAAAAATACTAATATCCAGTGAAAATATGCATTGGGAAGATTTTTTTTTGTTTATTTCAAGGTTTCTTTCCATCTGTCTGTATCATTCTAAAATCTTTTAAGTGAGAATAATAATTTTAAAATGTTTGTAGCTTTGAAATTTAAAATTGTTTTTATGTTTATCATCTCATTTTTACCTATGCGATTTCTGTGATACAGAATCATTATTTTACTAATGAAGAAACTAAGGTTCAGAATGTGGCTTGCCCAAGCAGTTAGAGGGTGATCTTGGCTCATTCCGTTCACCTTCTATCCTGTTCTCTCTATCATTTATGTATGTATGTATGTGTGTATATGTGTGTGTGTGATCAAACCAAATATATATATACACACATATACATACACATTCACACATACTCACCTCACACACCTGGTAGGCTGCCTTTTGTAGGTCACATTCTATCCCATCTCCTTAAAAAGAATACATGTGACCATAGAAACTTTACACTTTATTAAATGACATAATTACAAACAAGAAACAGGATGGGACAAGTTAAGTACCAGTATTTATTAAGCATCTGCTGTGGACGTTGAGACAAATTGTAAAATCAATATGTATCAGAGCTAGATGTAATCCCATGCTGACTCAAAAGCCCTAGACTTTGCACCTCAGTACACTATTCATCTATTTCTATAACCCATGTGGTCTCTGGGGTTAGCTTCAATGTTTACTCAGTGACCCGTGAAATAACCAAAAGAGAATGTACACTTACAGTTTGGCTAACTATAAGGAAGTTCTCCTTGTGAAGGAACTAAAAGAAGTAAAATACAAAATAAAACAAAACAAAAGCCTCCCTCCAACATTAAGTAAAAAGCATCTCTCCAAAATATGTCTTTTAATATTCCCATTATAAAGAACAATGAAGTTTTGGAAACAATTTATACCTGAAGAGATGATTTTTGGGACTGTCTCCACAAATTGTTCGTGGAGGTACTTCAGCTATTTCATTTAATGTCTATATATCTCAATTATTCCTCATCTATAAGTAAACTTAGAGGGATAGTGATAATCAAACCAAATAAAATATTATCCTGAAAGAATTTAGCATATTCTAAAGTTGGTGCAAATGTCATGCTTTGTGCTTTATATTTCATCTTGCCTAGTTTCTGGTCCATATTAGTATTCCATTTGTGTTTCATAACAAGTAATACATTTTAAAATTATAAACATTATTTTCCATCTATCAATTTAGACTTTTTCCTAGTAACTTTGAAATGATAATTAGGAAAGATAAGTCAGAGTCAGAGATAGCAGTTACAGAAAGGCAGTTTTTGGAAGGGTCAGAGACCAGTTTTCAGAATTCTAGAAAGATGGAAATGATGATTCTCAAAATACCTAAGATGTAGTTTGCCAAGTAGAGACTGTCGTTATAAGAGCAGAGGTAGCATTTGTATATCTGTGTGTTAGAGTAGTGTAGTTCAGTGTAGTGTAGTATAATGTGTGTGTGTGTGTGTGTGTGTGTGTGAGGGAGAGAGAGAGAGAGAGAGAGAGAGAGAGATGGGCCATAGTGGCAAACTTATAGAGCCAAACTGGTTTTACCCTTAATAGACTCTACATTTTTTTATTAGTAGTTTCAAGTATACAGTACATTGGTTAGATATTTATATAGTTTATGACACAATCACCCCAATTACTCTATCTTCCCTCTGGCTCTACACATAGCCATTACCTTATTGCTAACTGCATTCCCTATGCCGTGCTCCCCGTGACCATCTCTCAACTACTAATTTGTGCTTCCTTAACCCTTCACCCCGTTCTCCCAGCCCCCCACTCCCCTCCTCTCTGGCCATCACCAGATTGTCCTCTATATTTGTAGGTCTGTTTTCGATTAGTTTGTTCTTTTTGTTCCTTAGATTTCACATATAAGTAAAATCATATGGTATTTATCTTTCCCTGTCTGACTTATTTCACTCAGCATAATAACATCTAGGTCCATCCATTTTTGTTTTTTATAAATATGCTGGAGGAGAGGGATGAAAGAAATCTGAATAAATATATACAAAGCGTAAATAGAATGTATTCTGAGCCAGGCACTTTTAAAAACACTTACATACTTGTTTCATCCTTATGACAACCCTGCAGATTAGGACAACAGTATTCTCTCCATTCTATAGGAGATACACAGAGAGGTTAAGTCCAAAGTCACATAGATGAGAAATTGTGGAACTGAGATGAGCAGCCTGGGTCAGGATCTGACTCTTACTCACTCTCGTTCTCTACTGCCTCGTTCAATGCTTGTCTCAAATATCCATGGCTCTGGAGTTTCTTTTTCAGACACAAAGAAAAGAGTTTTCCCATAATGAAATATTCAGGGTAGGTAAGATTTATTGAGAAAACTGTGATGAGCAGTTTTAGATATTTGAGAGCACCGAATTTTATATTTTGAAAATAAGAATTGGCTATTGGCCCTAATAACACAATTTTCTTTTCTTTTCCAGAAATCTGTTATAAATTTTTAAGTTAAAACTTATAAGTTGAGATTGTATTTGCCAAGGAGATGATTTTCCAGCATAGAATTTCATAAGAATGGAAAGCAATTTTATAATATGTTGACCTCCCATGTTTCAAATTAAGTAAATATAATTAAATAAGGGGAAAGCTGTTATTCTTTATTTACCAGGAAGCAGAAAAGGTAAACATCCACACTGCTTTTCTATGTGTTTTGCTTTGCATTCCTTCAAGCAACCAGAAGTGCTGTAGGTACTAAAATTCTGCAGCTTGATGCTAGGGTTGCATTCTCCCCAAGGATATTCTTGATGAACTGTCTTAAGATAAAATAAATACCTGGTTCAGGAGATTTATCTGAGTCAATCCACCCCTTTACATCCCAAAGAAGAGAGGCTGATATACATTTTTACTTTTCTCTCAGAGGTCTTTGATTTTTTTATTTGACTACATTTATTTGCCTGTTTTGTCTACTCTACTAACCTGAAAAATCTCTGCAAGTAAGAATAATAGTGGTCCTTTTACATATGTCCCAAATGCTCTGTACCTATAGCAAATCAATAAAATCAGACAGACTGATTGCTCTAAAAATTGACTCATATAAAAAGAATATTATCCTTTATAGAATGATATGTTAGCATTTTAATCACCTACAAAACAACAACATTACCAAAAATATCCTTTATCGAGCATCTATTATGTACCCAGCAATATGGTAAGTGCCTTCTTCATATGATTTTACTTGAACTTCATAATAACTTTGAAAAGGAAATGTCATCCAAGCAACTGGCAAATGGAAACCTGGCAGACATGTCTGACTCCAAGATTTTTGCTCTTTCCACTTATTTTTAATTTTTCTTCTTCTCAGAATGTACCATAGAGAAAATGCAGAGTTTAGCAACACAGGTATTTCCTCATATTCATTGAGCCTTCCCATCTCTAATGAAATTTAAAGTTATCTTGGATTTGCTAGGTTTCCCAGCTTTCACTTGCATTGTATATGTGAATTCACTGTTTTTACAAAATATGTACCTACCAGTAAAGGAAAAATATCTGAAATAAAACTGTGGAATTTCCAGCAGTGCTCTAAAGGCATGAAAGAAAGATGTTTCTAATGAAAAGTACTATTTATGCATATAGACATTCACTACCCCACTTAATTCCCTCAAACTATATGTTTTCCCAGTATTTACCTTCACTTGGCGGATCGTTACGCGTGCATGCATTCCCACAGGTGACAACAAACCTATACCATCAAACTGTGGCACCTTCTTCGGTGAATGAATAACAAAGATGATCCCAGCATCAACAAAACCAAGGGTGGGGTCATCAGTGAATTTCTCCTGAAATAAAAATACACCCACCCCCCAATTACAAGTTGATATCAATTTTACACAAGTTTGAGATTTAGTTTTAACATCAGATGAAAACATTTGACTTAACTTAAAATAAAATATTCAATGTCCGTTTTTAATCTTTTTATAGTCAAACTATAAAAATTAAACACCTAAGAGATATTTTTTATGGCTGAATCACATTTTATGGCTTTGCCAGTTTTCCATGGATCACTTTTCACCTTATATGAATGCATTAGTACACATTGCAATTGTCTGATTTCCTCTGGCTCTCTCCTTAGTTAGCTGCTTTTTTGTTGCTTTCTCCTTGGTTGTTCTTTTTGCATCATTTGTTTTAGAAAATGGTTTGACTCTCTTCTTCTCTTTGTAATTAAAATCTCTAGCCTTATTTAAAATTCAAATTTTCCCATAAGAGTGAAGGTTTATATAATTTCTTTAATACCACTGCTCTGGTTTATAAATCTTATGTCAGATGAAAAAATTTAAGACTAAACTTCTGGTGACTTTGCTATTAGTTGTAAATTCAGTCTATAAAGATTGAATATGATGATTTTTCTTGGAATAGGACGACTGCTTATGTAATTACATTTAACAAACATGATTAATATTCCATTCGTAACTCAGGAGCCTATTTGTCTCTGGCCTGTTATGACTCTAAGAAATTCTTAACTGGCTAATATGAAGAAATATTTAAGTGACATTTGCTTATGGTATATTATATTAAATTTACAGATTTTAATTGCATTCTAAAAATATTTGGGAAATTCTGGCTTGTAAGTTTGATAATATTATATTTGAAATGACCATATGACTAATATTTGAATAACTTGAAAATACTAATTAAATAGGTGTATAAACATGAGTACATGCATTACACTGTATAGTGCTGTGTTTAAATGTAAAGAAAAGTATTTTGAATGGAATATAAGAATGTACTTTGAGAGAAATTCTTTGAAAGTAGGCAGTGACTTCATTCATTTGAGAGGTGGGATTTGGGGAGACTAAATTTATTTCTCATCTTTGCCATTAATTGTGAGATTTTGGATACTTAATTCATCAGCATTTGAGAATATTCATTTATAAAACCACAGCAATGGAATCTAATACCACTAAATGTGTAATACTAAGTTGATTGTGAAAAACAGAAGGTGAGAATTGACTTTGAATGAGAATTAACCTTGAGTGAGAGCTCTATCAGGTACTCTTGAAGGCAGCACCACTGGTTTCCTTAGGTTTCTGGACACTTAAAACCTAAATACTTAGAACTTTTTAGATCAATTATGTATTTTCAGACACTGGATTTAGACTAAGTCCATTTATAAAATATCCTTTACATAGCAGTTATTTTTTCATCACCTTTAGACTATAGATTCTATGGTTTGTCAAATATCTATATATGGCTGCTTTCTAAAATGTGTTGCCTTATTTACATGTAAATATAAAAAATATTTTTAAAATGCAAAGTGTCATTTAAAATTAATGACGTACAATGTGACTTAGAAATGTTTTTTTTTATTTTTTTATTTTGTGGCATGACCATTTCCTAGAGTCACAGTAATGGTAGTTAGTAGTAGCTAAAAATGTCCATGTTATGCCTCTAAATTTTGTCTTTTTAATCTCTAAGTCATATTTGCATCCATAGGACCCAAGACTAAGTAAACGAAAACCAAAATAATATCCAACTTGTAGGATCAACTTGACAGGACAAAATATTCTTATTAGATCTTTTGAAAGCCCCGTCCATTATTGTTTGACTTAAATTCTGGCTGAGTTTAAGATAATGCAATACCTGATTGACATTGAAGAGCACGCTTAAGCCTCTTCCAGAGACGCTCACTTTTTTCATTGCTTCGATATTTTTACCATGATTAAAAGTAAAACAATTTCCGTATTCAGTGAAGACATGTGCAAAATCCTCCAATATGGAAATGAACCAAATAAAATATAATCAGTTTGGTATCTTGGTCACTTCTAAATTTAAATTGCTATGACTTGTTTCCCCTTAAATCACAGATGTCTACATGAGGATGCAGAAATATCAGAAAGAATAGACAATCTGGTGATTTATATTTGTATTCAATGAGTTTTCATTTTTTAAATAATATGCACTAGTCATATTATTGTATTTGCTTATCTAATTGAGACAGTTTTCATATATAGTTTAGCACGTATTCAAAACTTTTGTTTTTTCTTTCTCTTCTGTGCCCCACATGTCTGGGCTTAGCTCAGTCTCCTCAGCTCTCTGACTTCCTGGCCTCAGGAGGAAAGGGACTGGGCCTGGCAGCATGGTTGGTGGAGAGGACATGGAACCTTGCCTTCTGAGGTTCTGGCCAGGCCTAATAAAATATTACCCAACTCTCTTCCCCAAAGACCCAGTCTCTGGTTGCCCCAGCCTGGCTGGGCAGTGAACTCGACAGCAGCCAAGGTCCCAGGAGCAGTATGCTTGCTGGTGGTCCAAAGCCCTGCTGTTGACAAACAGACTGTCCAGGGTGAGAGTGGGGGAGGGGGAGAATGGGCCGCTTGTGTTGAATTAGTTAGGTGAGGATCATGGCCGTGGAGAAAGTATAAGGTCAAATAGGAGAAGGGAGGTTGGTAGAATTGGCAACAAGAGAGTATGGAACTATGGAGGAAGATGGGAATTGGCTGCCTGGAGGCCAAAGAAAGTGGAAGGGTCCAGGGAGTGGACTTGAAAGCTGAGAGTAGAAGTAAAACGGAATGGGGCATCTGGATAAATAGTGAGGCTGCTGTGTCATGGGAAGAAAGAAGCACAAATTATTTTAAAAAGTTATTTGTTTTATATTTACTAAGGATTCATGGAAACATATTTTTACCTATGGAGAACTCCTTTAGCATTCTTTCTTTAAGAGCCACCCCTCCCCCAACCCTACATGGTTATGGTGGGACAACTATCACATTACTCTGCTCATTTGACCCTCCTCCTTCAGCCACCTTCACTACAGAGGTGCACATTTGACACAAGCTGGACCAATCTTAATACCTTACTGCCTCCTCTCAGAGATTGGCTCAGGAATGGATGTGTGTCCCAAGTAGAGCTAATCAGTCTCCCATGGCATTAGTAAATGAATACTGGAGTGTTAACCTATGATAACGGGAGGCTAGAGACAGTAGCCATCTTGGCTCTGTGTGAGGAGAACTCATACAGAAATAAGCCAGTTGGAGTCATGAGATGGAAAGAGAAACAGAATGTTAATACTAATTTCAGAGACCTCGGCGGAGATTTTCTGAAGCCAGTCCCACTCGATGTTTCCAATTAATTAAACCGATTCATTCCTTTTACTCTTTTGTTTATCGGGGTTAAGTTTCTAAAATTTGCAACTGAAAAAGTCATGTTTAATACAAAATTCCTTGATGAAGAGTTTAAACATTTTAGTAAACAAAAAGCAACAGAGAAGAGCTTCTTTTCCAAATTAAGAGTTTAGAGCGGAGTTTCATCTCTTTCAGATGTCTTCTCTGTTTACTGTATGAGAAAGAAGGCCATCAACAGATAAGGAAGGGTGTCCCAGAAACATGAATCTGTAGAGTTTGCTTAGAATAACCTAACAACATGTGCTACAGATTTGCTGATATGGAAAATAAGGAGTTAAATTGCCTGCATACCCTTTTGCTAACAGCTTCCAGATATTTCAAACATTTTATCTTAAGTGTAGATTAATTATATAAATAGAACCAAGATTTTATGAGTTGTTACAGAAATACATATATGATTTTTATAGTCAAATGCTGAGGTCTCATTTTCTATAGTTACTAATATAATTCCACAAGCATTAAAACAGAGTGTTAGCTGTTTAATGATAATGAAAATGCTATCTTGGAATATGCTGAATGGAAAAAATTAAAATATCCTCTTGTGTTAAATTTGTTTTTCTTTTGGAAGGACTACCTGCAAGAAAGGTAACCAAAGATTGCTGTTTTCTACCTTTTCTTATCTAAGTACTTGAAAAAGGAAATATGGCTCATATGTATTCCACACTCCCTAATATCATCAAGCTGAGCTAATGAAACATAATCTCTGAGAAAATATAAATTAATTGCCCATGGGAGTAAACTTTATCTTAAAGTGAAACAGTTCAATAAAGTAGCTTATTATATTGCTGATATTTGAAGAAATATCAAATCATTACCTGTGAGCCACATGGCTTTCCGAAAAAGTCACATTCCAACAAAGTACTATTATTGAGATAAAAACCATTTTTCTTGACAAACTCTGTAATGCTGAAGTTTTGTTGACTCTCAAGAAAATCAATAGCCTCTTTAGCGCTAGTGGAATTCACATTGATTTCCTGGAGATGGATGACTTTGGATACAATATTCCATAAGACAAAAATAACACCAAATTTGGTTACAGCATCTGTTTGGAACCTGTTAGTAAGAATAAAGATATTATTTAGAATAATGAAAACTTGTTATTATTCGGAGGACAGAGACCAAACATCTGAACCCTATTTACTTTTCCAGCTTCTCTCCTACACTCTCCCTTATTCATAATACATTCAAGCATAACTGAATTCCTAAGACGTCTTTGTTGCATCCCACAATTTACCTTGTATTTATACATATAATTTCGTTTACTTGGAATACGTCTCAGATCTCGATCTGAATACATCCTGATGGATGCTCATAAGGACCTAGCATAAAGGGGCAGGTAGAAATGTATAGTTGTCAAGAATATAGACTTCGGAGCCAGACTTTCTGGGTTCAAATCACATCTCCACCATTCTATTTTGTCTGCATGGCTATGCTGGAATGATAATTCCCAACATCTCCTTCCTTGTATGTATGTGGTTACAATCTGAAGGTCATTGTAGGGCAGAAGCTATGGTCACTCACATACATTGTGGTCGATCTCTTGACTCAACTCACGATATGGGCCAATAGCCAAAACTATGTTTCCTCCAGCTCCTGTTTAATCTCCTGTTTTAGCTCCTTCAAATTCAGGGTCAAGAGAGAGTGCAGCCTGGAGAACATGTCAACTTATCCTGCAGGTCACCATCAAGATGGATGATAGTAAAAACAGACACACATTTCCAGCTTGTATTCTTTTCCTTCACTTAAAATTTATCTTCCTTTCTGGCTGCTGACCTTGCTGACTTCAGGCCCTGACCAGAAACAGCGGCAATGGTCTTACAAAGACTGCTTACCAGGCTCGGTGATTCAGTGAGGCTTAATCCTTATAATACATTCCTTGTTTTATGTCACTCACAGTGGTTCTGTTTCTATGGTTGAGTCACGATTGTTACAGCCACTTAATAGTACAACTTAGCAAATTCCATCTTAGTGTGACTTGCTTTTCTCACTTCTAAAGTTGGTGTATGTTAATATAACTTCTGTCAGAATGTTATTTGATGATTAATTCATCTTTTCTAAAACACTGAGAAGAGTACCTGGAGTATAGCGAGTGTTAAGTAAATATTCATTAAATATATGCTTTATTACTGCAAAGTGTTTTCATGACAATCAAAGCAGAATTAATCTATTTGAACTAACTGCTATAAGTAATTTGTTATTTTCTTATTTCGCTGAGCAATTTCTGCCTTGAATTATGCATGGTTCTTTATTTGCATGCCTTATATTCATTTTCAAATGTGATTAGTATTTGGTATTATAAATTTTGAAACTAAACAGATTTTCTCTCTTCAAATTAACTGCTAGAAACATGAAATGAAATGTATGATCCACTCTTGGTAAGTGTACAGGGAGAGCCATGTGGTACGTGGTTTGTGAGTAACCTCACTCCTGGGCTTCCTTTAGGTCCCAAACTTTGTATTTTATTTTCGCTTTCTTTTATATTATCTTTTATGTATTTTTTTTTTTATTTCTCAGACAAGCCATATTAAACTCTCTTCAGTCAAGGTAGGGCAAACACAAAACCAAAAATGGAAAAAAAAAAAAAGTATATTAATTTAGAGATAAGAAACTGCTTTCATGATCAGCCTCTAACACTTCACTTAACCAGCTTTGAGCCTTGCAAGGCCTGTCATAAAGCCACTAACCCAGGCTCTAGAACCTGATAAATATCCTCATCTGACTTTGCCTTTCTTTAGAGATACACCTAACCTTCCATCATCGTGGTATTCTACCTAACTATAATATATCTAACGACAGAGTTTTTCTTTGTCAAAAGTGATTCTAGTGATCTTTTGAGGAGTTAATAGTCTCCATTAGTAATGGATTTGGGGGAGAAGAACAGTGTTAGTCCTAAACTGAGTGACAGACCTTTAACCCACTTTGGCATTCTAACTCTGAATGACTGAAAGGATGTGCTCCGCAGCAGATCCTGCGACTTTGGAACCTCACACGAGCGGAGTTAATACCGCCTCGTGCAATGCTCACTGGATTCTTTTAAAAATAATTATGCAGAAAAATGAAGGAATTACCACATGTATAGGAGGTATAAATACAATAGACTAAAAAGGTTAAAGGGGAGGAGTGCATTTAAAAATATTTTTAAATGTTTTTTTTTTTATTATACTAATAATAGTTGAGACCACAAAGGTAATTTAAGTAGATGAATTAAAATTAATGAATACAATATTTGGAACAAAGGAAGTGAAAAATTTTGTGAAATTTTCAGCATAAAACCAAAATGTTTTGCTCTGAATTTATTTTCAACTTCAAACTTCAAAACCCTTCCAAGTATATATTTTTTAATATCTTAGTTATAGTTTGCCTTCTTCTTTTATTTAACATACTAGTAAGATGTTAGTAAAAGAAAATAATAGTAAAATTACATTGATGTTTATACAGTTTAATAACCAATGGCTAAATCTGTCCATATGTATGTTAATGCCTCTAAAATACATTTCCCCAAATTATATCACCCAGATGAATATTTTATCTGATGTCCAAGTTGATGCCTAATTCAGCTCTTTTTTGAGGCCCACTGAAACAAATCTAAGTCTACCATGTATTAACAAGAAATTTATATTTTATAAATCACTGTTTGTAGAGGGAAAATGTGGAAGAATGTCTGCTTTTGCATTCTCCTGTCAGCTAATTTTAATATCTTACAATTCTCACAGTAACTAATAAAATCTTTGATGTGTTCATTTTATATTTGCATGAGAGTTATGATTCTATCTTTTTATTACTATTATTATTTATTATTATTTATGCCTACAGCACCTGGTCTTCCTAGGTGATCTCCCATCCATGTACTAACCAGGCCTGACCCTGTTTAGCTTCGGAGATCAGATATCGGGCTTTTTCAGGGTGGCATGGCTGTAGACCATGGACTGTGGCTCCACTGGGGAGCAAACCCAGGACCGTCTGCATGTAAAGCAGACGTCCTAACCGCTACACTATGGAACCACGTCCATGATTCCATCTTTTATTTAAAATCATTTAACATATATTTTTGCATTTAAACAGTGGATTTGGAATAAACAAAGAAGCACAATAATTATTGTAAAAATGAAGAAACAACTTGAATTACTCACCTCAAAACCATGATCAAATAACATTAGTACTACTTCCAGTCATTTTTTTTTCTGATATTAGTAGAAGAAAACAAATCTCAGAAGTTGTTTTTACCAAATATAATGGAAATTTAAGATGAATTATGTGATGAAGATATTTTAGTAAATTTTTGACACCGAGGCATTTGAAAGACACTAAAATTGATCTCCCCGAAATACAGTCTTGAACAGTATTGCAATTTATTGTGAATTCGCAAGAGGTTTTGGGAAGATAGTAATTTATTGTGAAATGTGATTTTTATGAATTTCTGCCAAATGTATTCTTCTCAGTGTCTTAAATAGCCATTGCTTCAAATGAAAGAAACTTTTCAAAATTAAAATTAATAAGTATTCTTCAATCAACTGTGAGTAAAGCTAGACTAACAATCTGCTATGCTGTCTCCTAAACATGAATACTTAAGGTTAATTTTGATGAAACTATTGACAAATGTACAGAAAAAACGGCTGAAAAATGACAACCACAAAGCTATTATTCATCACTGCAAAAAATTTAATTAAAGTCTTTCTTTTTTATTTCAAATATACGTTAATCTTAAAAATATTAATGCATTACTTTTTTCCTATTTTTATATTATACTTATTTAAGTTTTAAACATTGTTTACTGGAATCACTATATATAGGTCATTATTATCATTTGTTTAATTTTATGATTGTTACTGAAAATAATTTTGTCATATGGAGTAGGGGACTGTTAAAAAATGATCTGCTCTGAGCTGCCATATACCCTGGATAGGCCCCTGGTACCAAGGCAAATCCCTCCTAATAATCCAGTCCCTTGGCAAAATTTCCTCATCTCAGGGTTGCATTTCTGCTGTCAAGGTAGATTAGCACAAGGAGTTTAAGAATAAGGATCTGTCAGCAGATCTCTTTTCCAGTCCCTGGCTAGTAACTTAAAGTAAATTGCAATGCTAATTAAGCCTTACTTTTGCTCTTGTGAATTGAAGGCAATATAGTTTGAACAATAGTCTTCAAATTGGGATGGGCGTGTGCCTGAGGGTACTCATGAACAGAAAATGTTAAGGGAATAAATTTCCAGATCCTTTCATCTTAAAAATGACTCTGCATTCCCAATATTCCCTCTGTTTATAAGAGTATTTACCTGTCACCTAACATAGAATCTTAACATATAAAGCATACTTGTATGTAACAAGCTCAGAGCTCCTAAGGGGGCATAATTAAATTGTAGCTTGCTTCAAGGGAGCCTTGATTAATTCTTAAAGCTAATCAAGTCTCCTTTCGCTTTATCTTACGCTGTCGTGCCTGTATTTCTGGTTAGGGTGAAGCTCGGCACTAAAAACAAGGTATTTTGGCCCTTACTGGGGCCCTCTAAATTAAGAAGACCTGAAGTAATATAAAGAAATTTGTTATTTTAAATGTAACTGGGTTATTCTGTGAGTCTTCCAGAGTATTGAAATATTTAAGTAAAGTCTACAGATAATAATTTACATACTTTATTTCAATGTACTTTATTCAATAAAGTACTTAAATTTTTATGGAATCATGTGAAATATTTATTCCTATTGCAGTCAATCCTTATCCTATTTTGTCATAAAATTTACAATATTATTGATCTAAAAATAAGAGAAACTTAAAGTTATGGTTAAAAATTTAGATATCAATTTAAAGTATGCAAGTAGCATACATAGTTTTTCAAAGCTCCTAAAAAGTTTGAAGAACTTTGGCTTTAAGAACCAGAGAGTAGACAGCTTGAGTTCTTTCTCTGATCTGTCAATAATGTTATGAACAATGTCGTATAAGATATTCATGAACTGATATCCAAAGGATCTATCTGTAAAATTAGACTTTGGGAGTTGAGGGTGTCTTATTCCTACCGTACTGGTGATGCTTTAGTTGTCACCTAACAAAGAATAATTCTCTTAAATTAAAAATTTTTTTATTTTGCAATTATAATTTCTAGAATATTGAATCTCTTTTTTCTTTGGCTTCCTATGTTTCCACTATGATGTGCCTGGCTGTTAATTTCTTTGCATTTATCCTACTTAAAGTTCATTAATCTTTTGGATGTGTAGATTAATGCTTTTTTTTTTGCAAATTTGGAGAGTTTAGGGCTCAGTATTTTAAAAATATTTTTTTCGACTCCATTCACTTCATACTCTGGGTCATAAATTGCTCTATGGTCTGATTCAATTAAATTTGGCCCCTTAAAAAATTTATTTTGATGTCAGTTTTACAGAGTTCTTTTGAGCCCAGGAGGACTCTTCTTTTGTGTCTCTTTCCTGGATTCTCACTAGAAAAGTAGCTGGCTTGTCGTTTAGCTTATTGCTGTCATGGAGCTACTAGGCTCCTCTTAACTTTTTACCACCAAAATCTTTATTATTTCTGAAAGTTCTCTTAGACTTGAACTTCACCATACTATTATAAGCAGAGTTCTATTAAGGAGAGCTTCAGAGTTCTTGGTTCTTAGGGCCTGCTCTCCCACTAAAAAAAATCTTTACAAGCCAGGTTCTGGGAAGGTAGTAGTTTCTACTCTTCTAAACTTGCCTCTCTTACTGTGGAAACTCTGCTCTGTGAGCAGGCTGGGGTGCCGGTGATTAAGCATCTCAGTCTAATACACCTGAGGTAGAGTTTCCATACTGTAAATAGGAGTCACATGAAGGAAACCCCAATCTCTTAACTACACTCATCTGAAATTTAGCCTCTGCAACATAGAGCTGGGTTGGATGCAAAACTTTGTTAACCTGCCTTTCCTAGACTGCATCTTCTCCCAGTTTTTATTCAAGGGCTGTAGCCCTTGAATAAAAACTGGGAGAAGACAGACTCCTGACTTCTGGGCCAAATTTACTTAGAATTAGCTTCTTTCAAGCCAAGATAGAAAGGTGGAGGAAGAGAGTGGTTTGTGGCTTAAGTTCTACAGACTCTTGATGTTATTATTGAGATTTAGTAAATTTTCTCGAATAAATATTTCATTTGCTATTTTTCCTTAGGACAATTTTCATATACTTTTAATGATTGTTTTATAATATATTTAGGTACATTATATTATATTCTAATAATTTAGTAGAAACAATGATTCTCTCTTTTTTCCTGCTAACTTAAAAAAATTTATTTTATGTGGTAAAAACGTTAACGTGAGATATATCCTCTTAAATTTAAGTGTACAATACAGTATTGTTGACTATGGGTATGATGTCTAGAGCAGATTTCTAGAACTTATTTGTATCACATACATGAAATTTTATGCCTGTTGATTAGTAACTTCTTATTTTCATGTACCCCTGCCCTGTCCCTGGCAACCACCATTGCTCTCTTGATTTTATAAATTTGAGTATTTTAGATACCTCACATAAGTGGAATCATGTAGTATTTGTGTTTCTTTGATTGGCTTATTTCAGTGAATAGGATTTCCTCCTTTTTAAAAGCTGAAAATATTCTATTGTATGCATATGTCACTTTTTTTTATGCATTTGTTTGTCAATGGACATTTAAATTGTATATCTTGGTTATTGTGAATAGTGCTGCAATGAACATTGAGAGTGCTAATATATCTTTGAGATACTGATTCTAATAATCCTCTGTCCTTTTGAAAAAATAATTAGAAGTGGGATTGCTAGATCATATGGTAGTTCTATTTTTAACTTTTTGAGAAACCTCCATACTGTTCTCCATAGAGAAGGCACAATTTTGCACTCCCGCCAACACTGTATAAGTGTTCCAATTTCTTCACATCTTCTTCAGTATTTATTGTTTTTCATGGTTTTAGATAATAGCCACCCTAATAAATACAAGGTAATATCTAATCGTGGTTTTGATTTGCATTTCCCTGATGACTAGTGATATTGAACACCTTTTCATGTATCCATTGACCAGTTGTATGTCTTCTTTAGAGAAATGTCTATTCAAATACTTATAACATTTTCAAATTGGGTTATTAGTTTATGGCTATTGAGTTTTGTATATATTTTGTAGGATTAACTCTTAAATGAATGCTTTAGCTAAAATAAATTATGAGCAGTTATAGTTGTTTCTGTGAGGAGAGGGTTTGTGGCGCTCCTTACACTCCCATTTTGGAAATGGTACATATATTTTCTTTTAATACGATATACCGGCAACTAATCTTTGCTTTTGTTAGAACGCATACAATTTAAAATAGTATGAGGCAATAGTATTAAACATCTTTTGGGGGTGTAGATTTGTTTTTATTTTGGGGACCTTGACATATTTCTTAAATTCTTACTATAATATTGACTATATATTGAGCACTTGTCCAAAGAATGTCTCAGGAGTGAGACAAAATTGTGGATGTGTTACCTCATCTAATGCAATAACAAACATGTGAGGAAGGTAATAGTATATCATTTTATACATACAAAATTTAAAGCTAAGAAGGTTAGTGACTTGTCCATGGTCAAATAGCTGATAAGTGGTGGTTCTCAAGGAACCTTCGATCTCTCTCACTGCCGCCCCCACAAGGTGAAAATGCTGTATATGATCTTTCAGGCTTGACCATTGCCAACTATGAGACTGCCTGAAAGGCCTCCTGGAGAAAGCTGCCCTTTCCACAGCACGCTTGGTGTGGAAAAACTCAGTAAACTGCAGTTTTCTGGAGGAAGTTGTATTCAAGGGCTCAAGACAGTGACAGCAGAACATTAAACCAAGTGTTAGATTCTTCTGGGCTCAGAGCCCTGTGAGGCTGCACACGTCAAACATTCATGAAAATGGCCCTGTCTCTATTTCATTAAATATCTTATCATATACACACCAGAACATCTCGAATGTCCATACTTTAGCACAGTAGTTCTCTCTTCAGTTTCTTTCTCATCTCCATCTAGAAACTGCCTTGTCATTCTTTAATCCTCAGACTTCCATGATACCCCAGACAGAAACTGTCACCCGTTCTCTGTGCTTTCAGAGTCCTTGCCCATTGTGCATATCACAATGCAGTATGTATGGTAATTGTACGATACAATATTGTATCGTACGATACAATATCTTTATTGTATCGTACAATTACCATACATACTGCATTGTGATTGTTTGTGTCTCTCTTTTTTTCACTGATTAACAAACTTGTAAAGTGCAAGTATCAAGACTTCTACATCTATTTAAACCACAGCATTTGGTGGAAGGATTAAAGGAAGGAAGAAAAGAACAGTAAGTAAAAGAAGAAATCAGTAAGCTTTCTGCTCCCTGAATTTGTGTGTTTAAGTACAACTTAAGAATTGAAATGATTTTGCATATTAAATATTGCATAATAAAACTCTATTTTGGTCATCCAAGAAAAGTTATACTACCAAAGTTATAGAGACATTATTATTAAAAGAGTAATTTTTACCTGTTCAAATTACAAAATGTCACAGCCGGGAACTCTATCTTTTCCACATACTGGACCTTTACAGACATCGTGGTGGGCCATGTGAAGTAATTGACCAGGCGACTATAGATTTGCCATATCACCAATAAGACCGAGCCCAAGACCACCACCAGCCAGATCACCTTGCGAATTTTGCTTCGGTTCCGAACAATATTATGTACCCCATGAAAGGAAGTGGAGAAGGCAAAGTCGCGGTCAAACTTCTTTCGGTCATTGGGAGATGGCAGTGGTTTCTTTGAAAGGCAGAGCTTTATCTTTTCCAAGAGTCCTTAAAGTTTTGCCCATAAGATAAATAAATAAAAAAAGTAATGCGTTAAGAAAGCTTAATGCTATCTGTAAAAAAACATAACTCGCATACATTTAAACAGTTTATCCTTTTTATGTGTAATACATAAAATTTCTTCTTGAGTTATATGATCTATTTAGGGATCAAGAAATAGAAGTTTTGACTGCATGGGTCTAATGGGAATACGCTAATTCTATTCATAGAATGCTTCTTGTTAGTGCAAATGTATTAGTGCCATCATATTTATAGGCTGTTACTTCCCGTTTCAAAATCAACCTGCACTGAATGGGTTGCTTATAACAACTCATAATCTTTAAAAAAAAATCTCTAATTTTTAAAATATTCTTTCTCTCTGAACAATCACGAAGTCCCTTAGATATCATGAACAAAATTAGGCTGATTCTTCTGAGATTCATAAGTGGGACTAAAGAACAATCTGTTCTTCAGCTAATCTAGCTGATCTTAGTCCTGAGGTGGTATATTGTACGGCTGAAAGTAACTTCCATAGCTTCCTGTGCGTTGATACATAACTAATTAACTTCAGTTGGTTATTTAGTCATAATGTTTAAAGTTGCATTAGTAGTTAAGTAATCTATTTTCTACCTCCTTAGGAAGTGAATTTATCCTTTCAAGACTATCAATAATCAATCAAATCATGTTTATTGACGTTGATTGTTAAGACCGGTAAAGGAGGCCCTAAAATTTTTAGTGCAATATATATTATGAATTTTCTTTTGGCTTAATTTATTTTTGTTTTTCTGTAGAAGATATAGAGAATTCCTTTGCCAAGAGATTGCTGCAGTCTAGTTCAGAGGATGAGACTGGCCTTTGCAATGGAAAGATCTGGTGAGTCCAGGCCTTACCTCTTGTTACCTGTGTGATTTTTGCCAAGTTTCTTAATCTTTCTAACCCTTTGTTCCCGTGCTGTCAAATAGGAGCAGTAGTCCCTGCTTCATGGGTTTATTGTGAGTATTAAATAAGATAATACCTGAGAATGGCTTGGCATACTACCTGGACCATGATGAGTACTCAATTAATACTAGCTATTTTTATGATTCTGTGAATTTAGTAGTGATGTGGTAAATGATAAAATATTTAGAGAGTTTTAAACACTGTCTAAAAGTTTCATTTAGGAAATGAATTCTTAATAGTCCCATAAATGTTCGTAATCAGGTGAATTAACTTTTATATCCTTTGCTTCAAGAAGTATTATTTTCATCAACTAATCAGCATTAATTTACTTCTGAAACATTTCAAGTATTACTTATCATTAAATCATTATTAAATATTTCATAAGTTTCAATCAAATAGCTAAGCTTAAGTCATCGATATATAATAATACATAAAATGCACTTATGAACATTTTCTAAGGGACTCAATTTCATTTGTAAAATGTTAGGACACAATTACAAATTATATTATGATTATTTTGCAGAAACTATACACTAAGCAGGAAAGTCTGTATTAATCTGATTAGCTTGAATTTTGACTAAAATTTTATAGTAGCCCCACTTACTATTGTTTTTAATATCAAATTAAGTACTATATATAAAGTAATTGGTATAGATGCAGGGAAAAATCAGAAATATAAAAGAAGTACTGTTATTATTCGTTAGCAAAATAAGTTTACTAATATTCTTTTGTGTATTATTACTTAGCCATTAGTCATAACACACATGAAGAGTTGATTCTGATAGAAAGGCACTTCATTCTCTGGGCACATGTCAATTTTCCTAATACAGAGACCAAAGCTGTTAGAAGGGGAAAAGTGGCCAAGTGAAGTATTGCTGGTTGCAACCATTATCCTGAAAAATATGTTTCAATTTTATCTGTCAAAAATTAGCTCGTTTAATATAGATCTACTTTTTTGACAATTGCTTTGGCTATTCTAGAGTATTCTCAGTCATTTGCTAGGCTTTTAAAAGAGCTTTTAAAAAGCTCTTTTAGAAAGCTCTTTTAAAAAGTGTT
This sequence comes from Pteropus alecto, assembly GCF_000325575.1. NCBI lineage: Eukaryota > Metazoa > Chordata > Mammalia > Chiroptera > Pteropodidae > Pteropus > Pteropus alecto. The sequence continues at coordinate 3,046,895 of NW_006439757.1, forward strand.
ATTTGAGACAAATGGTGAAGAAACAAGATGATGCATCACTGTGAGAAAGATTAAAACTGGTTTAGTAAACAGCCCATCATCCTGCAAAACAGAAAACTTCTTACTTTCCTAACTGAAATATATACTATGTGATTATGGCAGATGGACCTTGTATTGAATATTGATCTTTATTGAGGCATTTTGAAGAACATCAAATAAATTCTAGTATATAGTAATATTTTAAACTATTTTACCTCCCTCATATAAATTATTCCCAAGTAACAAAAACTGTATTACTTCTATTATATCCAAGTAAATATTTGAAATCAAATTTCTCAAACAAAAAAGAAAGACTTTAGAAATGAAAGTTGTAACTGTTCTGAGGATTTTATTTCTTACCCACCTTTTTCAGCATATACTTTTGATTTCGCAGTCTGCTCCATTTGCAAGTTCAGTATGCAGAAGTCCTTGGGGTACACCCAGTTTTCATCAATAATCATATTCCTTTTGTGGCTTTATATTAAATACAGCAGTTGAGGTTGTAAAACATGGGGGCAATTTAAATATTTGTGTTGCTATGTTTTGTCTCAGTACAGAATTTACAAACTGAAAATACTGGCAGAGCAAGTTTATGGACATTTACAGGCTAATGAGAAGCTATCAAAGAGTGAAACCAAGAAATAGAATTAGGAAACTGTTTTCTCAGAATTAAAGAGATAATCTCAACAAATATCTGTGGTTTCAGTGTACCCTTGACCAGGCCAGCTGACACTCAGGGACCTGCATGACAATCTCTTTAGCTCTTACTTCTACCACTCTGTGTATACAAGTTTGAATCAAAATGCAGTTGGAATAAAATTTTGAGGATAAAGCTGTCTTTTCCTGGTAGAAGTTTTTCAGTAACAGATGAAGCTATTTTAAAACAGAAATAGTAATCAGTAAAAATAACAAACTAAAACACCAGAAAAATCACCATAAGACGAAATGATTGCTGAAAGCATATGACTTCATTAAAGTACAAAGGCCAGTTATGTATTCATATTCATAGTTTTGAGAAATTAGTAGAATTTTTATATTAAATAATAAATTGAGGAATATGCATTATTGTATATTAATGGCACCATCTCTTGACCCAGCTGAGGAATTGCATGCATCTCTATTTTCAGCCTCAAAGTTGCCTTGGTAATATTTTATAAGTATGTAACCACTAACCATTAATATGGTTACATACATTTTCTTGGAAACTCAGTACTATAAATTGCTTGTCTTTTGTGAAAGCGAAATTTCACAAAAGGAATTTCAAGGGATATAAATTAAAGAACGGTGTTTCTGAAAGATGGACTAAATTAAGGTTATCTGCTCAGATGGCTAATGCTTTTTCTTATTAATATTTATGGAGAAGACAATATTATGGAAGCTATGGCTAGATTAGGAGTAAAGGTGCTTCCATAGCTGTTTGTATTTAAAAAAAACTTTTTTACACCGCTCCCCCTCATTTTTTTCTTCAGTTTTAGTAATCGAGGATGGTAAGATAGGAAGGCTTTGAATGGCTTGGAGAGCTGCATTTCTGGTTTCATAAAGATTTGTAAGACAAAAGTAGAAGAATTGTAGAAGGGTAGAAGAATTGTAGAAAGGTAGAAGAATTGTACCTTCTTCTACAAAAGGTAGAAGAATGGACATACTATCCATTCCCATAAAACATTCAAGGTGACATAGCATCTTTACATAAAGCTTGTTTAAACATTCCAATTTTCATAATTTTATTAATCCTTACATTTCTACATATTTTTAAATCTAATTGTAGCCCTGTTAAGTGTGGAAAATTTTCAAGTGAGCCAACTAGCTAAGTCAGCTACAGGGAAGAAATATCTTTAGATACCAGAAGTTGTCCTACTTGCTTGTGTGTGGTTTAGGAAGTGTATTGTATAAAATATGAAGATGGCCAATGTCTGCTTCTGTAATCCATTTACTTGTTAATTAAGGGTGTTGTTCCGGGCAAAGATATGCTAACAGCCAACTTCCACTTCTGTAATCTGCTTGCTTGTTCAGGAGACCACCAGGATATGGCCTTAAGCTTTATAAGCTGCCTTCTCTGAAAGCTCGGGGTTGATCTCCTCTAGCCCTGCGTGGTAGAGAGTCAGTCGCCGGCTGGCTAATAAAGGGTCATAATTAATCTCAATTGGCTCCGTGGGTCTCAGAATCGTTCATGCCATAACAGCCCGAGTTAGGGCTTCACCAGTGGCTTTTGGTATTACAGTTCATGGAATTCTCATATGAAGGAGTTCAGGAAACTTCTCTTTCCTATCTCCTGAGCATTTTACCCATCTTTGTGTTTTTTAAAAAAAAGACTTTGGGTCTTCAGTGAGGGGTCAAGCTAAGGGGTCCTGGCTTTTTGTCAATTTTGAACTTAATAAACTGGCCTAACTTCTGCCCTAGGAGACCGCTGGTCGGGTTTCTCATTGTAACCTTTTCCTAGCAGCTTCTTAAATTTCCCCAAATGGGATAAATAGAGTAGATTGGTTTGGAGTTATTTGATGTTGGGGTACTAACAGGGGGTTGTGTTGGCCCCTCCAGCCTCTGGTAGTGCTGTATCAAAGCTTTCGTTTTAACCCCATCGACCTGTTTTATTTATCCCCATTAAAAAATAATTAACCATTTGAAGATTAGCACCCTACAGGGATGAGTCCTGTGACTCTTTTCTCTTTACTTCACCCTTATCAACATTTAAAAATAGGTATTTAATTATGTTTGTTTGATTTGGAAGCCCTTGCTCTTGAGTGCTCTTAAATAATCTGATATAATTGCATTATTCCTCATAATAATCTTTGTAATTTTAGGTTATAATTTCCCTAAAGGCTGGCAACTGTTTGGTAAGACCGTAGCCATAGATGAAGTATAACCCACATTTCTATGTGGCTATATTTTAGAGCTACCAACCTGACAGTTACTAAGCCAATCTCTTAGGACATAAAAATTGTAGGTTGCTTTTTAGTAAGATTTTTCTATTCTTTCTCTTTTTCTTCTTACAAGACAATATTGCTTCTAATGTCCTGATTTTCTTTTCTTTTTTAACTGTAAATGTCTGAAGGCAAATGGAAAGGGGTCTGAATGGACTTTGATTTTTATTCTAATTTCTGTCCTTCCATCTTATTAAGGGAATCTTAATGACTAACCATGATAACAATATGAGAGCTCTCTAAAAAATTTTTTTCTTTCTTTCTTTTGACTTAGAAGTTTTTCCAATTCAAAGGATCCATCAGATCCTACTGGCCTTGACAAGTAGGATTTTAGTAGCCACTCAAAGCAATAAGCTTTTTTATGGCTGATGGACGGAAGAAGCATTCCCAAAGAGGGATACTAAAAAATGCAACCTTGTCAAGATAAAGTTCATTCCCAAACAGGGAAATCACATCTCCCCACCCACCCCCCTTCTGAATGGGCTGTTTAGATTGCTTCAGTTCAGATCTGCAGCCTGCTTGGATGCCTGCCAGATGCATGTGCGTCCTCTAACTGGTGAGAAACAAGAATGAAGGGCCCTGTTTTTACCATCTCTGAGAGGAAATGAATAGACACAGAACACACTCTTGAAAACTTAGCACGACCGGGCAGACAGTAAGGTACAACACGGTACGTTCACCCTGGAGATGGTGGAGGCCAGAGAGAAAATATTCTCACTGGTCATAAGGCCAGAATCTCAGGACATATAACAAGATGAAAGAAGAGAAACCAGACAGAGAAGGGAAAAAAAGAACAAAACCCTGTGAATACGCATACCAAATACCCCAAAATTGCTACACCCAAGAAACTAGTTTTATAAATATTTTTTCCTGCTAATTTAAATTTAGAAAAGGAAAAAAAAAAAAGACTCTCACCACTCTGCATCTACCACTCTGCAGACAGAGATCCGAGAATCTAACTTGGCAAGAATTCTTACCTTGGCTGGCTCATGCTAGAGTTCCCAGGGTCTTTCTACTGTAACAGCTTTGGAGTGAGCAGTGTCCAGCTGGTAAGGTATCCTGCTCAGAGCACCAACTGTAGGGATGGAAGAAACTTTCTTCTACCTCTAAGTTCTCTCAGCTGGTCCAAGTCAAATAGACATGAAACACTTTAGCAAGAGAAAATGACCAAATTTAATGACATGCCTCTGTATAGGAACCCCACACACATGTGAGGGTCAGAGACCCTATATGCATGAGAAGTTCAGAGACAGAAAGGGAAAATGAGGTATTTATGACATTCTGAGCTAAAGATGAGGTAAGATGCTTTGGGGCTTCAAAGGGGAGAAAGATCTTTGAAGGGTGCTAAGAAGAGCAGATGTTTCGTAATTAGAAGTTTGCCTCGACCTATAGATAAAGCATAAGGAGTTATTTCTGGTGAAACTCTTACTTTGGCCAAGGCCCCTAATTTAAATTCTTTAAGGGAGAAGTAAAAGTTTCTTGTGAGTTCTCATGGTCTGGATTGCTTTCAGCTCAAAATAATTCACATGCCAAAATGGTAGATTTTGGGGAGGCTTGTTCTGAACCCCTATGCAAGAAAATATTACATATCTGTGACATCATCATTAACAAACATATATTAAACATGCCATGGATATATCCTAATTATTTGATTATTCAGAAAACCCATCCCCAGCTGGTGTGCTTTGGGAAATCTATACATGAGTTTCTTACTCCACTTCTCTGCAATAGTCTGCAACTGGCTCGGTCTACGGAGAGGTTTCTGTTTGTCACTCAGTGGTAGCCACATCATCAGCAAAATACCGTACTGAAAATGTTTTTGTCGTTGGTCAAGGTAAGGGGATGGACTCCGCTAATGCTTAACTTGTAGACTGGTAAGGTTGCAAAATTATGTGTACATGACATTATGCGTCAAGGTTACTTGGAGAGGGTCAAATTACGCAAACATTCTACCAGCCTGTCTGTTTTCTCAACTCAGATCTCCTATCCCTTTGTGCAATAGATCATTTGGGAGAAATGTACCTTCCTGCCAATTACTTATAACAAAAATATAGATTTACCATTATTTTCATACCTTTGGGGACTATTCCATAGGAGGGTTATAAGTTGTATGCTTAGTGCATCTCACAAAAAGGAAAGCAAAACAAACAAACAAGCAAACAACTCGAAGGTGACAAAATTTCAAAATGGAACATGTAAGTATAATGTAAATGGTTTAAATTTTTAAATTTTCAAGTGAGCAAACTAGCTAAGTCAGCTAGAGGGAAGAAATATCTTTAGATATCAGAAGTTGTCCTACTTGCTTGTGTGTGGTTTAGGAAGTGTATTGTATAAAATATGTAGATGGCCAATGTCTGCTTCTGTAATCCATTTACTTGTTAATTAAGGGTGTTGTTCCGGGCAAAGATATGCTAACAGCCAACTTCCACTTCTGTAATCTGCTGGCTTGTTCAGGGGACCACCAGGATATGGTCTCGAGCTTTATCAGCTGCCTCCTCTGAAAGCTCGGGGCTGATCTCTTCTAGCCCTGCGTGGTAGAGAGTCAGTCGCTGGCCGGCTAATAAAGGCTCATGATTAATCTCAATTGGCTCCGTGGGTCTCAGAATCGTTTGCGCCATAACATATGGATTTTACACACTGCAGTGGGATAAATAGTGTCTGCCGAAATTCATGTCCTCCCAGAACCTCAGTGTGACTCTTTTAAAAAGAGAGTCTTTGTAAAGGTGATTAGTTAAGAAATCATCAATTTGAAATCAATCTGAATTTAACGTGGGCTTTAAATCCGATGACTGTTGTCTTTATAGAGAAAAGAGAAGATTTGGACACAGTCGTACAGAGAGTAAAACAGATTAAAGTTAAGCTGCTACAAACCAAGAAACCCCAGGAGCCACCAGAAGCTGGAAGAGGAAAAGAAAGATTCTCTTCTAGAGCCTTCAGTGGGAGCGTGGCCCTGGCAACACCTTAATTTAGGACCTCTGGAGAACTGTGAGAGAATAAATTTCTGTTGTTTTAAGCCACTGTATTTGTGATTTGTTGTGGAAGTCCTAGGAAAGTAGTACACACACTGAAGCAAAATCAGATAGATTTTAACTGAGGATTCCTAAAAAGTTATAAGCTTCCTTGGCAACTACAAGAATTTTAAGCCTGATGACAAAGCCTAGCTTTGCTATGTCTTCCAAAAGTGTTCACTGACCTTACGTATGAGATGAAACTCTTTTGCAGCTCCATGGAAAAACAAATATGATAATCCAGACGAATGTGAGGATAAATGTAGAATAAACTATTACAATGGCAAGAAATAATCCATCAACATCTGTGTCACGCACACGAATTGATCAATATGACACATCATACAAAATAAAAGATAAAAATTATATGAACATATCAACAGATGCAGAAAAAGCATTCAATAAGATATAACATCCATTTATGATGAAAACACTTACTAAAATAGGTATAGAAGGAAAGTATCTCAACATAAAGAGGGCTATTTATGACAAATCTTCAGCTAATATCATACTTCATGGTGAAAAACTGAAAATTTTTCCTCTAACATCAGGAACAAGACAAGGATGCCCACTCTCACCGCTCTTATTCAGTATAGTGTTGGAATTCCTAGCTAGAGCAATCAAGCAAGAGAACTAAATAAAAGACACTTAAATTGAGAACAAAGTCAAATTGTCACTTTTTCCAAGCCATGTGATGGATTTTTGTATTGATATTTTGTTACAATATGTATATTTTTATTTGAATAAGGAAAAATTAATACCTAGTCTTTCCTTAAGGTCTTTTATTTTGATATAACCTCTCTACTGAAGAAAACAAGAGGTTTTCAAATAAATTGCTGAGTGAGAATGTTCCATGTGTGTGAGTGTGTGTGTGTGCATTTTAAATATCTAGTGACATTAATAAATATAAAAAATAAAGTGACCAAGAGGTCAGTAATAAAGGAAACCAGAATATGTCACTCCAAAATCTGCTTCTTTGACATAAACATTATTTGGAGGTAAAATCAATTAAGAAGCAGTAAATGCAGAAAAAGCTCCTCCTTTTTTGCCCAGAAGCAGGAAATAAATTCTCCTTTTACTGAGAAGAGTCTCACACCAGTTCAGAGAAGACACCAAAAGAATCTGCAAATAAACCTTGATAAACTATCTCTTATTTTTATAGTTATTTCATCACCATTTACTACCTCCAGCCCATACCCCTTTGTCGTGTCATTTCTTCACAAATTTATTTTTTCTTCGTTTAAAATGTGTAGAAGCTTCCTGATCTGGTCACTTTGTGTCATCATTCTCTTGTGAAGTCTTCTATGCACATGTACAAATTTAATAAAAAATTTTATACTTTCTCTTGTTAATCTGTCATTGTCAGTTTAATTTTTGGACACAACTAGGGACACTGAAAGGATCAAGGAAAAATTATTTTCTACTCTAACAATTCTGAGCATTCATTGTATACAAAGCAAACACTAAACTTCACCAGGGAAAACAGGTTTTTCAAAGTAGACATCAAGGCAGGTGGCTAAAAGATAGCTGGAATCTATTGACATAAGAGTTGCCGAGAAATTGCTATTGATGGATGAAATGAATTTAACAATCGATGAGAGAGCAATGATTCTTTCTCTTCTGTGAAATGAAATGTTTCTTGGTTGGCGGTAGCAGCTCTTTTACAACAGCCTTTTTAGCCTGAGATGATGGAAAACATTTGCTTAAAATAAACCACAACTCCCTAAAGTCAGAATGATAATTTGACTTAAAAACACACACACACACACAAAAAGAAAGAAAGAAAAGAAAAGAGTTGCCATTGCTTTGCTTTTCTGGCATTTAAAATTTTTAACTTAGAATCTTAATTTGTTTTTGTTGGTTGGTAGAATTTTTTCATATTACATTTTGTGGTCTTCTTACTTGCCATTATTATAATTCATCAGGTTGGTTATACTTTGTCAACCAGTTTGAACAAATATTAAGATGACAAACTTTTTAAGAGAAAAAATTATTTTATTCTTAGAGGGCAGCAGATAAGAGAATAGAAAGAATATGTATTTGAATGGACTGAGGGTTCTCTCCACCAAATTCATATGTTGAAATCCTAGCCCCTAAAGTGGTCGGTAATATTAGGAGATGGGCCCTTTGGGAGGTGATTGGGTCATGAGGGCAGAGCCCTCATGAATGGGATTAGTACTTTATTCAGGAGACCTAAGTGAGCTCCTTAGGACCTTTTGTCAAGTGAGCGTCAATGAGGAAGTAGGCTCTCACCAGACACCTAATCTGTCAGTACCATGGTCTTGGACATCTCAGCAAACAGAATTATGAGAAATAAATGTTTATTGTTTATAAGCCACCTAGTTTATAATATTTTTGTTACAGCAGCCCAAATGGATGAAGATAGTATTTGAAATCAGACTTAAGATTCAAATCCCGATTCTACCACTTCCTGACTAAGTGACCATGAAAAGTCACTCGGATTCTCCAAGGTACCATTTCTCCTTCTGTGTAATGACTGCAGTGTCATATATAAAGAAGAATTAAGTGAAATAACATGTATCTCCTATATGATAGGTTCGATATGTGTTAGCAATTATTGTTACAGACCAGCCCATATTGTCAATTAAGAATGACTTGTACAAGTTTTTCTTTTTTGTTGTTAAAATTTGAACAATAATTATAATTACAAGAATATTTTCTAATTTTTAGATTGATATTATAATTTAAATTCTCAAAGTCATATGCAGTCTAGAGTCTTTTATTTGTTTTTTTAGCATCAATAAAATTTTTTATATAATCAAATCGATTGTGTAGTATCATAAAATCAAATTCACAAAATGTCATAGTGTCTACCAGGAGTAGGACAAGCTATGGAGTTTTCTGGTGTATATAAAGTCTGCCCTCTAGATTCAGAGATGAAGAAAACATTTGTCAGATGAGTTTTTATAACAGGCATACGGGTTTTACATAATAGATAAATAATAGACCCTCTGAAATCACAGGAATTTAACTTCACTGTGTGCTGATGGTGCTGCGAGATGACATTATGATAAAGGAAGGACTTCAACCAAATCTTGAAGAATTAAGGAAATATTGGGGGATTATCCATTATTTTGTACAGGATGAAGACATCTTACGAAAGTGTGTTTATTACTTTCCACAGCAAAAAAGATCCCATCTGAACTCAAATTTCCTCTTCTGCTAATCTGAGATTTTACTTCTCCAATGAAAACTCCAGCTCCACTTTTTCCTCCTGACTTCTGGAAATTATAATACCCAATCACCAGTCATTAATTGTATAATCACAGCACTTTTTTTGTATTTCATTTATTTTACCATGTTAAATTTACCTAATGAGATGTTAAGATTCTGATGAGAAGTAGGCAGTATATGGTATTTTCGATACAGTATTTCCCAAGTTTTGTTCTATATGCTACCAGTTTGTTTTGTTTTTGTTTTGGTAAATCTCTGGTTGTATTTAACTAGGTTTTTAAAAACCCAAACTGGTGATTTCCAATGCACTTTGACAGTTTTAAAGGTTTTAAGAAGCCTTGCAGGATCTAAGCCTGCTTGTGTGCAGCCAGCATTTGATTATAGAAACCTTTATTTCTGTTATTCCTGTGAAATCAGTGTAGGAAATTTTGTTCCAGGCTATTCCCTAAAGTGATGAGTTAAAACTGCAGTGTATTAATAAAACTTCTTAGGCAATTCAGGCACATCAGAATCCTCAATCAAATTTCTATTGACTGAGATTAGTGCCTAACTCATCCATTCATCCATTCACCCATCCACTCTCCATATTCTGGATAATCTCCTTATATTAGAACAAAGAAAATTTCTCTTCATGTCCTTACCAGGACTGTTTGTGGATTTCCTGAATAATTGATGTATCTTTATTTTAATGGAACTCTAAATCATATACTTATCTAAAATCCTTCTTTGTATTGGCTACTAGAAAACTTAGACTTAAATTTTGACCTATGTCCAAAAACTCCAGATTCTTACAGCTTGCGTTATAATAATCTCGTTTTTTACTTTATTGTATTTTCCTATGTTTATTTTCCTTTTGCCCTGTTCTCTTTATCTGCCTAGTTTTAGTTGCATTTTTCCATGCTCATTAAATGTATATTCTAAGTTGCCTTAAAGTTGTTTGTTTTTTCTTTTGCAATCGGAAAAATATAAACAAATAATAAGTAGCAGTGTTTTACCCAAGTACTTGCAGGCATTTTGTTAATCAACCCAGTCTTCTTTTAGAAAATGTAACGACTGCATTCTAAGACCTAGGAGACTTTTATGTGGCTTTGTCCTAACTCTTTCTCTAACTTCCTATTACATTTATTAGGCAATATTTTGAAATTCCCTTGGTTTTCGTTTCCTCATCTGGGATGTGAGTTCATTAGAAATAGTTTAGGTTAAAGATTGCAGGCCAAGTAGTTTTTCTGAGAGATATAACAAATCTTTAATTTCATACTGCCAGCTAGAAAAGGAGAAAGAAATGACAGGGCCAGCTTCTGTCAGATGTGGGATAAACACGGGGCTGATCTAAAACTTGTGGGCAACTAGAGTTAGCTAACATGTCGGTGGCCTTTCAAATAGATATCTCATAGATCTGTTTTTGTTTTTGTCAGTTTATTTGTTCAGTGGGACTAAGGAAGAACAAACTTTCGTTTAATCAAAACTTTAAAACAGATTAACACTATAATTCACTTTCAATATCTGAAATGGAATGGATAGTTTGAAAAATATTCAAAAAATGACATCTTCATTATTATTCTGTCTTTTAAATTCCTCTGAAAATAGGATGTCAAAGGATTGAAAATTATATATTAAAATAAGTTATTTTTTTCCTATTAAACAACAATATTTTTGCATTTTTTAGCTTCTCAGTTTTAGCTGACTGTATTGCACATGCTCATGGCACAAAGTGTTCAACTGCAGGGGTTTAGGGTTAACGAGGAGACTGTGCCCCACCCTTTCAGCCTTGACGATGTTTTCTGTGTAGGCAGAAGAAAATTCTGGTTGTATTTAACCAGTGATATGAAGATCTATATTTATATTAATGTCATAACCCAAAACTTCTCTAACTGTCCTCGGCAAATGAGACAAAAATACAGGTGAGCTTAATAGATATATGACTGTTCACACTAAGCAAAGCCAGGATGTTATCACTGTGTTTTGTTGGAAAAGATGTTTCATAATTGTCTAAATAGACAAAAGTGCTGGAAGAATTGAGACATCACACGACCCTGTCCTTGTAGGCAAGCAAAACCTGAGAGACTTGCATTGAAACAAGTGTAAATAACTACACTGGATTGCCACACAGTTTCAACAGAACATTGAGTTAGATGTATACATTTAAATTTATTAGATATATAGTTTTATTTCTATGCTTTTGCAAATTTGCTTTGGAGTTAAAATTCTGTGTTATGGCGCAAACGATTCTGAGACCCACGGAGCCAATTGAGATTAATCATGAGCCTTTATTAGCCGGCCGGCGACTGACTCTCTACCACGCAGGGCTAGAAGAGATCAGCCCCGAGCTTTCAGAGAAGGCAGCTGATAAAGCTTAAGGCCATATCTTGGTGGTCTCCTGAACAAGCCAGCAGATTACAGAAGTGGAAGTTGGCTGTTAGCATATCTTTGCCTGGAACAACACCCTTAATTAACAAGTAAATGGATTACAGAAGCAGACATTGGCCATCTTCATATTTTATACAATACACTTCCTAAACCACACACAAGCAAGTAGGACAACTTCTGGTATCTAAAGATATTTCTTCCCTGTAGCTGACTTAGCTAGTTTGCTCACTTGAAAATTTTCTACCCTTAACATATGCAAAGGAAAATCACCTAATATCTGATATTATGTTCACTCAAATCTAGATCTGGCTGATTCTTTCTCACCATTTAGGCTTAGCATCATCCTCTCAGAGGGACTTTCTCATCAAGACTTCCTACTCTCTGTTATTCCCTGGCTCATTATCCTATTTTATTTTATTCATAGCCCTTATTGTGATCTAAAATCATTACCTCATTTCTTAATTTGTCTTATTTCTTATTGTAATTTTTCTCTATTGGGTATTAGCTTCATGAAAGAATGAATATTTTCCATCTAGCTCATTTTAATCCTGGGGCCTGGAACATTGCTTATAACATAGTCATCATGCTCATTTTGAGTGAGTGAATGTTTCAGTACAAATTCAAATAACCTCATAATATATGTAATTTAAATCAATACTTAAGATTATATCTTGGTACAGTATTTTAAAGGATTCTTTACTACTGGATAGATGTTGTAACTGGCTTTTAACTTCTAAAACCTAGGCTGAATTTAAAATGTGTAAAATATAATGAAATAAGATATATTATGTAGAAAATATTAAGAATTTGTTCTTACACCAGAGATATGAGTTTTTGGTTCCTATTGATATTTTACCCTATTAACTTTTGATACATTTCTTCCAATTTGTCTATTTAAACATACCTAAGCCTTGAAGCAAAAAGGGATCTTCCTATTCTTTCACAAATGCCTTAATTCCTGGAGACACTAGTAAACTTGCCATATGGGTCAGATTCTGGATTTTGCAGTTTTGTCATGTAATAAAATAAATGTTAAATTCAAAGTCAAATTAACAAATCATTATTTATTAATTCCTTTGTAGCCTAAAGTAATTAAAGGTATTTCTAGATTTACAGCAATGCAAAACATGAAACTTAATCCTTGATGGAGAAGAGAATCAGTAAAGATATATAAAAGGGAAAAACTCAGTTTTCTACCTGTCGTGTCACCTTTACTTTTACACAGAACACTTCTAGCCACCAAATATGTGGAGGTTTTTCCCCACAGCAAGCAATTCTCTCTGTCTCTTTCTCTTCTTTTTTGTCCAGAATTACTGATAACTGTTATTGCAATCAATGCAGGTTTTAAAATCCCACCTGGACATCTGGTGAGAGCAGGAGAAAGCGGATGGCTGGTGAGCTTGCGGCCACTCGTATTTCCACCAGACAATGGCTACTGGACAGGAAAGAAGTGGTCCTCACAAGCAGAGGCTCTGCCCTAGAGCAACAGGGTAAAGAGACCACCAAGAGCTCCCAACTAACCACATGGGAGAAGCAAGAACATAAAGCATCCAAGGGGAAGGAGAAAGAAAGCTAGATGCCAGTTGGGTTTCCTATAATTGAATTCACTTCTGACACAGTCTCTCTGGAGATAGTGTCAGACTTCCCCCTCCCCTCTCAAGTGAAGGACTCGGTCTCACAAGACTGCTCCCATCAGGTGCCAGTCATAAGTAGAGTTTCCCCACAACTTCTGTCCAATTTAATTATAAATTGGGGGTTTCCACAACCCTCTCCTCAGGTTCAATTAATTTGCTAGAGTGGTTTGCAGAACTCAGGAAGACACTTACTTACATTTACCAGTTTATTAAAGGACATGATAAAAGATACAGATGAACAAATAGAGGTCCATGGGGAAAAGTATGTAGGATGAGGTATGGAGCTTCTGTGACTTCTCTGAGTGTGCCTCTCTTCCCTCACTTCCACCTGTTCATCAATCCAGAACATTTCCATAATCTACAGTACTGAGATTTTTAAGGTGGCTTCATCACATAGACCTGATGGATTGTCAACTCCATTTTTGCCCTTCTCCTTTCTCAAGAGAAGGAGGAGGGGTGGGCTGAAAACTCTAAGCTTCTAATCACGGCTTGTTCTTTCCAGCGACCATCCCTCATCCGGAAGCAATCCAGGAGCCCACCCAGAGTCAGCCTCATTAGAACAAAAGATACTCCTATCACCCAGGAAATTACAAGGGTTTTAGGAGCTGTGTGCCAGGAACTAGCGGCAGACACCAATATATATTTTCTATTATCTCGCAGTATGCTATCCGAAGTCCAACAACTGGGGATCTGTGTAGGAGAAAGAGCAGGGACTTCAAAGTGAGAGTCTTTGGTTTATATTTCAGCTCTGTCAATTACCACTATCGGGGCCCATAGATGAGTAACCCCCCCAAGATCTCACACAATGGCGTATTGATAATTTTGAATTAAAGTCACTTGAGAAACAGCAGAAACAGCAGAAACCAGCAGAGGACAATCCTGTGTCTCTAAATGCAGAAAATAACTCTCCCTGAGGGCTGAGAGACAATCTTATCACAAGAGTTATAAAATCCAGAGTGACAAAAGTCAGTATAAACAAATCTTGTAAGACTTTATTAATTTGTTAGCTAAGCCCAAATCTTGCTTAGATTTCTTTCTCAAAATACCAAGTTTTATTGACCTGTTAATTTCCCACAAATTTATTGTTTCTTTGTCTAAAAAGGAGAAGAAGGTGCCTAGTTCGATCATTTCTTTGAGATTCATTTTGTGATCTGAGCATCACATTGTGATTCTCCCATGCACGTGTATGAAGTTGTTCTTTTGCTCTCCTGTCAATCTAGTGTTGCATCAATTTTATTGTTTTATTATTTTCCAGCCATGAAACTAAAGGAAGGTAGAAAGGGGGCATTCTTCTCCCCCAGATTCCAGCAGATGCAGTAGCCTCAGTTCTCAGAGGACTAAATGAATAATCATAAGGAATGACCTTAGCGTAATGTATGGCATACAGTAGGCATTACAAAAGTGTAATTCTTGTCTCTTTCTCTTTATTGAACTTTCTCCATCCATTTGTGCCAATCATTTCACACATATTGGCTGATTATTTGGGAGTGATCAATTTAATCCTGGACACATGAGAATTCAAAATGCTCCGAAGATCGTTAACTGCACCGGGACAACGAGTTCTTGACTTACTGACTAGCCTGTGTGCAAAGATTAGGTATAAATATACAATCCATAGGATCTAACGCTTCATCATTTTAAAACAAAGCTTATTGACTTTCTTCCTAAATTATCCATGCTCATTCTTTCCCATGTTTCCAAATACTAACAACCTGCTACTTCGCTACTAGTTACCTGAGCTTTTAAATTTATCTTTGCCTTGACTGAACAAACAGTGATGGAAAGATGAGGTCCACTTTTGCTGAGAATGTTTGTTGTGTCCTTATTTACCTGGCTCTTTGACAGGTGCAAAAGATTCAAGTGCAAAGTACTTAAACACAAAGCCTTGTGGAATCACCGAGGAGGAAGGAAGAAATTACTCCACTGAAGATATCATAGAAAGCATGCCAGAGAGGAAGTGCTATTTAAAATGTGTTTCAAAGAATGCTTAAGGAATCAGTAGGTGGAGGGGTAGGAAGATCACTGTAAGCATGGAGCATTTAGGAGATTCAGAACTTAGTCTCTGTGCTCTGGATTTACTATGAGGTGTTTTGATGGGAAGTGATGGGAAATGAAATCTGAAAATTATAGAATCTGTTGTAAGAATATGAAGTCTTTGGTTCTCTGCTAATAGTTTAGGCATTATGCATATTTTGTTAAATATTTCAAGATATGCATTTATCCTGTTAAGTATTAGATTTTGCTTCTTTCTTCTCCTTTGAAGAACAGATTTGTTTATGAGGGCATTTTGCAAATTTTTCTAACTCAGAAGCCCCTTTAATAATATTTTTTTGTTTCGCATTATTACTTGAATAGTTATAAGGTGGACCATATGAAATTGCTGGCGTTCAACCATTCTGACTCACAAAAGCAAAAATTTCATAAGATTCAAACTATATATTATGACTACAGTTTCTAAACTTTTTCATAATTTTATTGATTTTAATGTGGTTGAACACATAATTTTAGTTATGTGCTCTTAGTACTTTTTAAAATTATATGATACATGAAGATTATATTATAAAGTTTATTTTAATACAATTCATTCTATACAGATTATTTAAATCATCATTTACAAATAGTACAGTAATCTAAAAAATTTTATTGTTATATAATAAAAAGCATGATTTTTGACAAAATTTAAATGGCAACGTATCACCTTTAACCTGGGGAAAAAGTGAATGTTAAAATGTTGATTGGAGTTTTTTCAATACGTTGCACCATCAATTGTGGACAAAAGCAGTTTTTATAACTTTGTGCTTGAAATTACAACTTATGTTTAAAATATCAATGGAATTGTTTTTATAATGTTCATGGTTTTTAATAAGTAAGGAAAATAAGAGAAAAATATGTTTATCTGTAAGCATATCTCCACGAATACCACATTCCATAGCCCAGGGTAAAAAAAGGTCCCCTGGTTCCTGTCTCCTTTGTGATACTTTTGCTGTGTGAGACAGGACAATTTTCTACAAAATAACCTAGAGCAACCTTATGTAAAAACAGCTTCCTGTAATGTTTTTTTCTTCTTTCCTTGGAAACTAGTCATCCAAAATTCACACAGAAGTAAGAAATAGTCGCATAATTAGCAACACCAGTACTCCTTCCCTTAAAATTGGTGTCCTATTGGTTTCTGCTTTTTTTTTTTTTTCTGCCATAATAATTACAGCTGAACAAACATTACTTGTTGATGGACATTCTTGGGTTTTATCAAAGAGACTTCGAAAAGTTCCTACTTGTTAGACTAAGTTTAAATCTCAACTAAGGAGTTTTAGTTTCTCTGCAAACTCCTGCCTATAGAAATAAAACAAAACATTAACAACAAAACAAAAACAAAGGCCCACTTCATATAACAAATAGCCATAAACCATATCAACTAAATGAATGGCCTATTGAATGGCTGCTATGTTTATGGAACTTCCTTTTCTTGGAAAGAAAAAATATTTTCAAAGACCAAAAAGTAATTATTCAGTTCCTAAATGTATTAGATCTCATGATGAATAAGAGACCTATGTATTAGTTTGGCTTTCTCCAAAGCAGAATTTGAGATAAGGAAGTGTGTGGTGAGAAGGTATTTGAGAGGTGTTCTCAGGAAATGGTGAGAGAGTAGGGAGTGTGAGACAGGAAGGGAAGGACAAAAGGCCAAAATAAGGATTCAATATTGAGGTCAACCCCGTGAACAACTGGGCATTCCTCAACAATATGTGGAGAAAAGTGCAGAGTACTTTCTGAATTATCTTCTGAAAAATAAGATGCTGAATCATTTATTCATGAGAACACCCCTTTGGGCTTAGGGTTTCTGAGTCTGTTGCAATCTCTAGCTATTGAGTAAGAAAAATGTAAATAATGGGGTTACAGGGTGGAGGTGGGAGTTGCTGTGGTCCTAAGCAATGAGGGTGATGTGACAGAAGGTAATGTAACATTCCACAGCAGATTACACATGCCCTGTTGCTGGAAACCAAAATGGTGATGGCTGAAGGAATAAATTCCTATTCACTTTCTAAATTTAGCTTAACAGTTTAGTTTAGTTTAGTTTCCTATTCACTTTCTAAATTTAGCTTAACAGTTTAGTTTAATTTAGTTTCCTATTCACTTTCTAAATTTAGCTTAACAGTTTAGTTTAGTTTTTTTGGCTTAGGAGTTCTAAGAATATCCACACCTGAGACTGAGAGAATAGGTATTTAGTACTTTACAAGCTCCTCATCTTACATATCCTAACATTATGCCAAATGTGTTTTTGAAATAGAATAGTTAGATATCTTTTTTAAAGACTTAACCTCCATTTATTTATTTATTTAATGTTTGCTACTTTGGATACAAAAATAGAACCTGGGAAGTCAAATGATTTGGTTTGACAGAATATTTAATATTCTAGCAAACAAACTGTTTCCACAGTAAATCCATTCTGAAGTTTACAGAGGTTCAACCAATTGAAATGAGAGTCTATCTAGGAGTACAAAGAGAAGGCTGATTGGCAGATTCAAGGTGAGTAGGATAAATAAAAGGCAGCAGTAGAACATCTAGGAGGGTCAATATCCTTCAGCCAGAACCAAACTCTGGTGTTTCTCAGACAGTGCGTTTTCACTATGAGTGGCTGCCCATTTTTACGAGATAAATTTGGGTAAGTATTTACCTGTATTTTATGTATGGTGAGACTCTTAAAAATGCCAAGTATGACACTTTAATTTCTGAATTTTGAGAGCATTTGAAAACTGTCTCCCTTGTTCCCTTGATTAATAATCTAAGAGAATTTTAATCACTCATATTATTAGCTACTGTGCTTTCTCAAGTTCCATTTTTTTCTCTTCACTTATTTAATCTTCAGATATGATTTTAAAAAACGCTCTTTAGAAGGCAGTGAAGAAGACAAATCACAAACCGGTATAAATAGAGCCAGCAAAGAAGGACTTAACTATGGCAATTATCTGCATGTGAGTGGCTGAGTGTCTTACAGTGTTTAGCTTCTATTGTTGGGCACTAAATTCTGCTAAGTGACATTTTCATGTTTTTTTGGGGGGGGGGGTTGTTTGTTTGTTTGTTTTATTTTTTTCTCAGTCATCAAATCGTTTTCTGGACCTAATGATATCTTTTCAACAAATGTATGGTTTTTCATTTTTTTTTGCTTGAAATGTTCAAGAGACTCATATGAAAATTCACCTCTCCAACAGAGGTACAGTAAAAGAAGTAAGTAAATGGAGATATTGAGCAGAAAAGTATAAATAAGATTAGTGTAGATAACTGGCAGGCATTGTATAACCTATATAAATAAGACATGGTCACTAAATCTCAACCTACATAATTATAAATGATTCCAGAAAATTTTCTCTTTTAAACTCTTTATTATATAGTAGAAATGTTAAAGGAACATATTTTATTTAAATCATTAATAAATAAAAGTGGGATGATAGAAATGAGGTATTCGAAGATTATTCTGGAGTAAGATTCAGTCTATTTGTCTTTCATATTTTTAAGAGGTGAAATGATTCAAGCTCTTGATGTCGTCATCAGTGTATTTCTAAGAATGAGCTGATAAAGAACGTTAAGATCTTAGAATAGGTTCTTAAGTAGAAGAATGGAAGATACGCAGTCAGCTAAGCAAGATATTAAGCTTTTTATCATACTCATCTCAAGAGAAAAAAGAAACATGACCACAACGAGTGTAATAACGTTTGTTATGATAGAATCCCACCAAATGTAAAATTCTTCAGAAAAAATGAAAACCACAAATTTAGCTCATTATGCACAATGAGACTCACTAATTATTTAAAAGAAAATAGAATGAATCCTGAGAATTTGAGAATTCAAGGATTTTTTCAGTATTGTATTCTTCCTCTTATTAAAGTTAGTAAAAAACAAGTTTTGCAATTTCAAATCAGTCATTTAATTTTTTCTAGTTTTATTGAGATATAATTGACAGAATAATGTGAAGTTTAAGGCATACAACATGTTAATTTAATACATTTGTATATTGCAATATGATTACCACCATAGCATTAGCTAACAAACATGTCTTAGCATGTCATATAGTTACTATGTCTTTGTTGTGGTGAGAACATTTAAGATCTACTCTTTTAGCAACTTCTAAATAGAAAATACAGGGTTAATAACTATCATTGCTATGCTTTACATCAGATCCCTATAAATTATTTATCTTATAACTGGAAGTTTGTACAAAATCTGTCTTTCTATTTCCTTGTTTAAAGCTGGAAAAAATTTTGAAAGCACAGGAGCTTCAAAGTGAAATAAAAGGAAATAAAATCCATGATGAACATCTTTTCATCATAACTCATCAAGGTATGTTGCACAAAAAGTTAGATAATATTTGTTCCATAGGCACGTCCCATCAATAATGAAGAAAGCTACAATTCTTTTAACTAAAAGATGGTGAAAGATCAAAGAATCATTTTTGTTAAAAATGTTCGAGGATATTTTGCTGTTAGATAATTTCTCATAGGACCAACTTCTGGGATATATGTCTTATTTATGTTACTTCATTGCTAATTGGATCAAGTTGAGCTTTAGCTTTGTCCTAAATCCAAGGAGATGTTTTATCTTTTCGAATTCATAAAGAATTTACAAGCTGTTACTATTCTTCAACTTGGAACTTTAAAAACTACTTTCAAGAAATAGACTACTCAAATTGATTGATACTTTACATAATCCCACATAAATCTAAACATGTTAAACAGAAACGTAAATTTTTTCTAAAATGTGTGGTTATCCTCTTCAGACTTATAACTTCTGGGCAGTGGTTTTTAACATAGCAGTTCATGACTTTGGAAATTTAGAAAGTCCGTGAACTCTTTGAAATCATGTGCAAAATTTCATGAATATGTGTCCTAAAGAGGTCTGTGACCCCAAAATATTAAGATTTACTCTAAGATTATTGGTGTCATAATGTCATGTGCTCTGGTTGGCAAGGGCCCAATGATCTGAGCCAGTCATTCCCCATTTCTAGACATGTTTCCTTGCCCTACCAATTTTTTGTGTTTTTTCCTCAAATAGTTGTTTGCTTCACTGACTGGCTAAAATGATCAACTCCTCTGAGTAAACAAATTAAAGATGGAAAATGATTGGCTTAATGTGTTACTTGTCCTGTTTTTATGTTTACATTTTTATTGGTGGCTTACACCAAAGCAAAATCAGTAGAGAAGGGTTAAGGCAGAGTAGTACGTATTTAGAATCCCATCTCTACCATTATAAATTGTGTGACCTTGATATGGTTTCTTGACCAGTAATTCTCTCCATTTCCCCATGTGTAAAATGGAGAGAATTATTGTACCTTCTCATTCATAGAGTTCTTATGAAGGTGAAATGACATAATATGCATTAAGCACTTAGCCTAAGGTATAGCAATAATAATAAGCAGACAACAAATGATAGGTATCATTATTTGATAGAGAGCCTTTTTTTCTATCCTTTAGTTACAACATATAGTCACTGGGTCATAGTAATAGCCACATGAAGTTAAAACAGAAAAGTGGATACACAAAAAGATTCAGAAATGTCTGATTTGTCACTAACCATCAGATAAATGCAAACTAAAACCACAATGAGATATCGCCTGACACCTGTCAGAATGGCTATCATCAATAAATCAAAAAATAACAAGTGTTGGTGAGGATGTACAGAAAAGGGAACCCTCATACATTGTTGGTGAGATTGTAAATTGATAAAGTCACTATGGAAAACAGTATGGAGATTCCTCAAAAAATTAAAAATGGGTATACTTTTTGACCCAGCAATTGCACTTCTGAGTATTTATCCAAAGAAAAACAAAACAATAATTCGTAAAGATCTATGCACTCCAATATTCATGGCAGCACAATTTACAATAGCCAAGATATGGAAGCAACCTAAACGCCCATTAACAGATGATTGGATGAAGAAATTATGGTTCATATATACAATGGAATATTACTCAGCCATTAAAAAAAATGAAGTCCTACCATTTGCAATGACATAGATGGACTGAGAAGTATTACGCTGAGTGAAATAAGTAAGAGAGAAAGATAAATACCATATGATTTCACTTACATGTGGAATCTAAGGAACAAAGAGAACAAACTAATCAAAAACAGACTCACAAATATAGTGGACAATTTGGTGATGGACAGAGAGGGGAGTTGGGGGCTGAGAGAATGGGGTGAAGGGTTAAAGAAGTATAAATTAGTAGTTGATAGTTGGTTAAGGGGATGGGGAGCATGACAGAGGGAATGCAGTTAGCATTAATATGATGGCTAGGTGGAGGGCCTGGGGGGGAACAATTGGTGAGATTATTGTATGAACTATATAGATGTCTAATCAATGTACTGTATACTTGAAACCAGTTTAAATAAATTAATAAATAACTGATTTACTCTTTGTCCAAATATGAAAATTCAATCTATAAAGTCTCCTTAAATGTAATTTAAAATATAATAATTTCTGCTTATTTGTACAGAAACATAGTCTTTACCCTTATAATAGTACTAAATAGAATGCTCTAGAGATCCTCTAAGATTATTGATTTTCTATGCTTATCTAATGACTACATTGGTTATTTAATTCATTTATTCATAAAATAATCATCCAATGTTTATCTTATGCTAACACTATGCTAGGTACTGAAGGAAATAGATGAATATGACAAAGTTTCAGATTTAGAGTATTCATAAACTTGTCCTTCCCATAATATTCTAAGCCCCTAGAAACCAAAACTTTGTCATATACATTAGGTGAGTAAATGCTGATGTTTCAGTTTATAAATAAAGTTGAGTATTACTTCTGCTTTTTTGCATACCTCCAGCTTCCAGTAGAAAGTTAGAATTAGATTATGTGCTATATCCTAAAAGATCTAAACAATATATTTGTTGAGGGAAATCAGTGTAATAATTACAAATATAAAGCATATAGACTATACGCCTGGCATATTAAAACATTCAATAAATGGAGGCTATTATAAGTTTATTACTAATATTTGGTTATAGCATAAAATAGGGCAATATTGGTATTTATTGATTTTTAAATTACATTTTTATTATTTTCAATGTGTTAACCATGTCTTTTATATAATTATGGTCAAAGAGGCTCTTAAAACTTTCCAGATGACAATGGTTTTTTCATTGCAGCTTATGAACTCTGGTTTAAACAAATCCTCTGGGAATTAGATTCTGTTCGAGAGATCTTTCAAAATGGCCATGTGAGTTCTTGTGTCACAATATTGAGTTTATACTCTTTTTGGAGATTATAGAAAATAGTATTAATGAGAAAAATTTAACATCAAATGGTGAAATTATTGCTTGATGAAAAAAATTATTTTGAGGACAAGGCTTTAATCATATTTTCCCAGCACCATTGCTACCCTAGAGCTACACATTGCTTTAAGATTCCTTTCAAATTTCAGTTTCAAGCCCCTTGTTTAGAACTTATTTTTTTTTTTTTGCCCTTAAGAAAAGTTGTTTCATATGATGATAGGTTGCCAGACTAGCGAATATAGAGCCTTTAATAAATAGGTACCAGAATTGTATTTCTAATGAGTATGTGCTGTGTGAAGATAGGAGAAAATAATGAGGAAAGTGGAACAGGAAGAGGAGAAAGAGAAAAGAGTAGCAGGGAGGAGAAAAAGAGAAGAATCAAGGGAGAGAGGAGGACAAAGGACAGAGAGGATCAGAGTGGGAGGAGAACAGAGCAGAGCTTCGGAGGTGGCAGAAGTCTGAACTGCATTTTCCTACTTCCCACCCTGCTTCCTGCTCCCACAGCCCTCCTGACACAGGACCCAGCCTGAGGTCCTCTACCTCTGAGCCCCTGCTTCAGGACGGGCTGGGGAAAAGAGAACATTCATACAGACAACGCTCTTCTTTTATATGTGAATACAATTCCTTTTTATGTCAATGGCTACTTACTCCCTCAGTAAAGAGCAGGTTTATTCAGGTACTGCTTAATCCTCACCCAGAAGTTTCCATGTTACCTTGATCTTTATTCCTTGGAGCAAACTTAAGGAGAAATTTACTTTAAAATCAGTGTGTTGTGTTCCAGAATTTATTTTTAAATTGTTTGCATGTAATTTTCTATTTTAAAAGAAAGAAAAATAATTCTGATTTTACATTCATTTCTTGCACACAACGCATAGCTGCCATTAGTTCAACATATTCTTATAGCAATTTTTAGTTCCAATGTTCCTTTTTTTTTTTTTAACAGAGATGAAACTAATAGGAATGCATTACCGTTGCAGTCTATTTTGTATCTTCTAGAAATCAGAATTGATTATCCACTGTCTCATTTCTTAACCATCAGCTCAGAGATGAAAGGAACATGCTGAAGGTTGTTACTCGAGTGCATCGCATGGTAGTGATCCTTAAACTACTGGTGCAGCAGTTTTCCGTTCTAGAAACGATGGCCGCCTTGGACTTCAATGACTTCAGGTGTGCATTTGTGGCTTTGTGTTCATGCACTGTGGTTTACCTTCTCACCTGAGTGAGGTACAAGGCGAACAAGTGTGACATGAGGAGACTGTCCTACTGACGCTTTGTACTATCAGCGCTTGGGAGTCTTAATTACAAAGCATTTGAAAAGTTATGAAAAACATTTCATCACTCACTTTAACATATAAACATAATATGATCAAGTCATTTCAATTCATTGTTGTGCCTTGTTTTTATCCAAAGTGAATTTTAAACAACTTATCAAAATGGCTAAAATGGCTGATATCATACATATAACTAAATTTTAAAAAAATCTAAAAATAAAATCTTAAAATAAAAGAGGAACAAGAGTGGAACTATATTAGACGAAAGAGAACCTCTGCCATTGTGAATTAACTCCAGTATTATTTTGTCATTTAAAAAATTATTTTAGATTTTTAGTTTATTATTTATAAATATTTCATTTTATAATCTACATGCTTCAGCTTCTATTATGAGAAAAATATGAAAAGAATACTGTCTTCCTCTGACACATCTTAACTGGCTAAAAAAATGCAAAGGGTATCTTTAGTGGAAGGGTTAATTGGATTTCCCCAAGCCTGAAAGAGAAACATGTAGCTCTTTTTTTCTTATCATCATAGTCACTCTTTCGTGTTTACATAAACTTGCTAAAAGTGTCTGCTTCCTTCAAAATGTCAGTCTTATAAGGAGAACAAGCATATTTGAGCAATATAAACATAGCCAAGGAAAATGAAAGTCAGAATCACAATGAGATGCCACTTTACATCCACTAGGATGTCTATAATCGAAAAGATAGACAAAACGTTTTGAAGAGAATGTAGAGAAATGGGGGGAAAAAAGAGTGGTATATAAAGAAAGATATCAGCAAAAGCGTCATTTAGTATAAGTTATGGATTGAATTATAATTTTTAACTCTACATTTCCAAGCAGCCAAAGCCATACCAAATTCGAAGATAAATTTTCTTAGAACATTCGCTGCATTTAATGATGTAATAGGCAGTCCAACATGTTTCACAATCAAAAGAAATGTAACAGAATGCCTTTGTGGTAGATTTAAAAAATTATGAGATTGAGTGGTTGTGTAGGGTAGGAGTAATAACATATTTTAATTGTTTATTTTGTCCTAGTCAATATCCCCTTCATTTTACTTGTGGTATCTCATCGTTGCTCATAATAATATTAGGTGGTGAAATCAGTGATAATATCCAAGAATGTAAGTTTTAGGAGGGATCGAATACTATTTATAATTTATAAACAATCTTGAAAAAATATTGCTCAATGTCCATCTGTCTTTATTTTAGGAAAAACAAATTAGCACACATACATACACATACACATTTTGCAAACTCTACAAACATGTCAAATTTAAATTGATTGACAGACATCAACAATGATGTTTAAGTAGCTCATTTTCCTTATTTTAGTAAGGTCTGAACTAACTATAGGTCCAACTCTAGGCAGTTGTGTGTCTGCATCCTTGATAATATGTAGGAGAGTAAAACTGACAATCTCTCACAATACAAGAAATCATTACAGTAATTTATAATGTCAACTTATCTCGCCTTTTTCTTCTCTTCCCTTCCTCCATTTATTCTCAGAGAGTACTTATCTCTAGCATCAGGCTTCCAGAGTTTGCAGTTCCGACTACTAGAAAACAAGTTAGGTGTTCTTCAGCGTTTGCAAGTTCCTTACAACAAAAGACATTACCATAACTTCAAAGGAGAAGATAATGACCTGCTGCTTAAGTCCCAGCAAGAAAAAACACTTCTGCAACTAGTGGAGGTACATGCGCAAATACTATTTTTACAGTCTACTTCAATACATCTTGTTAACTTAGTTTCTGTTAGGTAAAAATTGTAAAACTCATATCAAAATTTGGTATCATTCATTGTAAATAAAAAAGAATTTAAAAAAATTTGTAAATTTGTATATTTATATTTAAAATAATATTTAAAATATTAAGAACTGTTGAGAATTTTAGAAATATTGATATAAGCAATTACATATTACTATTTAATAACTTCCTTATCTTATTAAAATAATCCTTTAAACATTCATACTAAGTAACATTTAATTAGCTGATTTTTAAACTAAGTGTGGTTAAATTACTGAATAAGCTTTATTTCTTCAAAATATTTCTTAATCGAGAGTTCCATGAGTTGTGTATTTTTCTCAAATGAAATTATTAAGAGTATGTACTCTTGAGAATTTTCTCCTTCATGTCTTAATTCCCTGTAGGTCTATAAATAGTTCTGGGGAATAATTAATTTGTTTTTTCATAAGTAAATTATTAAATAAGTATCGTATGGTCTTGAGTTCCTTCACAAATCCTGGGTACTGTAAATTAAGATTAACATATAATGCTATATAACAGCTTATAAAGCTAGGGAGAAAAAGAATCACAAACCTAATTTCAAAGCCAAAATAGGTTAAATGAGAACCCACAGAGATGCATGAATTATGTTTTATTTCTAGATTAAAAAGTTTTGTGGAATCTTAAAATAATTGAGCAGTTTATTTCAAAGTTGTTAAGTATACCATGCTCTTGCATTTAGAAGAGATCATATATTATTATGCATGTCATAATTCCTTCAGATACTAAGACATAAAGTATTTTGAAAATAAACCATAAACTTTATTAAAACAATATTTAGACACGTTCATAGGTTTATAGAACAAAATTGGGATTTCTGTAATAATATATTTCTTAGTAAAGAGTAAATATTAGTAACATGATTGCCTTAAAGATTAAGAGATGAAATACAATATATTGTTATTTTTAAATGAAGAAATTGAAGGGAAAAAGAACACGTTTACACACAAAAAACATTACATTTATATCTCAAAAACATGAAAATTTTCTGTTCCAAGTTCATAAATGTTAGTTAAAATGTATTTTACATATTTAAATTTTTACTATGTACTCATTTTAAAATAATATTTATTCAAGGCATGGCTGGAAAGAACTCCAGGTCTAGAGCTGCATGGATTTAACTTCTGGGGAAAGTTTGAAAAAAATATTGTCGAAGGCCTACAAAAAGAATTCACAAAAATTCAGGTATTCATGATTCCATAAGTAAATATAAGCTTACTATAGAAAAGTATTGGGAATTATAACAATTCTCTACTTTCCCTTTAACTTTCATTTTCTTATGTTTATTTCACAAATTCATCTGCTTAGAATATATTACATGACAGATTTAATTTTTTTATGTACCATAAAAATTAAAATAAGGAGTTTATTATAGGCAAGATTTTATCTTTGATAAATAGATGAGATTAATATATTTGTCATTTCTATTCTAAAAATGTTGATTATGACCAATTTTAGATAGCAGTAGACTCACAAAGGACCAGTTAGCCAAATATATTTAGCCATACAATTTTCCCTTGGCTCTTATATATTCGTTGAGTTCTTTCTACCGGTTCTCAGACAATGTCAAGTTTCTCACTAAAAAAATACTGTTAATTCTTCATTTTCTTCAAATTATAGGCCACTCATCCTCTTTTCATGACTAAATGTCTCGAAAGAGTTGTTTCATTTCTGTCTTGTGAAGCTGTAGCAGGTAGTATGGAAAACAGAGACTTTGAAATCACAGTGCATGGGTTCAAATCCCACCTCCATTTCTTAATTGCGTGACATCGAACTTCTGCTGCTTAACTCTCTTTGCTTCACTTCCATCATTGGTAAAACAGAAAATAAAAGTATCTACCTCATATTAATGAGATTAATATTTGTAAAATATTTAGAACAGTAGTTAGCATAATTATTTATCTTCCCTTTTTGAACTAATCAATCATTTTTTCTCCCATCGTTCATAAATGGCCTCCATGTTCATAAATCCAATGGCCACTTTTTATCTCCATTTTACTTGAGCTAACAGTGGCATTCAATACTATTTACTATTTACTCTTTCTTGAATATTCTCTCCTCCCCCTTGGATTTAGTACACAATATTCTGTCTTTATCTAATTCTCTGGGCCTTATTTTTTACTGGCTCATTTTTATCCCTCAGACCAATAAATTGTAAGGTTTCCCAAAGCATTGGCTTATAGCCTTTATATCCTTTCTCTGTGCTCTTTCTCTAAATGAACTCATGTATACTTACTGCTTCAATGTATACCTATACACCAATAGTTCTTAAACATTTACCTCTAGCATAGATATCTTCTTAAACTTCAGAACATATATTTAACACCCTAATTTATATTTCCTCCTGGTCCTCTCAAAAACACACTGATAAAAACAAAACCTAAAAAATTTCCCCTTCCATACAGCCTTGTATCAACTTGATCTTCAAGTTTTTCTCCTGTAAACCATATAGTTTGTCAAGTAGGACTCGCAAAACTTATCTTTTTGCACTCCATTTTCTTTAGCAATCAACAAAATGTTACCACCAAATGCTACTAACTTAATCTTCTAAGTAAGTCAACTATTTCTCTCTAACCTACCACTACCAATCAAGTGCAAACTGTCATTGTTTTCACCTAGACTAAAATAGTAGTTTTTCAACTATTTAACAGGGCTCCCCAATATAGCTCTAATTTATTCTCTAAACTGCAGTTTGAGCAATCTTTCAAAAATTCAAATCTGATTATATTTTGCTTTTGCATAAAACACTTTGATATCTCCCCATTGTTTTCAGGATAACGATAAAGGTATTTTGTAATCTCATGTGACCAAAACATGATACATTTCTTTAAACTGAATTTAGTTCTTCAAATTTACCACCACAGAGTCTTTTTATGTGTTATTTTCAGGGCTTTGAATGTTCTTCCCCAGGTAACTTCTTTTCAACCTTCAGGTCTTGGCTTGAGGAAAATTTCTGCAGGAATGTCTTTCCTGATCTCCTTACTAATCTGTTACCATGGTACTAAACTGCTCCTGTATGCCACTCTATGGTATAGGACACTCCTTTGTGTCCATGGTTGCAATTTAATTTGCAAATGATTATTTGTTCAATGTCTTATTCCCCCAGACATTATACTGCATAAGATCAGGGGATTCAATTTTTGCTCACAATTTTATCTCTATCACCTTAGCATGACATTTGCTGCAAAAATGAATAATTAATTGGCAATAATCTACATACAAGTTCTTACCACACAGTGTGGTTCTGCAGAATTGAAGATAATCAGGTTAATTAATTTTTTCTCCAGCCTAATTAGTCGAGTGGCAAGTAGAGCATGTGTTGTAGGAAGAAAAATAAAAATTTTCCTAAACAAATCAATAGATAGCAAATGAATAAAAATATAATGGTAAAATATCTCTAAGACATTATATTTACAGAATACAATACTGAATATAGAATTTCAATAGAGTTAATAGTTTTCCTAACCAGAAATTCTTAACTTTTCTTAAGTGAAAGCACTTTACTTCCTGTGTTAAATAATTTCTGTCAAAAATTAGATCATTATTGACCACTGTACCCAATGAATTCATTTCTCATGATATTTATTGAGAATATTTTAGACTAACAGATCACTTAAATTGAAATAGGATAGAAACAATAGTGTGAGAAAGATGCCTTTTTATAAGCTATAATTTCCAAGTTATAATAGTAAATAGTACATATCCAAGTATACCCTTTCTGCACCTTGTGAGTCTACTTTTCACAAGCAATGTTTTCTAAAATAAGAATCTATTCTCTCTAATGAGAATATTAATGCAGTATTTCCCCCAAAGGCTAAGGAAGAGTCAGAGGAAAAAGAGGAACAAATGGCTGAATTTCAGCAACGAAAAGAGATATTACTCTCTTTATTTGATGAGAAACGTCAAGAGAATCTCCTTAGTAAAGGTGAGTGATGTTATATGAGTAGAGGTAATAATTTTCTTTATTATCATTTCCCTGCAGTGTACTACTGTGAGACCAAAAGATCAAACCTTACTTGTGAAAAATAAAAGGAAAACTGACATTCCATTCATAGAAACAAGATTGGATTAATAGTATCTATGATAACCCTATATTAACAGGTTTAAACGCCCAGCTTATCTCAAAGACATTGGTAGAAACTTTCATAATATGTGAGATGTGAGGGCTAGCAAGATACATGGAATATGGTTTCTCAGCCTAATAGATACGGAAATGAAGACAACCCTGTAATTGCAATATACTATGATAACAGTAGGATAGAGAAAGAATAACTCCATTGTAAAGGTGAGGGGAGCTTAGGTAAGGAAATTAGTTTCCCAAGCAGACCAGGAAAAGCACACATTGGGACTTCTGGCATTATTAATACTGAGCTATTATATTCTGAAACTAATTGACCAATACAATCAATATCTTTATTGTTTATCTGTTTGAAACTCATGCTCATTTTTATTTAGAACTTTTATTATAAAGTACCTATACAAATTGGAAACATTTTTTTGTGAATTTAAGTATAAGGCATAGCAGTATATGAAATTAGTATGAAAATCTGTAATCTTAAAGGTCATTAGCCTGTTTTTTATCAAACCTCAGTAAAGAATAGCAGTCTTATTTTCCCGCAGACAGAGCAAAGCCTTTTGTTGTAACATATACGAGATTTTGTATAATGTTTATGTTCCTTGAAGACAAGTGATTTTAAGTAATTTAAGTAATTTTAAGTGAATCAGCGAAAAGTACTTTCAAATGAAACTTAGAATAAGTCCTTTTTAACTTTATAAAAGGAAGTCGTCACACTATTTTACTTGGAAAATACATTCTATCATGGAAGTTAATTATTTTCTATACCAGATTTTCCTAATATGAATTTAAAGGTTCTGAGAATTCAAAAAATGTTTTGAGATATATATACAGTTTAAATTCTCAAAATTTAAATATGATATATATATATGTGTACATATATATTTGTTTCCCTTTTAAAATCCAGTATGAAAACAATGTTTGATATGATAGTTTTCCAATTTCAAGCTAAGGGCTAAAATTGTTAAACTAAAACTTACATTGTTTTTTAAAAACATATAACAATTATTTAAGGCAATGGTGCCAAATTTATATGACTACCCTAAATGACCTATTGAAACTTGCTGTGTATCTTGCAGGTGAAAGGCGACTGTCATACAGAGCACTTCAGGGGGCCTTGATGATTTATTTTTACAGGTAAAAGCAAATTAGAAGAGAAGTAAAAATTAAAAGTGAGGATTGGCTATAAATAATATATCAAGTATAAAGCTTATACATTGCAATCATTGTTTTAATAAGTCATTTAGTTTTGGAGGAAAGTTTAGAAAATAAATTGTGAGGTTTTATGAGGTTTTCTTTCTTTTACATAGTAAGAGTATAATTGTATCTCTGTAGTTGGTTAAAAAAAACCACTCACACAAATTAACCAAATATCCTTATATTCTATTACATGAGACATTAAGAATTCTAAAAGGCTAAAGTTTAATTTGCTACAGAAATTCAGTCATGAAATGTGTTCTGTCATTAAACAATGTTGTAGTTATTCCTGGTTTATATTTTAAAAAAAAGAATGGATAAATTGAAAATACCTTATAAACTATTCTTATTCAATAATTTCAAGTAAAATTGTCTTCACTATTTAATACATTTGAGGTGACCCTTAAATGTCCACATACTCCTATTTTATATATTTGAAGGTCTCATCTTCATGTATCATGAATTAAATGAGTCAGAACACTAGCAAAAATAGCACACTCGTGAAAATACCCATTTGCTGGATGTCTTACTTTTATTTAATTTTTAATCTTCTCAAATCTGTTTCCTTAGAATGGCAACATAATCAAAATTTTTTACTCTTTTCCTAAATTCTTATTAAAAGTATGCCACTCAAGCTTACGTATCTTAAGCAGAACTTGTACTGAGTTGAAGGATTAGATGAAGAAAAGGGAAAAAATACATACAAAACACATTTTTTAGAGGAAAAAAAAGCAGTCTTTTTTTTTTTTTTTCTGTTTTAATATCTTTGCTTGGAAGACCTTTTTGACTAATATTAGCTGTGAAACCTGAGATTGTGTATGTCTGCCTTTTAATGAGAACTGATGTTAGGTGGGACTCAATCTCGTTACTTCCTGTATATTACATGGATATTTTAGACTCTTCAAACAAACACTGTAAGCTGAGTGGTAGTACCCCCATTTTTGAGATGAAAAACTAAGACTCGGAGAGTAATGCAGAAATGCACAGCGCCTAAGAGGCAAAGTTGATATTGTAAAACACATGCTCTTCTTAACACACTAAATTTGCTTAGATTCCTTCTTATTTCTCTTTTAGGGAAGAACCTAGATTCCAGGTCCCTTTTCAGTTGCTGACTTCTCTTATGGACATTGACACACTCATGACTAAATGGAGATGTAAGTCCTCCCTCTCATCCTGACCCCATAATTCTTCTCCCCGCATCCTGTTCTTTTACTCCCTTTCTCCTTCTGTCTATCCTTCTTCCTGTTCTCCTTTCTTTCCCCTTTTGTGTATGTGATGTGTTGTGTGTTGTGTGTGTTGTGTTTGGTGTGTAACGTGTATGTTTAATTAGCTTAACAATTACTCTCTCCCAGGGTCTACTTACCCAGTATACACAACAGGCACAGTGCCTAGAGCCCAAGGCAACTTTTGGGGCCCATGAAAATGTTTTATTTGGTAATCAGAAAAAAAAATAAACTTTAGATCCAAGCAAATGTTTTAATATATAAGAGTAATCTATTCATCTGTATACCAATATAATTTTAAAATAATTATAATTAAGAAAAATTTTTTAATGGAGGAAGAGACCCATAAAAGCAAAATGACCAGAGCTCATGAAAGTCATAATGTATCCTTGTTCTCCCCTACTGTGTTCATAAGGTAATTGTAAATACAGAGTCAGATCCATGTAGCCTGAACCAAGCGGGCTGCCAGGCAACCTGCTGGTCTCATCTGGCTCTCACACGTGAACCTTCCATATGGCTAAGTGATAAGATATGAGCCTTTTCCCAGAAGCAATAACCATTACCAGCCCCTTGTTTTTAGAACTAATGGCAGAAAAATATCCATGGAGTTAATTTGCGTGTTTGCCTAGATAACCATGTGTGCCTGGTGCACAGAATGCTGGGTAGCAAAAGTGGCACAGGTGGGTCATCAGGCTACCAGTACCTGCGCTCAACAGTAAGGTAAGATGGGGGAAAATTCACCTTTTTATCTTGATGGAAATCAGCAAGTCTTTGTTTCTCCATATGTATGTGTGTTGTCTAGGAAAAGTCATTTATACTTGGTCTATTGGCTGACAAAACATTTAAAGTTAGGTTAAGGTATTTTTATTAGAAACTCTGGCAGTCATTGTAAAAATCTTTAGTTCTGGAAGTTCATCATTTGATCCTGTGATGAAAGAGACATGGTATTCATGGCTACATGATCTCTGAGGACACGGAAGAAATGATCCAAGTAGAAAATTTTTCAACTCATTCTGGCTAAAGTTTAGGCTAGACTAAAACAGTTATCATTAAGTATACTAATGTCTTCTTGGTGATATGAATGACACAGATAAAAAACAGTCTCATGTTTCCTGATATGACTCTATCTTATAGCATAAAAACTACTTCCATCTTCTCCAAAAGGGTCCTTTTTCATGTTTTCACAAGAAAAAGCTCAACATTTATTGAGCACTTAAAACATGCTAGAAAGATTTTATTATGTTTGTCTTATTTTATTTAATATTCAAATGACAGATTATATATAAAGATTCATCTGAAAACTGGGAAATTTACAAGGCCCCTTGAAATAAGAGAATCAGCTCAAGAATGTTATTCACATTTAGTCTCCAAAATTCTTTTTAGTATAGTTTTTCATCCCTACTCTTACCAACCAGATTGACTAAGTTATAAAATACACAGGTTCAGTTTTTCATCATTTTTATATTTTACTTTCCTTGGGAAGAAACTCTAGATTGAATGATTTAGAAAATTCATCGGTGTGAATTTTCACAATAGGTACATATTTTCTCTTTCTCTGGGAATAAATTCTCTAAGTATGAAAGAGTAAAAATGGTTGTACAAAATGAGGACATCATTGGGTGGTGGGAATAATTAACACAAACAGCATTTCTAGTGTGTCATTAATTCATCGAATCTTCACAAGGGCCTGGATAGAGGAAGGGACTGTAGTTTTTATTTTATAGAGTTAGAAACCAAGACACTGAGGTTTGGACAACTTGTCCAAGGTCACATAACTTGCAAGTGACAGAACAGGATTTGAACCTTAAAAGCAAATGTTCTTCTGACAGAACAGGATTTGACTTTAAAAGCAAATGTTCTTCTGATATAAAACTACAACAGTTAAAATAGTCGACAAACACGAAAGCAAGTTTAAGTGTTAAAACCATTCTTACAGACATTTGTTATGAATCTAAGATGGGATTTTGATTTATTAACCCATTCATGTCAGTTACTTGGAAGCTACTTTGCAGGTAAAAAATATTTTCTAATGAACAGCTGAAAACACTGATGATTTAAATGTATTATTTTTCATACCTTCCTTTTAAAGTCAGAAACAAGAATAAACTTTCCACTGTCTTTATAAAGTTACTATGACAATAATAAAATTCTAGTTTTTAATATGAACCAGACTGGGCAGGATCAGTGAAACACATAATACTGTTATGTGGGCATGAACTCTGGATGCAGACTAAAAATGAGGCAATTTTCATATTAATATTACTTAATAAAATATAGATATAATAACATGTAATGTATAATATAATGCTGCATACTAATTATTTATGGCAAAATATCATTATCTGAAAAATAAAATTTTTCTATGGGAAATTTTAAAGTTTCATGTCAATAAAACATCTGTATATATGTGTTTTTCCAGTGACAAGTACAAGGTATTTGTAGATTTATTTAATCTTTCAACATACCTGGTTCCCCGACACTGGATACCGAAGATGAATCCAAATATTCATAAATTCCTTTACATTGCTGAATATTGTGATAGCTCTTACTCCAGGAGCGAAGAATCAGATTAACATCATCTGCAAAAATCTACGAAGAACACTGATTTCTGTTTTTTTTTCTATAAATTTTGATGAATATTTGAAGAGTCCTAATGTTATATACATATATTCATAGTTAAGCTCTGTGGTGCTCTTACTCCTGGAAATAATGTTACTTTATGTATTGTGACAATATAAAACTAAGAATTTTTGTGATGATATAAAACATTAAGATAAAATTAATTCAGTTAAATTGTAACATCGTACATAAGAATTTTCCTATTAAAAACTTAATGTCCCCTGATACTTACCTACTGTAATCATTTAACCTAATCATTATCTCATTATTTTATACTTTATAAGCTTATAAACTTCAGCTATTTCAAATATTTCATGCAATAAAATATATCATTCTGTACAAAGACTTATTCAATCAAATTTTTTTTCCTGTCACCAAGATGCCTTGGAATCTTGGAATAAATAGTATTTGTCAAGGTTTATTTCTTTAACAAACTAAATAATTTAATTCTTTTTATCTATATTTCTTGGTATTCCAAAGCTATGGAGTTGTATTTTTTCAAAAGGTATATCAGTAATTCTTAATGTACATGTCAAAACAATTTGTAATACTAGTTTCTACCCTTGCCCTTATTCAAACTTCCTTCTAGTGCTGATGGTACACTTTAAGTAATAATTCTTAAGTGGGTCACAAAGTGATTATAAGGTTGCCTAATTTAGTATTCATTTTGAGATTTTTGTAAGATCACATCCAGGAACATCTTGCTGATTTTCATTATGACTCCTAATTATTATGTGAAATTTCACTGCTGTTGTCTTAGCCTCACTGAGTGAACCTCAAGTAGTTTGTGATGGCTGGAGCACAGCATATGCCTCTGTTGAACAGCAGAGATTGAGCTGAGAAGGTAGAAGGGGACTTCTCTGTGAAACCTCATTTTAAAAAGTTGGCATTGGGGAGTCCCTAAATAGTTTAAAACAGGAGAATAATATAACATTGTCTTTAAGAAACAGGGGACCTAGAATAGATGGATTATAATGACATCCATCAGAAGCATCTAGAGGGATTATTAAAACAAAGTGTTTACAAATCCTCAGGTAGCTTCTGTTCTGAGGACTATACTTAGAGAACCCTTGGATTATGGAACATGGGGTTTATTGGGTAGACTACTAAGCAGTGGAGATAAGATACTAAAGAACATGCATCTAGCAAGGGACAGTAGAAATGGAGAGGGGCAGGTGATTAGGTGATCGGTTATTAAGTACAATGGATCTAGTTAAATATCTAAATTTCCTTCAATTTTACTGATTGGGCAATTACATAACGTTGATGCAGTTAACTGAAATAGAGCCTCTAGGAAGTGAATAAGTTTGTTTTGTTTTGTTTTGAGGGGAAGAAAAGATGAGAATGGAGTTTTGGAGATGCTGAAGTTAAGGTGTCTATGGAGAAAACCAAAATTACAGATTTGGAGTTGAGCAAACTCTTGTGTGAATGTAAAGCACAGTAACACTGTGTTCATGAAATATAAGCCATACACGTATGGACAGAGTCTTCTTAACCTAAAGTCAAATATAGTTTGTTTTATTATAAATGTTATCAAAATCCAGAGCAGCTGAGAGGTAATAATCATTTTTTAATTTTAAAAGTTCTTTAGCATTTGAAAAAGTATCAGAAAAACATTTATATTGCATAGAATTCAGTCGGTAAATGCGAACATGTTCCATTTTAGTATACTTAGATCATGAGAATATTAATTAAAATGTCGATGTTTGTCTTTCTAGAACATTTCTAAACCTGAGTCAATACAAGCTATTTTACATTATAAAGCAACCAGACATTTTAGAGAAGAAATATATGTAGTATTTGATAGGATTTTCTTATATTAATTTATTTAATATAGTTATTTTTATATTTAATCAGAAGATCAGCTCTTATACTCTGGGGTTCTAATACAGCGACACATAATTACTTAGGCAAGAGAAAATTCGGCCATCAAGAACCAAGATCCAGAAAAAAGCCAAATGGATGCACAAAAAATAATTAGAATGGAAGTCCTGGAAACATAAGCAGAAAATGGGAGAAACAAGAGAGGCTGGGGAACTCATATTCTGGCTGATACTCCAAATGAAAGAGACTGTACTTTGAAAGGGGTGGTGCCTACAAATGATGGAAGGAAGAGAAAGATGAGAGCCTGATGTTGATGGCTGAGGTGAAGCAGGATCAATGGTTATAAAATAGAAATGAATAGTAAATAATGAGACTTCTTACCCAGGGAAGCCAAACCACCACAAAAACTTAGCAGCATCACAGTGAATAGTAAGAAAGAGACTGGGAAAAATGTACGAAAATACATTGTCCCTCAATATGGGGAGAACAAAGTAAGAAATACATTCTATTGGAATTCTATTGACAATGAAAATATCCAAACAATAATTTGTCTCTCAGGCATTAATGCTTGAGTTTTTTCTTATTACTTAGTTGCCATATTGGTCACTTAATTTCAGTCTCTTAAAAAGTGATTTTGTGTTTTTATTTCTTATTACACGATCTCTTTACAGTACAAGGGGTAAGCGGCATTTGTTGAGGCAAAGCTATTGGCATTTCAAGATCTTTATGAAATTCTATTGCAGAGGGCTGTGAGTATAACTGTGAGAGGCACACATAGCTTTAGGTTGGCTATTCTTGTACACAGGGGTAAGCTAAGGCGGTGATTATATCCCACAAAGGAAAAGAAATTCTTACTACCTTTTTAACCCTACTTGAAATATGCTATTAAACATAAACACAAAACAAACAAAAACAATAATCAAATAAACCCAGATATTAGTCTCTTCAAATCAAAGACACCTAAAATATCTCCTAAACTGATCTTCATCCCAGAGTAGGAAATTATTCCGCAGACTTCCTCCCAGGCCGTGGTGCTAGCCGATGTGCTTCTGACTGACTATGGTTGTCCATTTCCCTATCAGAAGGGAACATTCTACAACTTAGTTTAAATAACTACTAGGCCCTAGAACCTTTCATGAGTAATACTAAGAATGAAGTACCATGCTACTTTTCATTATGAACTTCATTTTGTAGTTGCCTCTTGATTCGATCAAAATATCATATAAATACGGCGGAAACGAAATCTGCAATACCTAGGAAAAAAGAAATTATTTCCTCTTTATATGCCTTTTAAATAGCAAATTAAAACAATTTTCATTATGGTTCAGAAAGTTAGTGTCTATTAAAAATAATTTAATGGTTATAGCTATCTGTCATTATAAACAGTAACCTCAAAAGCAGATATTAAAAGAGATGACTAATTTGTTTCAAGAAACTACAAAAAAAAACCCAAAAAACCCAAAACAACCCAAATGACTTATTAACTGAATAGGAGAATGTGTCTGAAATCTTTATCGCACTCATATACATTGCTTAGAGGTGATAATATAATTTACAGAATTATTTTTAATACAATTTGAAAATTCAAACTCTAAGATTAGAATTTTAATTAGCAAAAATTCAGTAAATCACGAATTTGCTATGTTTTCTTAGCACACAATAGCACAGATGTCCATATCATGGTGAAAACAATAAATAGCCCATTTGAAGACTAAATTTCACTGTAATTAGCTATATTTTTGAAATCTCTTGGGGACACAGAATGCTACCTGCCTTATAACATTGTTCGTAAGAGTAATGTGATTGTCATCAACTATGTAACTTTCAGGAAATACTTTCAGGAAAAATTTGGATCCTCGTATAATTACTAACCAGGCAGGCCCTCAGAGAATCAAATTGGGAAACAAGTAGAGAGGAGAATTTATTCCAATTCACCCCCAGTCGCTGGGGGCCAGAGAAGACGTGGAGGAATGATACATAGGTATAACTGAGGCAATTATGAACCAATGTCCAAATTATGTTCTTGAAACTCTTCTGCCAGAGCTTCTGCCACCCCTCAGCCCAGATCCAGGCATCACAGTCAGAGATAATTTATGTTAAGTAGCAAAGGTTCAATGAATGGCAGAAGTAATTTATCTGCAAGTTCTAACAATGTAAAAGCCTCCAACGATGCTAAAAAGTGCAGGCCTGATTGAGTTGTTAGAGTTCTGACTTAAAAGATTTCTGTGATGTTTGCTCTCTTTAATAAATAATTTATGAAAAACATTTTACTGGAGTGATAGATCAGGCCATTTTTTAGTTCTCATGGATTCTATCTTATGGAATGATTAGACAATGCTCACTGACTGAATCAAAACATAAACTCTCAAACTTTTCTATAACTCTCATCAGTCTCACAACGTGGAAGGTTCTATAATTTTTTAAAAAGTTGGATATATGCCAGAAATAATTGTGATGAGAAATTAAGTGATTATTCTCATATGCAATACAGTTTGGTTTCAACTTGATTCAGAAAATATGTTGATTTTCCAGATCAAAAATTTTAGAATATGAATTTAGATATAAAAATTTTACAGTACAGTTTAAAATACTTAACTAGCTATTTTATTTTGGTTTGTGGTTAACTAACACAAGAAATTGTTATTCTATAAAAGAGCAAGTTTGGTATTTGCTTAATTAATCCTCTCAAATCATGGGTGTTATATCAGAATTTTGCAGGTGCCAAAGGACATATTAAATCAGAAACAATTCTAATGTTTTTTTCATACATTTTCATACATTTTGATTCAAAGAAAAAGTGATTCTTGATAATGCTTGAGCAAGTATTATAGTATGCAAATTAAGGAAAATTCATATAGTTATAAAAGTAAATTTGAAACTAAGAGGTGTTTTTGGAGAATTTCAGCCTCCTAAATTGTTTATCTGGTTTTTGAATTAGTTAACTTTGGTAGATTATTACTTAATCTTAAAATATTTTACTTATTATGTATTTGTTTTTACTACAGTCTTACTACTTTCTAAAGTGTAAATATGTGCAGTAGTGTCTCTTTTTAAAACACTATTTTATTTTTATCAGTTGATAAAGGATGAAAACTATTGCTGTAAAAGTGATTTGAGTACATTGGCAGTATATTTTGGACTGGACAGGTTTATAATTTTAATATGTTCAAAGTATCTTCCTTGATATTTAGTCTGAAGTTTTAAACTTAAATTTATAACTCACCACAAGTATTATCTCCCATTTTAACATGGGCATAGCCATCTACTCCCCACGAACTCCCCCATGAGTTCCGCACAATCCAATACGGAGTACTTCCTATGAAACAAAATGGTAACAAACTCATATTTGTTGTGAATATGTGTTTATATAAAGTTTATTTCTTGATCAGTGTAGTAGCTCTGAGAAAACAGTTAAAACTGTAATGGAATGCTAACTTAATGGAATGCTAGCCAAGTAAACTTGGGCTGTACTTAGTATCATACTCCAATTAACGTTAAAATGTTTGAATTCATTTCATCTAATACAGGGCCCACTTAAGATCAAAACACATGTTTCCAGGAAAAGGGAAAAAAATAATTGTTAGGTATGTATGATAAAATAATAGACACTTCTATTTTCCCAACAATTATCTTAAACATTCCAGATGGAAAATGTACATTATTTAATTCAAGAATTATCATCATTTTAACAAGATCTCCACCAAAATTGATAGGGAAAACATGATGGGTTATTTATATCTGGAAGTCTACTAAAAAGTTATAAAGGTCTTAAGAGGACTTAGATATAGCAGGATTAAATTTCAACATTTTAAAGGACGGAGATCATTTGTCATTCAGAATTTAAGCTGGAAAGCAATCAATCAAGTCTTATCAGCACTTACCTGTTTTATCAAACCCAGTTATGATAACTGCATGATTTGCTTCTCCACTAGAGCAATGATGCTGTATTATGCCTCCCAGATAATCTTGCCAGCTCACTGCATCTACTATCCCTACCAAAGGGCCAAAGGTAAGAAGTGCTTTTGCCATTTCGTCTTCTTGGTCACTACCAAAAGAGGAAATATTTGGTTTAGTTTTTAAGGTATACGAATATTTTATAAAAAATAACCTCTTTAATCTCTGTATGGTTAGAAGTAGGTTTGGTGGCAATTACAGAAGACCTAAACTAAGATGGGGACTGCAGTGAGGCTTCGGGATATCAGGCACTGAGGCTCTTTTCACATTATTGCTTTGCCGTATGAGGTTTCCATTCTCAAGGTCAACTAATGGTCCAAGATGGCTGCTGGAGCTCCAGCCATTTAACACATATTTTATTTAGACAGCAGGAAGTAGAAAGAAGTGATATATTCCTGTTGAGGAGACTTCCCAGAAGTAACACACACATTCTGCATTTATCTGCACGGCTCTCACTGGCTAGAACTCAGTCACATGGCTAAGTCTACCTTTAAAAAAAGAAAGGTAATGGAGTTTTGCAGCTAGCAAAGTATCCAGCTTACAATACAGGGATCCTTTTAATAGAATAAGTGGGAAGACTGGATGTATGGAGATATCTCTGCCACACCAAGTGAGAATGAAGAGACTGACCAAGTTATGTTACCGAATGTCAAATATAGAAATTATAGGGAAAGGATACTCAAAAGTGGCAAATATAATTATATGATAGAAGAGATGTGAAGATGCCAGAAGAACTAGTATAGTTTGTGAAGACTGCAATACACACAGCTATTCCTTTCACACACGAACATCTGTTTGATAAAGTTTTATGTTACATAACATTTGTCCTTCATTGATCTTGAAAGTATGTGAGTAAAATATTATTTACATCTTGAAAGGTAAACTTTGTGAGTGAAGGACACTGAAACCAAGTTACTGATATTTCAGGCCATGAAGTAGCATTTGGGAGTTTGCTATAACAAGACATGGATGGATTAGTCATTTGAGAGAGTACATAATCCCTCATTATGCCCCATTTGATTTCAATTTTTTTCATAGGCATATCTTCTCCAGAGATGAGGAGAAAACTGAGTGACTAATAGTGGAATTTATTAAAATAAAAAGTACACATTCATTTTACACATTTATTCATGTTATCTTTTAACTTGAAGATTTGCTTTTGGGAGATGTATGAGTAGTCATTTCTAATTTTTGCTACTGTAATAATAATTGGTATTCCTTAAAATGACCCTGAGACAGGCAAAATTATATAATTCTTAATAGGCATCATAGTAAGGTATAGGCTTTAAAGTTTCACGTACCTGGGTTCGAATTCCAGCTGTATGCTGGAGTCATTCCACCTACTTTGCAGAATCAGTATAAGAATGAAATTTATAGGTGTAAATTTTGTAGCAAGCCCAACCCATAAATTATCCTCTACATTTATAATAAACATTGTTTTCGTCCCTCATTTCCAAGTTATCTAATAAACTAATTTTGCCCAACATAGGTTTTAGTGTATATTTCATTGTATTCAATTAAAAAAATACTTTTTAATCCTAATGTGACAAACATGATAATCTCTATATTAATCAACACAGCTGTCTCCACCTTTTTAAGATAACAAAAGATACACTGTAAATACATGACATCAATGATTCAGTTACGGGGACAGCATGAGGGAATGAGGAAGATCAAGAAGGAGAAATACTTTTTAGAATGCAAAGGGTAATTCGTAGTGTAGGATCGAAGAAACAATTTAGTAATAATCCATGCTTTGGGGCAGGGCTAAAGAAAAGATATCAAAGATACTGAGAACTGTGAAATGGGAAGACACACCACAGTCGAAACTAGCAGAGAAATATTTCATTTAGCGCCAGAATAACATAGTTTTCACTTGTATTTCAGAAAAGGGGTCTTTTAAAATATACTCCAAACAGCATCTTTATTTCCATTATTAGCCCAACCTAGAACTATTATCGAAATGTACACCAATAATATAACCATTGATAATGGATATATTATTAATCCTTAGCATTATATTACCAGAGTTCAATGTTACTGTAAATGTAACCTCTTATAGTGACCTCTTCCTGTTAAATCAAAGGGTTAGATAAATCTTGTTATAGGCCCAATGCCAGTGACCTTTGCATTCTCTCTCTCTCACTCTCCAACTCAGAGTAATGCCTATCATTCTTTTGTTTCTAACTTTTTCAATTTGCTATGCATGACAAGGGGATTCCCTGAATCCCTTTTTAGTGAAATTTTGATAATATAGTTCCTTCTTGTGTGCACGCTTCCCTTATACCCTCAAGGATCAAAGAGCTTACAGAGGCACTTTCTCATTTTAAAAAATGTGTCATCTTTACGCTCAAAAGAGATGCTGACCACTGTACTCAGTGACTCTGCACATTTTATTATAGATCCTGTGTAGCCTGTCGTCTGTGGAGTTGAAGCTTCCCGGTCACCCAAGAGCACTCGTGGACAGGAGCTCTGTTGACAGTCTGCCAGTCCTTTGACACATACATGCTTATTTAAAGGAGTTCTATTTTGTTCAAGGGTCCAGTTTCACC
Organism: Pteropus alecto; assembly: GCF_000325575.1. Lineage (NCBI taxonomy): Eukaryota > Metazoa > Chordata > Mammalia > Chiroptera > Pteropodidae > Pteropus > Pteropus alecto. The sequence continues at coordinate 3,089,812 of NW_006439757.1, forward strand.
ACTGATTCCTTTCAGGTCCCATGGGTAGATACTATCTGGATGAAAAGATTCTTTTATATTCAATACCAAAAAGTTATAGGGCAGTCTATCACCTCATCCGAATTTAACTTCTCTGTGTTCTCTGTTTCAAAAGACTGTGCAAAGCTCCCTTCATATTAAAAAAATAAATAAAGTATTTTGGTTGAGTCTTCCTCTGTCCTTATCATCCCTGAACACCTATTTTGCACTATATCAAATGGTCACAATAGTTTTCTAGCTGGCTTTGAGTTTTTTATATGATGTGAAAGCATTTTTTAATGATTGTTTTCCCTTGAATCTGTCCAAAGTCATCTTGCCCTTCAAGTTCTAACACGAGTCCTCTTCCTGAGCCTATCTGTATCTATCCTTGCACTCACAACATGCGTATAGTATATGCTACATAATCAATCTCCAGTTTGTAATGTGAAAGTTTCAGTTTATGCTTGTCTTATAGCTGATGCTTTGAAAATGCAAGGAACATGGAGTGTGTTCAGAAATGCTTCTCGGTAAGCAGACTGATTGATATTAGCTGGAGCAGCTACACAGCAATTTCCGATTAATTCAACGGGAAAACTGAAATATGCTAATTGTAATTGTGACACTTAAATTGAGGAAGAGGAAGGTGGTAAATATAAATTATATCTTTAACTGGATTTAAATGTGTTATTTAAGGTTATTTCTATTATAATGACACATGGAAAAATAAGCAGATCATATTTAAGCAATGACATCCATAAAACTCCACAGTAACTGACAGTCTCTCTAGTAAAATGATTTTAAAATAATAACAAATATTCAGTGATGCCTTCAATGAAGTTATTAATTCTGAAGTCAACAGATCATAAATTAAGAAATAGGAAGTAAAACACAGTGGAATAAGGCATTTACCTGAAGTCATGTGCAGAATAACCTTTGATTGAGAATCCAGAGTGTGTATCAGCAAAGTAAAGGCACAGACCATTCTGTGCTTTAAACGGGTATTCTGAATCCCTCACCAGTTTCACTTGCGTCTAAGAGAAAATAATCACCGAGAGTGTTTTCGGTCATGCCATTGTTTTAAAAATCAAACAGAACTTGCTGCAATGTGTCAAAATAAGATTCAGCTTGGCCATACCTTCGATGTGTGGGTATTCTTTGGATAATTTTAAGATCTTAAATTCAATCTGTAGGTCTTTGTTATGAACATCCTAGGCAGAGTCAATATTTTTATTTCTCTTTTACGCTTGTTGTTTTTCCTCTATGTTCCTTTTTTAGAACCTTTATTAATCTGATAATAAAGTCTTGTCATCTTTCTCCTAAGAGTACACAATAGGGAGCCACTTTCCTTTGGGGCTCTGTTTTTATGCAATTCTTTGAGTCTCACTCTGCCCAGTGGTTTATGCAAAGGTAATGTTTAGATCACCTGTCCTTTCTATCTACTTTCCTCTGTGCTATTCATTTGGCATATGCCACATATTTTATAGTTGTCTATACAGACGATTCCTTTTCAGATTATTGGGTGTATGAAAGGGAGAGAACACATGATTCATTGTTGCCCATAATATGGAGCAACTTCTGGCACTCAGTGACTCAAGTACAACAAATGAATAAAGGGAGGATATTTTAGTTTGGGGAACTCTATAGCACCCTCATTGGCCGGTTTCACACAATCGATGTGGGGTCTAGGACAATGTCAAAGAGTACCCTAAGAATACCAAGAGACACTGTGGTGCACTGGGTAAAATGCTTCAGTAGGAGGCAGAGTACTTTAAGGTGCAAACCTGGCTCAGCTACTGATGTGGCGATATGCTCTCATCTCTCAGGTCTCACTTTTTCATGTATATAAAGAGTTACTAAATTAGCTGACCTCTACCATCCCTTTTAACCTTAAGATACAGAAATTCAATGGAAATGGATAATAATGTATTCTCATCTTTCTGAGTCACTATGTGACATGTATCTGCAAAAGAAAACAGCATTTATTGAAAAATAGCATTTACCTATTAATGTTAAGAAATAAGTAATCAGAATAAGTAAATAAATATAAATATATATAAAATATTTTTTAAAAAGAAGTAAATATTTTTCGGAAAACAGATTTCGGGTAAGATTTTTCACCCTTTGATCCCGATGGATGACTTGCTGAGAAGCAATTCATTTCAAAATCTTTCAATTAATTCAAGCTTTGGTCCTCTAACTTTCTAAACTTAAAAGCAATATTTAGTAAACGAGAGTAAACTGTTTGGATCCTGAACACACATTAAATAGGCAAAAGAAGAATCAAAGAGTTTAAAAGGCTGAGAAACCAGTCACCTTATTTAGCCAGTACAAGGCATTGAGAGTAGACCCTCCGTTGCAGCCGTAATTATTATATGAACAATCAATGACCTGCTGCACACTGAGGTCTTCCAAAGGCTTCCCTTTTATTGCATACGCTGATTCCACGGCACCTACCACACTGAAGGCCCAGCACCCTCCGCACTGTTTAAAAATAGACATGAAACAGCATTATCAAAAAATGTTTGAATCAAATTTACCAACAGTTTTCAACATCACAAGTTACCAAATCAAGTAAGTGAGCAGAATCTGGAGGCTGACAAAATATAAATGCCTATCCTCTCAATTTCCAAATTAAAAAAAGAAAAGAAAACCAAAATTCTCTTTTAATTAGTTAAAGGTAAATTAGTAGTATCACTATTGTAAATTAGAATAATTAGTTATTTCTAATAATTAGTTAAAGGTAAATTAGTAGTATCACTATTGTAAATTAGAGAATGCCAGATAAAAATGAATTTTAGAGACTGAGAAACCAGACTGATGGTGTTTTAAAAGACTAGTCAGTTCACTGAACAGGTGATTCTGTTTTTAAGAAGTGTACCAACTCCCACCCCATTCTCCAATCCCTCTTGTTTCACCCCTGACACTATGATTCTCTGTTATCTACCATCTCTACCTTAAGGGTGGAAGACAGGAGGTGAAGTGGGGTGAGGATGTATGTGGTATATGTTGTACTCATTATTTGACAGACACAGGAGCGGAATGAATTACTTTTTAGGCTATCAAGAGGCTAGTATGTGCGTATTATGAATGAACATAAAATGTCTCAATAATAAAAACCTACGTTAGTCATTCCTCATTCGAATATTGGCTGGCAATCATCGTGAGTCAGGATCTATTAACTTGCTTTTATTGGACAAACTAGAACAAAAGAATAAAAAGATTGGTCCCAAAAGAAAGGGAGGAGATGGAGCAAATGGAATCAAGGATCATGCACAAGAAAGACGAATCCATGGAAAAGGCAGAGGTGATTGTGGGATTTGAAATTGGGTGAAACTGATTTAGTTACAGGACCATGTGCTGCAGAGTTAAGCAAAGAAAAGAAGAATTGGATGTCATCGCGGAAGGAAGTTTTGAGCAACTCTATGGCTTCAAGTGGCCTTATTTACGTCTAGATCTCCAGTGCCTACGGCATAGTAAAATACTCAGGGACTCGGCTGCAGAATCTCCACCCTTGAGAAATGTGAATACAGGCTGCCGACATCCTATCTATAGCTAGCTTTAGTTTATCTACTTTTGGCTTCCCCAGGAGGGCATTTCTGTCCAAAAATATCTCTCCAATATACTCCTTTAATTAAAGATTCCTAATTAAAATTCTCCCTTTAACAGAATGTAAACATTCCTGGAAGGATTAGATTTCAGACTATTTCACACTTGATTATGAATCCAATAATAAAGCAAATGATTTGGTGGTAAAATCTAATTCATGGCAACATAGAATCTGAGAAATAAAAAAGGGTCATCCTCAATAAATGGTGATTGAGAAACTGCTGAGTCCAAAATACTTGCCACACTGTCAGATGGGTACTAGACTTATTAGGGTGATCGCTTTGTAAGTTATATAAACGTCTAATCACTGTGTGGTACACCTGAAACTAATATAATAGTGTATGTCAACTGTAATTGAAAAACATTTTTATTAAAAAAAATACTTGCCATACAATGAGAGGATGAATGACCTGTTGAGGTTTCCAATGCAGACAAATCGAGACCATACCCATGCGATTAGAGGATTGACTTTCCTTGGTCATCTGACATTCCCTATGCCAATGATGGGAATGCAAAGGGCTAGAGAATGTCAGCAAAGCAGGTATACACACCCCTCGAACGTCACCAGCGAGACTGGTTCACTGTGTGTTATGAGCACACCCACCCACATCTGGTATTATCGCTTACCTTCTGACTTCAGATAACCCTCCATCCATCACAATAACGCACAGGCTACAGACCTCCAATGCCCACTGCCACAGGCACACTTCGGGTTTTTGTCAAGGTAAATTGCTGCATTTATGGTGGTACTTACATATTTCTTAATCATTTAACATGTGGAAAACTGTCTTGCTACTTTTACTACTTTCTATCTTTTTTAAATGTGTCGCTAAGGTTGTAAATGCTGTGCCCTAAACTCATTCTCCCATAACATCTTTTGTTTTTGCTGCAGGGTTTTGCACAGGTGGTGATTTTTAGGAATGTATATGTCACATTATAGTATAACTAACTGCATTTCTAAGAGTTGCAGATAAAAAGTGTACGATCTTGTAGGGGACAGGATTTTCCAGAGAGCTCAAGGGATGAGGCCTGAGAACCCAGGAGACCAGGCTACACCGTTGCTAAGTGTATCTGGTATCATGTCACTTTTTCAGTGTCATTTCCTTTTTATACTACTTAAGCATTTAGTAGTAAAGTTTACCTTCCTCAGCCTTCCACCTGCTATTCTACTGAAGGTCTGCTAACTGACACAGTTACTGGGAAGCACCCTTGAGCCAGTGTGCTGGTGGCAATGGTAATTAGAGAGCGAATACAGCAAGGAAGGTTCATCTCAGAATAAAAGTCGGGCACTGACATCTGCTTCTCATTCCGCCAGAAATTCTCCTCTTATTGCCATTTTTTGAATGACTGGGGTGTGATTTTTACCTAGAGAAATGATGGGTTCCATTACAAGTTTGATTGACCTTGACTTCAAAGACGACTTCCCATGCTAAGATGATTGAAAAAGAAGGAAAGAAAGAAAAAAAAAATCCCTAAAACTTACCATCTGCTGGTTTCTCACTTGTGTTACAACATGCTTATCTCTCCAGTCAAATCTTAATGGCAAAGGCAGCTTGGAGATGACTGTTAGCAGGTCTGCTGAGTATTTAGGAAATCTGGAAGTTTTGCTTTTTAAATAAATAGCTGAATAGAAAATGAAACAAAAAGGTAATATTATATTATAGAGAGGATCCCTTGGGGTTCTTTTTGGAGGACATTTTCAAACAGAAATAGTAGCTTTTTAATAGAGCCTGACATTTGTGATTTTTCCATGTGCTTTTCCATAACATGAAATGCAGTCAACTGAAGGTTATAGAAGAATTCCTGCAATAGGGCTGGAGCTGCCATATAAAATGACTTGTTTGATAGAACCAGGTCAATAAAAAATGAGTGTAATTGGCATCATTTGTTTTATCGTCACTCACGGAACCATGGGGGACTTGAACAGAAATGGCACTGGAAAACTGAAGAAGAAATGAGGCGCTGTCCCAACAGCCACATGGAAATGTCTGTACCTATAATATCTAGTCTTAAGCAATAATTAGAAAGTGGCCATAAATTTATTTTTCTGTCAGCACCTTGTACATCCTTGATATTTGTAATTATTTGATAAATATTAACTATTACTCAATTTTCTAGATTTGCAATCAAACAATTCTTCAAAAATTAAGGAAACAAGTTAAAATCAGGAAACCAAACAACTAATAGCATCATTGCATCATACCTTTAAACTCTTCAGGAAACAAGTGCGAAAACTGATTTATTCCATAAACAGCAGTAGAATTTTCACTAGGAAATAAAGAATTCAAGTATCGATGTCTATTAAGACTTTCCTAAAAGAAAAAAAAAGTTAATTTATGTCACCTACATTAACTTTCCAAAACAATTTGTGTAGAACTAACTTGGAGATATTGTTCAGATGAAAAAGTCAAAGCTTGATTTAATTCCGGAAGAGCACTAAGAGAGATTGTATACGATAATGAGATCAGATTTATAAATGTTTTATATTAGAACTATTATCTGATTTCAGGTTTAGTTTTGAGGCTAGGAAAGATATGTCTTATTCATTTGTAATTCTTTTTCACTAGCACATTGAAAGCACTAAATATGTTTGTTTAACATAATGGAAAAAATAAAATAAATTGCAAGTAAGTACTAGGTACTAGTGGAAATTGTCACCAACAGACACAGGCGATTAAACAGTTATGAATCTGGAAAGTGTCTTCTTTATCTTTTTATTTCCCAGTACTAAGTAATGAAGTATGAAAAAGGAAATGAGTAAATAATGAATAACTAAATCTGATTCTATTTGAGTTTTATTGATCTCTATCAAATTTAGGGTCCTAGGCTTTGTGAAAGAGGTAAAACCTTGGAAATGGTCCAGGAAGACAGGTTGGTTTGTCTAGCTGGATGGAAACTATTAGCATTATTTAGATTCCTCAGCTTTTGTGATAATTTATCTTAGGTTTATCTTTTATGAGAACATGCCTCAATTTCCTAATATTATCCAAATAACTAGGATAAATAAAACTTCAGGGGGCCACCATTTATTACTTTTCCAACTCTAGCTCTTCTGTATTTGTTTATGCATTTATCTGTTTATTGTGTGTCTGTCTCTTAAACCTATATGCAAAATGAGAGTAAGGCCTGTCTGTCATTCATCACTGTGTTCCTCACACACCAAGTACATGCCTGGCACACGATAGATGCTTAATTAATATCTCTTGCTGAATAAATATATGTGACATTTTATATATGTCACGCCCTTAAGAGCTTTAAACAGTTTATTTTTATATGAATTATCACTAGGATTTATCATAATCTTATTTTTTCCTTATTGAACGTGCCTGGAACAGTTGCTAATAAATGAAGTAATAAAAAATTATTGACTGGTTAGTACTTGGATGGGAGACCACCTAGGACTACCAGGTGCTATAGGTGTAAAAAAAAAAAAATTGAGCTTTAAGCATTTAAAAATAATCTTGAGAATCAGAGCTTTAAAGGTAACTTGAAGAGGAGAAGTATAAATACAAAGAATAGAACTGAAACACAAAACAAGTATGTATATGGCAAGTAAGAAACACAAGCCAGAGATGGCTTTTGCCAAGTAGTCCAGAGAATTCATTTATTCTCTGATTGGTCTGAAAGTACTGATTGGTCATCTTTGTGAGCTGATGTAACCGTAGAAGGCATTGACAATGTAGGACATTGTAGGTCGATGTGGGAGCCCTGAGATGGGCCTCACAGACCAACAACTACAGGGATTTTAACTTCTGCGCCGTGTATTACCAGGATTAGACCAAGAGAGGCCATGGTTCCCACAGGCGGCACCTAGCCAATGACTGACTGAACAGTCAGACTGGCCTATTTTGGAGAAATGGCACTCCTCTGGAAGCTGGTTTTTGATTAATGGGTCCCTAACGGCCTCTCCAATCCTTCCCTGGCCTGCACAGCAGTGTAGAGCACTTCCCCCAACCTTCCTTTCCTCTCTCCTTCACTCAGAGCTTCATTGCAGTCAGATAGCTCTCCGTGACCCTCTACCCATCTGCTCTCACAGCCACCAATTCTGCAAGAAGAGGGGAAAAAAGGAAAGAAAAGAAAGAGAAGCCACAGATTGCTTCCATCGCATCAATATATCCATGAATAATTACTTCCTGTTTGCTCTAATAGAACACATCTTAAGTCCACCCAACAGTGGTTTAAAATCATTTAATCTTTAAAAAACCCTGTATTTCATTCTTGAAATGAACTACTCTTTCAAGTGACTTTTCTAATCTACTCTGATTCTTCTTGTTAGAGCAGATTTCATAGAAGCATCACAAACTGTAAGTCTATATTGAGCTCCAATTCCTCATCATAATAACAACCTGTCATAGAATTGACAAAGGTAAAGGATTAACTAGCATAGGTTCTTAACGTAAGACAATGGAGGATGTAATATTGATCAACTGCATAGTAAACATCCCTAAAGCTGTATAAAATATTAAAATGAAGGAGCTGAATTTTAATTTCCTTTATGGAAAGATATAAAGTTTTAGGGATTACACAGGAAACTTATTAGCAGTTTTCAAAAGTGCGTAAGTTTGAAAAACAAATGGATCACATACCTGAAAAATGGGAGCTGATAAATCAAAACAGCCTTTAAACAGATTTGGTGAAAAATAATTATCTTTACATATTTTTTGTTTTGTTTTAACCGAATGCATTTAATTGAATGAGTTACAATAAGATATACCCAATTCCTGTCTGGAAGGGGATACAGGCTCAAAGAACTTGAGGAAATTATTTTATGATGATAAAACTAGGAAAAACATGTCATTTTGACATTAAAAAATATTTCGTCCTCTCTCGAATCAACCTTATTTATACTCAGCTAACTTGTCCGTACCAGTGTTTTAATGCTGGTATAAAATCTAAACAATATTATGAGGCCTTTTCAAAATAATCAGAAAAAGAAATGAAATGCTTCAATCAGTCTCCACCGTTAGGTGAACTTTTAAGGTGGTGCATGAGCCTAAAGAGACCCAGTTCAGGGAAATCATAAATGCACAGAATCCTCTGAGCTTGCTCAATGCAGGCTCTTTATTTATAAAATTCTGATTACAGAAGGAGGTTATCAGTCCCCCCTCCCCACGTCGAAGAAAAATGACATTTTCCTTCCGCTTATTTCTGGTTCCCGTTACTTTTTAAAGGGACAGTTTTGCAAGGGTGAGAACCGTCAAAGGGTTCTGCTAAAAGGGAGTGCTTCTTCCAATCAAGAATACTTTGGACATGTTTCATGAATTACTTTGGGTGCATCATAAATCCACAGCCACAAATCCTTCCTGGAAAAAAATCTTACGATTAGCAAAGGCATAGGACAGAGAGAGAGAGTGAGATCCAGGCACGTGGGGAACGGAAGAAGTTTGCTGGCGTAAACCCAGCTCAGAAACCCCAGACACGTCACAAAACTGAGGGCAAGGGGACCACCAGGAGTGGCAACTCTAGGTGACCCCTCTGCCCCAGCCCAGACTCGGGAAAGGAAAAGGCAAGGAGACAGACACACAGGGAGGCGCGCGGTGGTACCCGGAAGGCGGCTGCCTGTCGCTCGCGGCTCCGCGGTCCAGGGCGGGCGAAGGTGGGACCGGGACCGGCTCCACGGCCACTGCCGCAGCACCAGCAGCAGCCAAGCAGCCAGAGGTGCCACAGGGCCCGCAGCGCCATACCGCAGCCGCCCGCCCGCGTCGGTTTCCCTTTCGATTCCTCCGCTCCGCCTCCTCGCCGGGTTTGCTGGGCGGGAGACCAGTCTGGGGTGTGCGGTCCTGCAGACTGACGCTGCCTCAGTTCCCTTTGCTCACTTAACCGAGAACTGAGATTCTCTTCTTTTGCGGGGTAGAAGCATCGGGCATATGTCCACGTGCTTTCTGGTTTCATCATCCATCGATCAGAGACAAGACTGAGGGTCCTTTATACAGTAACATGCAAATACCAACTATTGGGTGATGTGCACTTCCAGAATTAAGTCCTTTAGTTTTCTTCCTTTTACCTCAAATTGAAAGATTTAGGTAGTAGTTGAATTTAACTTGGCATTAATCCTGTCAGATTTCTTCTGCAATGATGCTTCACATTCAAAAACTAATTCTGAAATAATGTTTGCGAACTTGCACAAAGGCATTCATTCAGCACATGTTTATCAATATGTAACAAAAAGGTACAGTTGTGGAAATAATGTACAACTTCTTGATGTATTATATTTTGGCCATTTCAAAACTCTTGAAGCCTGTTTCTCCACTTGCACAGGAAAATAGAGATAGCACTCAAGTTTATGGTACAATTTAAATAAAATAATCCATGTAAAACACTTTGCAAAATGGCTGGCACATTTTACTTGCTCAGTGTTGGCTATTTATTTTTAAGGAGCTACCCCCTTGGTTATTGCACACTGCTTTGCACCTGCTCAACTGAATTCATAACACATTCTTCACACTTTCTTCCTCTTGTTTTTATTTTTTTGGAACTATTTCACTTTATATTAATCCAATCCTAGAGAATAGTTCATAGAAGGAACAAAAGAAATGTTCAAATCAGTTAACATCCCAATTTGGATTAAAGATTTTCTGGTGGAAGTGGGGAAAATCCTCTTCGAAGAGACTGGGTGACTTCAAATGTCCATTATCACAGGTCCTGGATGACTCTTGGAACAGCTCAGCTGTTTCTCAATTTTAAAATGCACGGGAAATCAAAATTCTCATTCAGCAGTTCTGGCGTGAATCTTGGTTCTCCTTTTTAACAAGCTCCCAGGGGCTGCTGCTACTGCTGCTGGTAGCACAGGTCACACTCTGAGGAGCATGCGAGTACACCGAGTACACCGCTGCTACTGTTTCTCCAGTTCTCACACAGGGGGAAAGTGGGAAGAGGGCTGGGGTATCAATCTCAAAGAAAATTCTAAATGCCTTTCTCGACACGCCATCTCTGCTTATTTCCTTGGAAACTGAGTAGTCAGTACTCAATATTACTGAGTAATTTCATCTTCTCCAGGCCTCAGGACCAGCTACATAATTTGCATGCCCAGTGCAAAATGAAAATGGAGGCCCTTTATTCATACGTTATTAATAATTTCAAAACAGGAACAGTAGAACATTAAACCAAGCGATGGGTCTTTCTAAACACTGGATCCTGTGTGACTGCACAGGCCATACATCCACTAAGGCAACTCTGCAAAGCTTTTCTATTATAACCGTTTCTAAACGAGGCTTTTGGAAGTCTTTAAAATTGATATCATGACCCCAAACGTTTTAGAATCACCATCTAATTTATGTCTTTAGTTTTTACCTAGGTGCAGTGAGTCATGTTGTTCTCTGAAGCAAAATTGGTAATAAAAATAAAGGACATCTGTTCTGGGTATTAACAGTAAAGACGTGGAAGCTTTTTTTGCATGGGTGTATGATGAGATATATTGCTCTGGGAGTTTATGGTGATCAAGATTTAATTTAGATAGTTTGCAGATCAACGTTCATGTTAACTTCTGTAATTCTCTGCGCCTAGCCATTTCTCGTAATTTACTCATGCTAATACTTCGATAAACAAACAAACAAACAAACAAACAAACAAGAACACTCCAATAACGATTTGTATTCGGATAACTACTATTTATTGGCAACCTATTGAGTCAGGAAACTTAAACATAGACAGTCATCCTTACCCCAGCACAAGTGGTCCTGTTAAAAAACCATTTGAACTAAATTTACTTCCTAAGCTTTCATCAACAAATATTTATTGATCACCTATTAAGTGCCAGGTATTGTTCTACGTAATGAGGATCCATCAGTACATAAGTGAGAAAATATACAAAATTCCCACTCTCATGGAACAGGCATTCAGTGAGGAGAGATGCACAAAAAATATTAATAAAAATGTTATGGGGCAATAAAACAGTGTAAGGAGAGTCAGGAGTGTGAGGGTCTCGGGTTGCAATTTTAACTCAGGTGTTTGGGCTAGACCTCCCTGGGAAAGAGACCTTTGAGCTAAGACTTGAAGGAGGTGAGAGACAGATTCAGGTATTTGGGGAAGAGAAACTGAAATGACAGGAAGAGTTGGTGCAAAGGCCTTGAAGTGAAAGTATGCCTGGCAAGTTCTAGAAATATAAAAGAAGTCAGTGTGGATGAAGTGGAGAGAAAGAGGCTAGAGCAGAAGATGAGATAAGTAAGAAACATACAGATTATATAGGTCTTTGTATATTAAAGAGCTATCAAAATTATTAATTTTTTAAAGTTTGAAAAGTTTTTATCTTGATAAGTGAAGGTCAACAGTATCTGCTAATTTTTGGAATAAACACTGTAAATTACATCTATATGGGAGGTGTAATTTTTTGACTGAATTTGCAAAATACCACATGAGGGTTCCTTCGCTCCCATGTTAATTATTTATTGCTGCATAACAAATAACGCTCAAACTAACTAGCTTCAAAATACCAACATTTGTTATCTGACACAGCTTCTGTGGCACAGGTATCTGGAAATAACCTAGCTGGCTGATTCCGGCCCAGGCTCTCTTATGAGGTTGCAGACAAGCTGTCAGAAGAGGCTGCAGTCACCTGAAGGTTTCTCATGTGAAGTTTTCACAGGGTTGGAGCGTTCGATTTTAAGCTCACATGGCTGTTGGCCAGAATCCTTGGTTTTTCTCAGGCTTTTGGACAGAAGCCTACCACCTGGGCTCTCCAGATGGCTGTTGGTGGTGTGACAACTGTCTTCCTCAGGAGTGAGTGATTAGAGAGACAGAGAATGGGCAAGTGGATGACTAAGATGGAAGCAGCAGTGTCTTTTATAACCTGATCTTGAAAGTGACATACCATCTCTTCTGCTCTTGGTTGCACAGACCCAGCGCAGTACAATGTGGGAGGCGGGGATTACAGAAGGGTGTGAATGCCAGCAAGTGGGGCTCCTTGGATGCCATCTGGAAAGCCAGCTAGCCACCACAGTCTCATCTTTGACGTTAGCTGCCCAGTAACAAAAAATGATCATTTGTTTTGTGTATGAAAATAATCAGGCACTCATCCATTTTTCTCAAATGCATCTTAGCTCCTATGATATTCAAATCATTATTTGTTGTTGTTTCCATCCCGTTATGAGCCTTCTGGTTCTCTTCAGTTTTGAATCATTCTACTTTATTTTAAATGACCTTGTTATGGAGTTATTGTGTTGTTTTTAAAAATTTTTACTCAATAAACACTCATGTATTTATTATGATTTACCAAGCATTGTGCTAAATGCTTTTACAAATATTACCTTTATTCAATTCTCATAACAAATACTTGCAGTAAATAGTGTTATAATTTCTACTGTATAGATGGGGAAACTCAGGCACAGAAAAGTTAAGGTAATTGTTCAAAGTTATGCACTACAAACTGGTGGATCTAGTACTCGAATAGGTGGGGTCTGTCACTAGTCCATGCCATCTCTGTCCCCAGTTCTTCATCACTATTTTTATGTTTCATGAAATTCGGTACCTTCTCAAGAAATTCCTTATTAATTTGTTATCGATGAGCATTATAATTGCATGAGATATGGTACATTTCAAATAATCAACTGAAGAGTGTCAAATAATTTAAAGCAAACTGAGATTCTTGTGTTATGCTGGGGAAAACATATAGATGGATATTAATTTTATGAGGTTAGTTCTTTCATGATTGTTTTCATGATATGAGAGACTGTGCATCCCTGTACTACCTCCTGACTGCCGGATTTCAGATAATGAATATGCTGATAAGAAGAAAAGTTGTCCATTACCACTAATCCTTACAACAACCCTGCAAGATAGGAATTATTATGCTCTCTTTGTAAATGAGGAAACTGACTTGTGTAGTGATTAAGGAATTTATTCAAGATCCTAAGCAGTAAGTGGCCATGGTGAGATGGAAACTGAGTTGTCAGACTTCAGAGTCCATTGCATGCTTTTTCAGCAGTGCCAAGCTACCCTGTTACTTTAAGGCATATGTTGCGGTTGTTTTTTATTTTATTTATTTATTTATTTTAATTTTGCGTTGGTTTTTCTTTATTAACCATATCTTTTGTCGTCCACTAGGAGCTTTCCATGTTTACTATAACTTACAGGAAAGCATGACAGTTGTTAATACACCTGAGTCACTGTATTATCTCTGAGTCGAAGAGGTTTCTGTTTTGTTTTGTTTTCCTTTTTCATTTCTTTTCCTGCATTATGGGAAGAGAATTTATAGTTCTAGGCAATTGATTAGTTACTATCTGGATTGAAAGATTTGATTATCTTCGGTCTTGGATTTTATACTGAAAATTTTACTAATGCCATGAAATCCTCCCCCTGCTCCCTTTTCATTATTGTTGTTGATTGGGTTCAAGGATCATTGCAGTTGACCTTGACTTCTTGTACTGGCAGCATTTCATAGGGACTACATATATCCTGAATATTAAAATGTGTTACACAAATTTCTAGCCTTAGACTTTCAAATTTCCTTTCTGGCCAAAAAAAGAAATGCTGTCTGAACAGCCAGTGCTAATGGGCAGGATTTGTTAGGTTTTATAAACAGCTCATTCCAGTTTCTCAGCTGGAAGGGCAAGGCTGCAACACGGGCTGCCAAAAATGAAGGAACTCAAGGAAGAATGTGGTGACTCCACTGACCAGCTTCTAATGAGGAGAGAAAATACTATTGCACTTGAAACCTATATAATCTTATTAACCAATATCACTCCAATAAATTTAATAAAATTTAAAAAATAAAAATAAAAAATAAAACCTTTTAGAAAAGCCGTAACGTGTACCTTCTTTCCCCAAACAGATAATGGAACAAAATGCTCTGAAAAACACCTGAAACAATGAGTGGTTTCTATGGAAACCTCAATCCATTTCTATTCTGCTGACATTTGAATAAATGTGAACAGAGGAATGCTTTAGCTCTGCTGCCTTAAATATACTGTGGAGACAGAGCTTATGGGTTTATCTTAGAACCATTATTAACTGCTCGTAGCAAAATAGTGTCACTTGTATCCTCATAGACACAGACTATTCCATAGACCTAAGTATTTCAGAAAAAATTGAGATTAGTAGGTAAAAACAACACATTTTACATGACAATAACATTCTGCAGGAGACTAAAATGCTTTTTCTTTCATGTAATGATTTTAAACA
>NW_006439757.1:3104560-3117397 GCF_000325575.1 Pteropus alecto
TTCTGGTACCCTTTATTCTGAGTTTGTCATTAATACTAATATACATTCTGTCTTTAATAGCTCTCCATTCTCCTATAGTTAGATGGAGCCTACAAGAATTTTATACCTCTTGACTTCTATTGCCTATTCAAAAATCGCACTATCCCAAAGATCAGATATAAGTATAAAGGAAGACTCACAGGGAGAGAACGAGCTATAGAAAAACCAGTCTTTAGGTGGAATTTGTATAAATGAGGGTGATTCATCCTGATTGTAAATCTAGCCTTATACGTAACAATTCTAGAAAATTCTGTTGCTCAGGCAGTATATGAAAAAGAGCCACTCATTGCCAAATCACTGAGGCAGTTAGCTGCAGAAAGATTTCGTTTTATTGCTTTGAAAGATTACTAAGTTTAAACGATTTTTAGTTGATCACCATTTAAATAAAATTAATAAGCTTTAGTTTTTACAGCAGTTTTAGGTTGGGAGCGAAATGGAGCAAAAAGTACAGAGAGTTCCCATATACTCTTATCCCAAAACACACAGAACCTTTCCCACTATCGATCAGTATCCCTCACCAGAGTGCTGCAATTGTTACAGTTGATGACCTACATTGGCACATCATTATTCTCAAAAGTCCATAGTTTACATTAAGGTTCACTTTTGAGTGTTGAATATTCTGTGTTTGGACAATCGTAAGACATGTATCCACCATTATAGAATCATATAGATTGGTTTCTCTGCCTTAAAGATCGTATGTGCTCTTATTCATTTCTCCTACCCTCCTGACCCCGACAACCACCAATCTTACTGTCTCCATAGTTCTGCCTTTTCCAGAATGTCGTGTAATTGAAATCACACAGTATCTAGCCTTTTCGAATTGGTTCATTTCACTTAGTAATATGCATTTGAGTTTCTTCCATGTCTTTTCATTATTTGATAGCTCATTTCTTTTTAGTGATGAATAATATTTCATTGGATGTACCACAGTTTATTTATCCACTCACCTGCTGAAGGACATTTCGACTGCTTCAAGTTTTGGCAATTATGAATAAAGCTCGTAAAACCATCCATGTATAGACTTTGTGTAAACATGTTTTCAATTCCATTTGAGTAAATACTAAGGAGTTCAAAGGCTTATCATATGTTAAGAATACATTTAGTTTTGTGAGTTGTCAAACTGTCTTTCAAAGAAGCTGTTCCATTTTGCATTTTTACCATTAGTGAATGAGAGTTCCTATTGCTTTATATCCTTGACAGAATTTGGTGATGTCAGTGCTTTGGGTTTTAGCCATTCGAATAGATATGTAGTAGTATCTCGTTTTAATTTGCAATTCAGATTTCATATGCTTACTTGCCATTTGTACATCTTCTTTGATGAGGTCTGTTGAGGTCTTTGGCCCATTTTTTTAAATCAAGTTATTCACTTTCTTGGTTTTTTTTTTTCCTTTTTTAAAAAAATTATTTATTTCAATTAGTTTCAAGTAGTACCTTGGTTAGACATCTATATAGTTTATAAAGCGATCCTCCCAATTGCTCCCTTCCTCCCCTGGCCCTCCACTTAACTATCGTATTAATGCTAACTGCATTCCCTGTACCGTGCTCCCCATCCCTGTGACTATCAACTACTAATTTGTACTCTTACTGTTGATTTTTAAGAGCTCTTTGTACATTTTGAATAATAATTCTTTATTGGATGTATCTTTTACAAATACTTTCTCCCAGTCTGTGTCTTGAATCCTCATTTTCTTGACTTTGTCTTTCACAGAGCAGAACTTAAATTTTAATAAAGTCCAGTTTGTGATTTATTTTTTCATGAATTGTACCTTTGGCGTTGAATCTAAAAAGTCATCACCATTCCCAACGTCATTTAGGCTTTCAACTATGTTATCTTCTAAGAGTTTTGTAGTTTTGCTTTTTACATTTAGGTTTATGATCTATTTTGAGTAAATTTTTTTTCTCATATAGATATCCAGTTGTTGCGGCACCATTTGTTGAAAAGACTTTCTTTGCTCCATTGAATTGCCTTTGCCCCTTGGTCAAAAAGTTCAGTTGATTGTATTTACATGCATTTATTTTTGGTGTTTCTATCCTGTTTTACTTATCTACTTTCCTGTACTTTCACCAGTACCATACTGTCTTAATTACTTTAGTTTTATGCTGTCTTGAAGTTAGGTAGTATCAGCCCTCTGACTTTGTTCTTTTCCTTCATTATTGAAAAGACTCTTGTGTATCTTTTGCCTACATATAAACTATAGAATCAATTCATTGATATCCACAAAAAAACTTGCTAAGATTTTGATTGGTATTGTGTTGAATTCACAGATTACATTGGGAAGAACTGACACCTGCCAAAATTGAATCTTTCTATCCATGAATATAGAGCACCTTTTCAGTTCTTCTTTGATGTTTTTTAATCAGAGTTTTGTAGTTTTCCGCATATAGATCTTGTATGTATTCGATTAGATTTATTTGTAACATAATTTTGAGAGCTCCTAATCTAAATGGTTTTGTGTTTTTAATTTCAAATTTCACTTGTTTAATGCTGGTATATAGGAAAGAGATTGACTTTTGTATACTAACCTTATATCCTGCAAACTTGCTGTGATTATTTATTCGTTCCAGGAGTTTTTGGTTGAGTCTTCCATATTTTCCACATGGCTGACTTTGTCATCTTTGAACAAAGGAAGTTTTTTCTTCACTCCAAATCTGTATAGCTTTTATTTCTTCTTGCTGTCTTATTGTATTAGCTAAGATTTCCAGTATAATTTTGAAAAAGAGTGGCCAGAGGGGAACATCCATGCCTTTTTCCTGATGATCACCATTTGTAATACTACATTTGTGTATTGCAAAGTCTGTAAGGTAATCCTTGCGCTAAGACCTTACATAATGCTAAATTAAGTATGATATAATATAGTGGACAACACACAGCCTTGGATTTGTGTAAATGAAAGTTCTTACTCTTGTCTGCTCATTGTGTCTATGTGACCTTAACAAATTATTTACCCTTCCTGAGTTTTCATTTCATAATAAATAAATTGGAAATAATATCTAGTTCTAGTATTGTTACGAGGATTATTGAGTCATGGAAGTTGATTTATAATAGTAGCTATAATTGCTCAACTATAGTTTCCCTTTGGGAAAAGATTCATAACCAAAATTTGTAGACTTTACTTTCTTCATTGTTAAGTCCCTAGACAAATAAATTCATATTTGAAGATTGCAGTCTTTTCTTGTTTCTTCTGCATCATAATGTCAACACTGTATTGGTAATAGTATAGTATAAGATCTAGCTACCATTATTAATAGGGAGAATAAGATAATTTCCTAATGACTTTGTTTAGGTTTTATAAATACAGCCATAATTTCATCTTAGACAGTCTCGCTGACCCAGAAAACTCAGAGGATTTTTGTTTAAGTTTATATTTTTATAGTAGGAGGTATTGAAGGAAATAGAGTTTTTGGAGTTTATAATAGAAAGTAGAGGTAAAGGGCAGAGTCAGAAGCATGGTTTCTGCATAGCCTTTGGGAATAGAAGATATTACGTGAAATTGAATCACTAGCTCTCTCTGTGTGATGGCATGTACTCTATCATTAAGTTACTAAGAGATAAGACCATTAACCTCAAGTGGTTAGAGAAGTGGTTCAGAGATAGCTAAGTAAGTTATATAAAGCCTAATCAAGCACAGATACTCCTACCATGGCGGCTTTCTGAAATAACCCATATAGTCAAGAAGTGATTGTGGCATTATTAAACAAAGCAGGCCAAAGGTGAAGGTGAATCTGAGCCCAAGTGTTTTAGAATCACCAGGCTAATGGAATACAGAAGCTAGCAGAGCATATACAAATCTTAGAGCCCAGTATCTTTAATTTGCTTATGAAAAATTTCTTCATGAGATGAAGAGCCTCTAAATAAAGTCACATGGCTAGCACATGGAGAGCCAGAGGTCAGCATGGTATTCTGACCCCTCTATTGTACTTCTAATATCTTATACTGTCTCTCTGAATAAGTAGACCACCCACTTTAAAAATTTTAAATGACTTTTTTCTTTTTTGCAACTTGAAACACAGTCACTGCTTATCTGTTTGATGAAGTCATCTAAAACAGCTATAAACCTGAAAAAGAACATCTTTCATCATAAAATTTCTAATAGAGCTTTTTACATTGACCAGCAATAATATATGAACTGTTGAAAAAGGGTTGGTGTAAAATATTTGATCCCTTTATTGACTCATGTCATGATTGATAGTGAATATCAATTATGAAACAAAGCAGTATTGTACTATTAGCAATAGAATATGTAATTCAAAAATAAATTTACATTCCTCAAACTTATTTTCATATCAGGCATTGCGTTTGTGTAATTTTCATATATATTTTTTCATTGCATTTTCAAAAATTCTCTGTCCATTTCCTATGAATGTTTCCTGAAATATAAGGGTTTTAAAAACTGAGCTCTCGTGAATATAAAATGATTGGGTGAGAATATCATGGTGAAAGAATTTGGGCTATGGAATCAGGCAACTTGGACTGAGACTGGCCTCCTCATGTATTTATTGTGACATTCTGCAACATTTCCAACTGTGTTTGAGTTTTTACATTTAAAATATGCTATGTTAAAAGAAACTGTCTTTGAACAATCAAATGAGATGAGATATGTAAAATATTTATAGTACCTCGTACTTACTGCTCATCGATGTTAACTACTATTAGTATTCATATTATTATTCCTACATGAAAATTTTACATCACTATGAGGAAAACCTTTTAACTTTCAGTGGATAGGTGATTCAAAGTGATTTTTTTTAATTGCCCGTTTATGAATTTTAATTTAAAGTATAGGATTTCAGTTGGCATTAATGAAAACAAAACTGTTTTACTTGCTTCAGTAATTGTGTATTATTTCAAGGCTGACCACATGAGGGCAGTATAGTACCTTTTAAGAGAAGGCGGTTGATTGGGTAGAGGAAAAAAATCTAGCATTAAAGCTATAGAAATCATAGACACATAAAACTGAAAGACTCCATAATGACTCTCTAATTCAAACTTTGATTTTGCAATTGAAGGAACTGAGGTCCAAAGAGGCTAATCAACAAGTCCCGTCACACAATTGATGTCTGTTGACGGTAGAGCAAAGAACTGGTCCACAGTATTAATATAACAATAATTGCATTATCAGAGCACCTCGGTACTCTAAGAGATCTTTTATTATGCTCTAATATTTTGTGTGACAGTATTTTAGAGGAAATTGGATATTTCTGATAATGAATTAGCCACAGGAATGTTCCTTTCTGGAGAAACTGAAAAATAAAAAAGAATCTCATTTCTGAAAGACTTACAAGAGTATTGGAAGGCAAAAGATTGAACTGTATGATTTCTCAAGGTTATCATTAATATTTTGCTCACAACCATGTGTTTGCCAGTTGCCTTGAAACTGCAACACCGTCTCCAAGAAACAGGAGCTAACAAAGGAAGAGTGCATACTGTTTTGGCTAGTAAATGTCCCTGTGTTTTTTTTTAACTTCCTTTTTCTCATCATCTCCTTCCCCAGTCACATATTTGCACAAACACATACACATATACAGCCAGAAACATGTAAAAAATACATAGTCACAAGTGGCAGTACCACAGAGAGAGTAGTGGGGGGAGATGCTTTAACTTTACGCCAATAGTGTTAATTGTACATACCTCCTTCTCAAACTTGTTGAAAAAGCACCTGATGACCTGGGCGAATAGCAATGCTTGTTTTACAACCCCACCGCCCCCATGTCCCTCCTTCTTCCTAATATCATTTATATCTTTGCTGTTCTTTCTTCTCTACTGCCATCATTTTTGCTCACCAGCATTATTCCATTAGCATCCAAAATTGGACATTGTAATAATTAATTTTATGTTTCGACTTGACTGGGCCATGGGGGTCTCAGCTATTTGGTCAAACATCATTCTGGGTATTTCTGTGAGGCTGCTTTGGGATGAAATTAACACTTCAATCTATAGGCTGGATAAAGCATATTATCCATATGTGGGTGAGCCCCATCCAATCACTTAAAGGCTGAACAAAAAGACAAAATGACTGACCCTCCCCAGAAAAGGAGACTTCGTCTTGCCTGACTGCCTTCAAACTGGGATATTGGCTTTTTTCCAGCCTTCAGACTCAAAATGAAAGAAGGACACTTCCTGGGTCTTGAGCCTGTCGGCCTTCAGTACTGAAACTACATCATCAATTTTCCTGGTTCTCAAGCCTTCGGACTTTGAACTGTACACTCTCCTTGGTCTCCAGCTTGCTGACTCACCCTGCAGATCTTGGGACTTGCCAGCCTCCAAAAATCACATGAGTTGATTCCTTATAATAAATATCTTTATATATCTACACACACACACACACACACACACACACACACACACACACACACACGGAATCACACACATCCTATTACGTCCTATTGGTGCTGTTTCTTCTGGAGAACCCTGACTAATGCAGATACTTGGGCTCTCTTCAATATATTTTCAATTAAAACCAGAGAGTCACTTGCTTAATAATTTACTAATTAAGATTATTTATCAATTCAATAAATAATCTGTTAAATACAAAATACAAAACTCCTAAACCCTTACCGGCAAGTGCATTAACTTCAAGTCCTCAGTAATCATCATAGTGTTTGGCATTTAGTGGGCATTTAACAAAAAAGTATTGAATTAATGAATTTCTGAATTCTATCCTATTAGTTATCTTGGGAAAGAATTTTTATTTCTATCAGAGCCCTAACATTTTTCCTTCCATCTATGTG
This sequence comes from Pteropus alecto, assembly GCF_000325575.1. Classification (NCBI taxonomy): domain Eukaryota; kingdom Metazoa; phylum Chordata; class Mammalia; order Chiroptera; family Pteropodidae; genus Pteropus; species Pteropus alecto. Next base: position 3,111,329 of record NW_006439757.1, read on the forward strand.
TGAGCATATTAAGGTTATTAGCTTGGTGCAAAGAAAGTGCTTATTTTTTTGTTGCTAAGATACCACTTTGTCCAGGCATAAGCTATGCATATTATAGTTTTAGGGTGAAGTATATAGCAGATTCCTAGCATAAGTAACACAAAATACCGAGGCTTACTATAATGGTGTTTGTTAGTTGTCAATCAATGTTAGATCATTAGATTTTTGTTCAATTTAATTTATTAAAGTCTATAATGGCACCTTGACAGTTAAGACTTCTACATTTTATAGGTGAGAAAAATGAAATCCATGAGTGGTTTATTTGGCCAAGTTTATATAGTTAGTGAATGAGAGAGCATACTAGAAATCAGGTTCCCAAATACTCATTTCTTGCTGTTTCATCATAGGCAAACTGCTTCTCTTTGTTGGCCCGCACATACCACCCCGTGGAGACCACCATCACCTATGTCAAAACTCCCTCAGTGACTTGGCTCCTGACCACCACACTGAGCCCACCAGGTACTATATCCTTCCCCCTTGCTCACTGGGCATCAGTATGCTGCCTTTCCTTTCCCACGTCTCTTGGACACCACAGATTCATTCATACATGAGGACCTTTCCCTTATTTTTCTCTAAACTTACAGATCTTTTCTCTAGATCTTCACATGGCTAGAGAGCCACACTGCTTCTCTCTTTCTTCTTTTAGATTTCAACTCAAATGTCTTTCTCGGTCTCCGTTCTCCGTAATTCAAGTAGCACCCTTACTAAGACTCATTTTCTATCCTATTCATCTGTTTATTTTCTTTCCAAAACGTTAAACAATCCAAAGGTATATTTCTTTTAAATTTATTTTGTCCTTTCTTGTCTGTATTCCTGGCAGATGATATCTGTAAACTATAATCTTCATGATGACGGAAGGCTATCTGTACTGTTGACTCATACTTTGTGGAGCAATACATGCCCAATACATGCTTGGTGATCACTGAATGTTCTCCGAAATGAGTGACTGATTCAATGAAAGAAATAACATGAAGATGCAGTTCATGAGACTGAGACTTCCATATCAGATGTTCATCTGCAATTATGATTCGAGACTAAATAATAAAGTAAAACTTCCAATGTTTAAGTGTCATCTAAATTTGTTTGTTGAACTTGTATGGAATTTCTAAACTTTCATTTGAAAGGATTAAATGTGTGTGATTGGGATTAATTTTGAATAAAAGATATGCATGTCTTTAATAAAGATAATTTTATGACTTTGTATTGAATATTTAGTATCAATTGAGTAGGATTATTTGAAAGCTCATACTACCGTTTGAGGTTACCAAGAGATCAAATACAGGGATGTATATCATGTGCAAAGTAATTTTAAATCTCAATGACGAAGGCAAGGATAAAAGCGTGAACCATTGTATTCTATTGTATTTTGTGACTTCTCTCATATTTAAGAAGCCCAATAGCTTATACTTACTCTTCTGTTTTTTTTTAAAAAATAAAATACATAAAATCTAATCACAATTTTTCTTTGTGTTATTTTTAAGTACTACATGCATAATATATTTTCATAACTTTCATATTTCAAGAATAAACATTCTTGATAACAAGTTGGATAATTAATTTTAAGGTAGAACACAGTCAAGAATCATGGTTGTCAGGTTCAAAGTGCCAAATGCTTATGATGAGAACTTGGACATTACAAATAGTTGGCCCATGCTGAGTGAGTAAAAATGAAAGATTTGATAAGAGTGAATATCTGAGACAGAGGCCAGAGCTAAACTCACAAGGAAAGGTGTTGTTTGGAAAATCGTTAGTGAAATACTAAACAAAATGAAAGTGAAGAGAAGGTGAGCTATAAAACTAAGTCAGGAAAACATCCACGTTAGTGCCTGAAAGAGGTGACAGGACAGGTATGTAGCTGCTTTGAGTCTGGGTATGAGCTTGAGTCATCCTTATTATGCAGTTTTAAATTGTTACATCCTGACTTCTTTCGCAAGTGTGATTTTCTTAGACTTGTATTTGCAAGTTATCACCAGACACTAGTTTTATTATTCATCCCTTTACTTAAGTGACTGGAGAGGATTGTATTATGGGTCCCTAATTCTTCCTCGCTCCCCTGCCATGCCATTGCTTTCCTGTGGGTAGGACATATTTCTTTAATCTATTGACTTTATCCTTAGCCAAGTGATACCTGCTTTGGCTAATGAAATATTGGGCAGAAACGAGCATGTGTCTGTTCCAAACTGGTGCCTTAGTGGCAAGTTTCAGCCAATACTCTAGGAACATTTGCTGTAAGAAGAATATATCTCAGGGAGCTATTTTTCCTTTAGCCTGGATCTGGAAATGAAGACCCAAACCAGTCTGAAGCCTCTGGTCCGGCCTGGTTCCGGAAAAAAAAAGCAAGTCCCTTTGGGATCAGCCAAAGGGCAAATCATCCACCAATATTTGAGTGAAGAAAACATGATTGTTTTTGTAAGCCATGGAAATTTCATGAATGTTTGCTATATAGCATCCTTACAGCAGAAACCTGATTAATTCATCCATAATGAAGTATAATTAACAAAATAGTGAATTTACTGAAAAGAAGATAAAATAATCAAAAAATGCTTACATATGATGTATTATTGAATTGTACACTTGAAACCTACATAATTTTATTAACCAATGCCACCCCAATAAAATTAATAAAATAATCATTTTTAAGATAGAAAAGAAAATGTTTACAGAAATTGAAAATCATTTCCAATGTAAATGACAAAAAATGATATCATTATTATTTATTTTAAATAGACGCTAGATCTCTCTAGGATGACTTTAATAATTTACTTACCACAATGTCTAAAAACAATCTGGATCGGATAGGGCAACTTTGGCCTTTGAGAGGTTGTATCTCTTTCTTTGAGACAGAAAGCAATTTTCTATTTTATGGAAGGACCAACAGTAAACTTGGACCAGGACTCTGGGATCTGTGCACTGGGTTTTCTCAGCAAGCTCTTTAGTTTAGAGAAACACAGTATTACCAGTTTGATTAAACCAGGAATCTCACGTGCAAAGTAGCGAATGGATCTGCTGATTCCTCTGACGTGAGAAGCCTATGTTTATTCCTTCGTATTATAATAGAATGTTTTTATATTGTGTTGCACTTTACTCTTCTTTCTTCAACTGTGTCCGTTGCAAACAAGTAAAGAGTTGCAGCAATATTTTCATCTCTGAAAGTATGTGTGCTACAAACAAAATATCTGCTGCATTTGTTTATATTTTAAATTACTAGTATATTTATTCATGTGTATAGATGTTTCTTAAAAAGATTTTCCTATTTAATTTTAAACACCGTAAAGGTAGAGACTGTTGTTTTCTTCAGAGTTATCCACAGTGCATATTAGAAAAGCTGGAGTATGCAGGAATTGTTAATTGCCTCTGTTTTCCACTTCATTTTGCTACTACAGACTTGATCAAAGACTCTGTTAGAATGAATCCCACCTTTGTTCCAGTTAATAATCATCCCTTTGGAAGAAGTAAACATTGCTATTTTAAAAAAGCAGTAAATATCATACACTGAAAAAAAGTTCCAATTAGTACAAGAATAAAAAAAATGCAATCCAAATTAAAGACCAAAATATTCTATTCTGAAAATTTGGAGAAGCTCAAGTTTCTGAGACATTTTTATTTGATTGGCTTTATATATATCATCATCTCATACACCTGTACTGATGATTTTATTTTTTAAAAAGTAGAAAAACTGACTCAAACCTGAAAAATTTTAGTAACATAAACAGTTAAATCAACATAAGTATATTTTTGAAGGTAGTTTGGGGCATAAATAGTTTTAAAATCTATTCCAGCTGCAACTTTGACATGCTGGTTTAAGGCTTTCAAAGTTATAAACGATAGGGTTTAACATGGCACTATCAATTAAAAAGGCTGGGAAGATAATGAAACTAGTATTTTTAAAAATAAATTGTATGATATATGATAGAATTTCTTGGAGAAAAATCTTTCAGCTCAAATGTGTCAGTTCCTATATGTTATGTGTAATTATATTTTTTCAACTATCAACTTATAGACGTTGCATTTGAAAAATCTAAATGATGTTAATGTACCTTTTTTAAAAAGGAGCAAACTTCTCCAAATTATGAAGAAGTGTTTATTTTCTGTACTAATTGTGATTACTTTTAAGTGCCACTTTTATTCTTTGTACCACAGAATTCTATAATATGTATCTATGTAAAGATCTTCCCCCCACAAGATAATGGTAATACAAATGACAGCTTTATAGTTATTGAAAACTTTTCCCCCAATATCTCTGTTTAATGAGGGCAATGAAATCATATTACAATATAGTAGTAAGATTTTTTTTTTCTATTAAATTGAAGCAACAAACAATGTTACAAAATTCCCATTAGAAATTACCAAAATATGATGGCTTCTTTTTTCTGTAAATTACATGGAAGGCGATGATCATTTTGAACAATCTCAGTGAACTAAATATTTTGTAGTTCAGTCTCTTAACCCAATGATTATTGGAAATTTCCAAAGGAAACTTAGAATTAGAAAGATTTGATTCAAAAAGCACACTGTAGGTTTAACATCATTCCACAGAGAACAGAGGAGCCAGTATCCTCATTGGAATGCAATGTCAGATATAAAGGTCTCATCGGCACTTCTAATCCTACTTAGTTCCCATCTGGGCTACATGCTGAGTAGAGGGCCAATGGGCCTGTCATGGCACCCACAGAGGTAGTGGTGAGATGAATTTGCCTCAAAAGCTGTAAAGGCCAGGGAACTTGCTAGAGATTGTGGGGTGTCTAGCTCTGAACAACAAAGTAAAGGCTGAGCCTGCAAGCAGAGATAGCTGGACACAACAAAGCTAAGCACTAATAGATCTCTACTTAATCAGCTGCTGATTTGGCCACAGATGCTAATCAGAATGCGCAGAGTTAAAACTATGTGTGCCCCAAGAAGTATCAAGCTGTCCACTGTATAACCAAGACTGGCAAGAACCTCGGGGCCACTGTATGGACCTGAGAATCCATTCTCCACAGTCCTTCGAGATCCCACAAGTGTCTTTGCATTCACACATCAAACAACGTGAAGGAGAGCTGGACAGCCCAGCTAATGGGATGAAATTTTCCTAGCATCTTACTTGGAAGGTTGTGAAGAAGACTGGGTGAGTTATAAGGTTCTAGCTGGAGTAAGTCCATGACCACACTACAGAGGGAAAAGCACACTATGTATACATTTAATATGTGTGTTTCCTGCCATTTATTCAATTTCATTGCTTCTAAAACTTTACTTTGCCATTCTTTATATCTGTGATATAATTATTATCTAACATTGATTAACACTTTTCTCTTTACCCTAAAATTGATAGGCTGTATCTACAGCTGAAACCTAATAGCCCATTCCCTAGACTTTAAAGAGAACTACCAACAATTGCAGCCAGAACCTGCAGAATCAACCCATGAAATAGAGAACCTGCCACTCCAAGAATAAATGAGGGGATACCTGAGGAGATGAAGAAAAAGTGATCAGCTTTCAGTTTAATGTAAGTGGTGAGAACTGAGTCTCTCTATTCCCAGTTAAATAAGAAGAATACCAGCCCCAATCTCCATGCTTGTTTGATAACAGTGAGGGTTAATGGGGAGGGTATAAAAGTTCGAGGGCTTGTCTTCGAGAATGGAAAATGAGGCATTCACATCTGCAGTCAACCTGCTTAGGCAACACTTCTGCTTCTCTGCAGAATGCCCACCTGAGCGTGTGTATGTTGGTGATCTGGGAAAGAAAGGGCATCTCATAGAGAGTTAGGAGAAATGGAGCAGGCAGTGTCCTCTATTTTGGCATGGCAAAAATGTGTGTTTTTTCATAGGCCAAGTGGAACCCTCCAGAGAGGATTAAGGTGAGCTGTCAGCATGCCCACTATGTAAGGGAATCTTGGTAGCAATGGGCCCAGGGTGGACTATCAGATCCTGGAGCTGGAGGGTACTAGAGACGGGATTGTGAACCAGATCCAAGTTTCTCATTTCAGGAGCTGTGCTCTAGGAGGCCCTGGAGGACCTCTCAAGGACCTCACACATGTGCTCAAGGAGGAGGCCA
>NW_006439757.1:3117436-3176041 GCF_000325575.1 Pteropus alecto
GCTGAACAGAAGACAGCCAGTCAGCGTCATCCAGAAGGGCAACAACAACCCACCATGGGAGGACTGCAGCTGATCGCTGTTGAAGTGACATCTGCCTGTCTTCCCCGCCCTCAGTCCATCCTCCTGATCATGAAGATCCAGGGCTTAAAGTTTTTGAGGGCATGGGGGATGCAGTGAAAAGAACTGACCCTTCTCTTAGACTATTTCACAAACATAGCCAGAGATGGCAGAAGGAAAAGCATTGCATTAAATATAAAACTGGTATTTTAACATGGATTGGACTGAATTCCAATAAGGAAAAAATTTCAGAGAGTTATAAAATCTGCCAGAGGTGACATTCAGGAGTGGGAAAGGGGATTCAAATAAGAATGGCTTAAAGTAGTAACTGGAAAAAAAATAAAGCCATTTTATGTTTATAGCCTCAATATACTGCTTTTACAATGAATGAGCAATTATGACTTTAGATAAAAGTAACAGATACTATTTTATAAGAAAAGCAGAAAGAAACCTAACATTTATTGAGCACACATTAACAGGTAGGTAGTTTGCTAAGAGTCAATCTCCATTATCTTATTTATACTTGCAATGACTTGCCTATAGTTCTCCTCATTAAACAATGAAACTGAAGTGAAGGAAATTAAATAATTTAACCAGGCAAACAGAGCTAATGAATGATGGATCTAGGATTAAATTTACGTAAATATGACGTCAAAGCCAGTACTTATTCTACTGTTTGATGGCAGTGGATACCATCAACTGAGGTGCACAGTTAGGCAAACTCCATGTTAAAACTTCCTCAGTGTCTGCTTTCTTTTTCATGTCTAATCCAGTATAATGATCATTCTGTGAGGTATGGCATACTTTAATTAGATTTTTCAAATGTATATGATGATTCTCTGTCAGTTCAAATACCAATTCTCTGTAAAAAAAGTGTAAAGTCTTGGCTTTATTGTAAATTTCCATTGTTTGGGTGGTGTACTTTGGTACCATGGAGATGATATTCATAGACAGATGTTAACAAGTCATCATAAACACTGCCTGTTCTTGCTTTCTGCTGAAAATGAGTAGTAGTTCTGTTAGCATTTCACGGCACATTGCCATTTGGATTTGACTCAAACCTTCTCCCTTGACACATTTTCACTTTGAATGACTATTTTCTTTTTTGTTTGCGTCTGGTTCAGATACCCAAGGTTTCAATTTCCATTTTGAAGAGTGAATGGCAAGAAGGAAAGAAGCAAGATGAAGCCCGGGCAGAGAAGATGGCCCTTTAAAATTTTCAATACTGGATATTTTAGTAGAACAACTCTAAAGGAAAGCACTGACTGAATGATTTATTCAGATTTTCCCATCTTAAGAACTCCAAGTTTCTAAAATCAAATTAATTCATTTGATACTCATCTGTTCCCTTAGCTTCTCTGAGTTAGATTCATAATTTTGAGAATTCCTATTTGTCTCTGCTCAGTGTTTGATTAAATCTTAGTAGTACATTCATGTTTGGCCTAAGTCTACTTAAAATTATATAGTTTTATCATTGGAGCTAAGACTGAATTATATCAAATGCCTCTTTTTTTTTTTTTTTGTATCCTCTATTTTAATATCTTTATCTTTAGAACCAGTTAGGGACATTTCTTCTTACATTGCAAATATTTAGTAGTTTTATACCTTAAGACCTCACGTGCTTTTAGCCTTACCATTTATATCTGTTTGGAGCTCATTTTTTTTTCTAATTGCATATCTGTAGCAATTTAAATTGCCTGGAATTCATCCCAACCAGTAAATAGCTGGTCTCATAGCGGTAGGCAAAGCATTAGTCTCTCATCAACACACAGGTATCTCTGAGTTGAAGAGAAAAACAAATTAATAAAACAAAACCAAACAAAGACATATACAGAATTTATTAATATTATAATATAAATTGAGAGGTATAATTAACTCAATTCTCTAGACAATAAAAAGAAAAAAAAGTAAATAAGATCTCCAATTATACCTGGAAGTTTTAAGGTACAACTTTCAAAGATGTATTTCCAGAACTGTATATATGTCTTACATTTTTATCTCTGCTTTCACAATTGTACTCATGATTGGTTAACTTAAGGCCAGATGAGTGGGCTTATTGAGGCAGACGACCAGCTTAATCTTATCCATCCTCGTTAAGTTTTTGAGACTATGCTTCTTATAAGCATCAACACTTTTATTTTCCACTCTATTTTTACAAAGCATAAAAGCAGATGCTTTATTGTAGTCAGTAAATAAAACATTCGCATAATAAGACAAACCTTGCTTTATTGATAAAGATGGTGATGTTCTGAAATTAAGCTGTTTGTCAAAGTACCATCCAAAATGAGAGAGCTTAAAATATTTAACTGCCAGATGCTGCATAAATGTCTGAATTTAGCAAATGAAAGGTATAAGTGTTATCAATGAACAATGCATACAAGTATAGTTTACATAAAAGTTGAACTTAAAATTTGAGTCTAAGTTTTACATTTACATGTCACAGTAAGTCTAGGTTTTGCTGTATATCCAGAGATAAAAAATTTTAAAGACCCCACCTAGATTATCTTGAATGCCCTTTCTATCAACTTTAAGGGCCACTTATATTATCCCTGACCTAACGTCTGTAGAAGGTGAAGTTTGGAAGGTCAGAGGCCATGGGTAATACTGACTAATACATATTAAGAGAGGATAGAAAGCATCGTTGGTTGATGTAAGAGTTAGATGAAAGCTACTTAAGAGCATCTATTCTAAATTCACTTCACTAGATAGGTGACCATGTGAGTTGGATGATTACATTATCTTTAGCAACCGCTTATTCTTTTAAAGTAAAAGGACAGAAGAAATTGCCTGGATTCACTTTTTAAAAATGAAGATAGATATCAAATTCTCTGAGTATTCCTATGAGCCCTCTCTTCCAAGCACTGTGTACATCCTACTGAGTAGTTATTTGAAAAGCTCAATGGCTAAAAGCTCTTTGAACTGTATTTTTCTTTATAGCTGAATGAGAACATCTGAAAGTCCATCTTCCATTTTCTTTTATTGACACTAACTCAGCTTGACAGTCTGCACCTAAGAGAACTATATATCACAATGTAAACTAGAGTTGGCCAGAGATTTAAATGCTCTTCCAGCCCTGAACTTACAAGGCCATTTTTTAACGTTTATCTTGTTTGTAGACTGCCATGCAAAGTAAGTTCCCATGTAAAGTGACTGCCTTTGTTCCACATGGGGTTCACTTCCGTTTGTGAGTCAATCTTTTTTCTCTTTACTACATTGCAAAACACTTTAGAAGCCCCAGAAAGTAATTCTGCCTTCTTTCTCCTTCAATGTTCATCCATTTGTGAACTTACGACAAACCAGATGTCTGTCACAGTCACGAAAATCAGATTATTTGATAAATAGACATAAATTATGCACATAGAACTAGGTGCAGTTTTATCTCTGAAGCAGAATGCACAGTTAAGTCTTCAAACAATTCTTTCTTACATCAGTTTAAATTGAGAGATCCCATTTTTCTATGATTTTTCCTGATACTCGAAATTGCTCCCAAATCGAAACCATTGCTTTTGGGTACCATGATGATATGACACCCAGAACTTTGATTATGTATATGTTACTTTTCTTAACTTGTGGGAGGAAATCACACTTACAACATGTAAAAAACATGTATTTCCATTCTTATTTTGTGTTTTTGTCCCTGATTGCATCCTGACATTCTATGAATTCCCAATTTCTACAAATAGTTGTAACCTGATAAAACCATTTTTGGTGCTTTTGTTTTCTAGTGCTTGACTTTTGGATATTTGCCAAGTGGACTGATTTGCTAAAGCAATAACAGCTTTGGTATAATGTCAGCTTTTAGTGGAAGCAATTGTTTCTAAGCAAAGCCCTTAAATTCATTCTTTAAAAATGCCCCATTGTATGTTAACATACAAGACACCATTGGAGGATACGTGGTTCCCGCTGCTGAAGAATTCACCTTCTGTGGGGAAAGAAAGGCATGTATACAACACAACACAATCTGTGAAGTTGTGTGTCATCAGGAGGTAGAGGAAAAGAGTTGGAGGGCCAGGAAGAAGGAGAGAGAGTAATAGGTGTACTCTAATATAAGACAATGTGACTCCTTGAAAAGTAGTTAAGAATTTGATACGCAGAAATGAGATTGAAGGCAGAGTGGCAGGACATCACAAAAATTAGAACAGCTTGGCTTTTCTCTTAGAATAAAATTCAAGCTCTTTTCTTTAGCATACAAAGCTCACATCAGTGATTTTTCTCTTTGGCTGAATTTCAGAAACTGAAGCCTGACCTTCATTCTCAGAGATTCTGATTTAATTCATCTGCAGGTAACCCTACCCAGGGACTTACTGATGGGAGTGAGCTGGCCCCTGTCCTCCTTCCAGACCTCATTCCCTTTTCACTAACTTCCTACATCCCACCACCCCCACCTTGTCTTCTGCTCCCCAATAACATCATCTCTTCCAAGGGTAACCTGCTGTAACCTCTACCTGGACTACTCTTTCGTAGGCAATAACAGCAGCTAACATTTTCTGAGTGCTCACAATGTCCCAAACGCACGGTAGCACATGCACTGGGAAATGTATTAACTCGTTTAATTCTCCCAACAAACTTATGAGGTGTCCCAGCTTTACAGGTGAAGAACCTGAGGCACAAAGCTGTGATGTATGTGCCTGTGTGTGGCAGCGCTGGGATTTGAACTGATGTAGTCGAACCTCAGAGCCCTGATGCCAACACTGTGAAGCCACCTCTTATTTTCCTTCATGTCATTTAAGTCTTTATCTAAATGTCACCTTCTCTGAGAAGCATTGGTTGGCCATCCTATCTAAAATATCTTCTGCCTCACTCTGATTATTCTCTAATCCCTCATCTTGTAATTATAATGTTTATTTAAGTCATTCCTCTACTATGATGTAAACTCTACAAACTTGATTATATCTGTTTGTTTCCTACTCTATCTCTAGCACCAGAAAAATGACACAGAAGGTTTTCAGCAAATATTTGTCAGAAGAAAGAATGAATTTCTGCTGTAAGAGGTACTTGAGGGGAAAATGAATTAGCTCCAAGCATTTTTCTTTTCTAGTGTATGCCTAGCATAATGATTTCATAATTTGAAATCCTAAAGAGAGGGCAAAGGTTAACGACTGATTATTTCATATATTCAACCCAGCATTCCTGGTACCTAGTTTTTATGGTGGGCACCCATAGCAGACACTGCTGGCTGCTAAGCCTGCATTCATTCTCCCATGTCCTTGCTGGCAGAGCTCTCATTATTGTCCTGGTTTCCCTTCTCTGAGAGACTTCAGGAGAACCTGGCTGCATCCCATTCCCATGGGGCAAATTGTGAGAGCATGAGGCCCTCGCAGTGGTCCTATTGCACTTGATCATTTAGGTCACGCAATATGACAGAGAGACAACCTGAGTGAAAGTCTGCAGGAGGCCTCTGACAAGGGGGGAAGCCTCTTAAAAATTAAAACAAGAGAGTGAGCTTATCCTCTGCCCTCGGAAGCAACCACGTATGAAGGGAATTCCTGCAGCCGTTATTCCATCTCGCAGCAATGAGGTTAGACAGATTAAAGGTTAAGAAAAAGGGCTTTGGAGTCTGAACGCTGGCTTTACTTTCCAACTCTGCCACTTGCTAACCATGCAGTCTTATGCTTGTTGGTTAATTGCTCTGTGCTTCATTTCCTTTCTCTGTAATGTGGGCAATAATAGTGTCAATTTCACAAAAATATTTTGAGGATAAATGAATTCATATGTCTCTAAATTTCCCTCATTTGTAAAAGTAAGACTAATAAGAGGTCTCCTTCATAGGACTATTATGAGGATGACATGAATTAAAACATCTCTAAGGCCCTTAAACCAAGGCTGACACACAGATAGTGTCATTAAGTGTTAGCCGGAAACAAAACAAAACATCAGGAAGTCAGAGCCAAAGCAGTCTCATGGAAGCAAACTGGGGCTCTGATTATACTGAACTTGGAGCTACCTTAGCTTTGTAATGCTTTTATGTTGGAATTTCTATAACTCTAATATATAATAATAATGTCATAATCTGAGCCATTAGAATTAGGGTTTTCTGTATCTTCCAGTGAAAATCGTCTTGACTGACATACTGCCAAAAGTACAGGGTAGCGGAACTGATGTCCATCTTTTTCCACTGTACTCTAGTTTGGACTCTGCTTAAGAAGAAAAAAGAAACTCTTACTGTCGATAGTGAACATATTTTTCACGAGGGTGAATATTAGCATTTTAAATCAGTCTCAACATTTAACTGCTCATCACTTTGATGACCGATACAGCTGATGACAATCGTAGAACACAGTTCTGAATGCAGACACTATTTAAAGGTCCTAGAATCATGCAGGGTTTTAAAAATCTTCACGTTAGGCTGAAACAACAAGAAAATCTTTAAATTTTTGCTTTCTTCTGAATCTAGCTCCCATAGCTAAAATCCTAAAGTCTGGAATATGCACTGTTTAATTTTCTAAGAACTACTGAATCTCATTTGAGCAAAAACAGTTTGATCGATGGGTCCAGCTGTGACCAGTGTGTAGCATAAATTTTCTGATCGCTTTAAAATGTTGGCTATGCAGCTGTCATCTGGAACTTTAGAGCACACTAGCATTAAGATGCCAACGCTATTTTATAGTCCCGCCTGTATCAGTGAGAGAGATAGCATTCTTTAGGGGAACTTCAACATACAATTTGTTCCATATCCTAGTGATGCTGTAATCAGCATTAATGTTTTGTTTCTCTTAAATTTCCATCTTAGTGTATTTGAGTAGTTTAGAATGGGGTTATCGCAGGATAGTTTTTGATGGCAAATGTACAAGGGTAAAATAGAGTTGCAAGTTCAATGGCAACTTTAGTGAGAAGAAGGAGTTTTCAAATGGCCAGGTAATGAATTAAAATGTTTCATATAACATCATTTTAAAAGATGCTTACCTAGGTCCTCTCTTTGTTGTGCAGCGTTGACATGCCTGTAGAAAGAAATAATTAAATGTTAGGGTATCTTGATGTCCAGCTTGGAATAATACATCATTTATGTGCTTTCATCTTTCCCATTGTCAAACCAAAGGGGAGAAAAATGATCATTGAGGTAGAAATGTCTGTTTTGACATTATAAGGAGGTGAAAAAATTTCTTTCAGGCTACTACTTCTCACTGGAGTCCATAAACATTAATTACATGGTCCATTATATAGTAGTGTAGCTTTCTCCTTCTTTTTCTTTAAGAATATTTCTGCTCCAATCCCATTTAAGCATGTTTAGTATAAGAATAAATTGTGACCTCGACCACCATAGGTTCTCAGCAAATGCTTGCTGCTGATTTTAGTAATATCGAGAAAGAGAAGTATTCATTGTAGATATGTGGAATGCTTGGTAGCATATTTATTATAGTGAGCATTCAGGCATTTTTTTTTTTTTTGAGACTATTTCACATAAAGCGGAAAATCTTCTATAGCTGTTAGAGTTATTTTGTCTCATAAAATATCTTGACTTATTATTATTTTTTTTAGCTGAACTGAATTGTCCTTGTGTGGCTTCCCCTCTGTTCACTTGTTCTCTGTCTCTTTTTGGACATAGCATTGGTCACTAATGATTTCAGTTCCTTTGGTTCAAAGAAAAATTTTTCTCATTTTGCTATTTTTCTGTTCTAATGATCAAAGGTTTAAACTTGTTCATATTTTCTATTAATTAGCAGGAAAGCGATTCTACTGCAGCATAGCTGAGACAGATCTTATGAGAAGTCCTGGTCAATGGAAAGAGAATGAAATGGCATAACTGTAAAGAAAAGGATCAAAGGAACATGTAGTTAAATTTGGCTGATCGCTCTGAGTTTAGAATCATAGTGATTATTGAGGAACATTGCAGAGCTGAATGAAATGGACTTTCCAAAACCATTTTCGTTATTGTTGCCATTTTATTTCAGGGTGAAGACCTTTTTATAAATCTCCATGTTATGCTTCACCATTACCATGTTAGGGTTTTTCTTAACAAACAACAGAAAAATCACATAAATACATATTTTTAAAAAAGAGCATTATCTGCTTCACTCTCAAAGTAATTTGCCTTTAATGTATGGGAATGTTAGTTTTTATATTCTTACTTAAAAAATATATTTCATTCTTTTCCATTGAAAGATTTTTTTAATTTATGATACAGAAAAGTTTCTTAGTCTTTTCATATTTAAGTGGTCATTTCGTGCTATATTTGTTTGTGCTTGTTAGTAGCATCTTTTATAATGTTCTGTGTACTGTATAGGAAGCTATTTTGCCTTCTAGTTGGTTGAGGACAGAAAAAAACCCCACAGAGATAAAAAACATAAAAAGGTTGAAATATCAAAGATAGACTAAGACAAAGGCAACACTCATCTAATGAGGGTTCAAAAAAGACAAATGAAAACAGAGAAGAAACAAAATTAGAATAAGTAATAAAGAATTTTTTCATATTGATAAATAATCCCTTAGATTGTAGAAGCAACTTAAATCCTGATCAGTAAAAAGGCACCGTGATATATTATAGGAGAACTGCAGAACAAAGATGAAGATAAAAATATTAAAATGTGCAGAGGTAAATCACAAATTATTAATAATCACAGGAATTATAATTTGACAGCAAATATCACTTAGCAAAAATTAAGTGTGGAAAAAGAAATATGATCCTGAAAATATTGAGAGAAAATAATTATCAACGTAAAGTATTCTTCAATAGTAAACATAAAATAAAGATACTTAACTCAAGGGTGAATTTTTATCACTCATAGAATTTCACTGAAAGAACCATTAAGGGATGACATTTATTAAGAAAGAAATTAAACCCAGAAAAGAGCTATAGTAAAAAAAAAAGAAGCTGGTAAATATGTAAAATATAATAAGAACTTAATGATTATAAAAGCAAATTAAAAAATTTTAAACACAAAGGGGAATTAATATACTAGGCAAAAATTATAATGAAAATGGGTCAAAATTCTAAGTTCCTTGTATTATGTAGGAGTAAAACAAAATATTAATGTACACCTTTATCAAGTCCAATATGCACATTAAAATTTAAGAGTAATTAATTAAAAAGTTAAGAGTAATCAATAAAAGAATAGGGTCTTTAACATGGCTATAGAGAAGGCACATGAACTAGAAGATATATTTAATGATATTATTTAGAATGCGGTACAAGGAATAAGCATGTGTAAAATGAAATAGAGTTTAAACAGAGGTTTTAGAAAGTCTGTTAGGCCACTAATTAAAGTTCCAGAAGAAAAGGATAATAGAGAAAAAAAGATTTGAAGATATATCGAGTGTTCATATTTTAGAGTTCATAAAAGATTACAATTTGTATAATCAATAAGTCGAATAAATAAAACATATTCATATTCCGTGAAACCATATTATTATTCCCAAATACTTCCTGCTCCTTCCTAAGGAGGAAAATTATTTCTCCACCTAGTTAATATTGAGTTTGGCAATGTAACTTGTTTTAGTTAGAGAAATGGAGGGAGAAGTGACATGGGTCTCTTCTTAGCTAAAGCCTTAAGAGATAGCAAAAGTTTTGTCAGCCTCCCTTCTCCTCTGTCATGATCCCGAAAATGCCTTCAGTAAGTCTTGGCTATTAGCCTATATCTGAGACAAATGACATGGAGCAAAGCCATAGTCAGCCCACAATGGACATGTAGCTCATTGCTATAATCTACTGATAAATTTTGAAGTTTTTTGTTAATGCAGTTCAAACTAGCTAAGCAGTTCTTTATAGGAAGTGATTTTGCCCCCCAACTCCAGGATTATTTTTCAAGGTCTGGATCATTTTAGGTTGCTGCAATTGGGAGAGGGAGGTGGTGATGGTGTTGCTGGCATCAATTGGACAGAGGCCAGGAAATGCTACTAAACATCCTACAAGATAAAGAAAAGTCTCCACAACAAAGAATTATCCAGACCCAAATGTCGGTGGTGCTGAGGTTCAGAGCTCCCTGATGCAGCCTATCTTAATAGTCATTTGCACAAAGACACATTATAGTGAAACTGTAGATCATCAAAGACACAGAATTCTTATAAGGAACCACAGAGAATTGACTGATTACAATCAAATAACAATAGTTCTGTGAGCTAAGTTTTCAATAGAAACCAGAAGACAATGAAATAATACTTTAAAATTCTCAGAGAAAATAACCAAGGACATAGAATTATATAACCAACAAAACCATCCTTTAGGCACGAGAGTAAACTAATGGAATTTTCATATAAACAAAAACTAGAACATTTGCTACAAATAGACTCGAAGTAAAGAGTGTATTGCAGACTCTCTCTACACCAAAAGTAATCCTAGTTTGGAAGTCTAATAAGCAAGAAGTGATCATGAGCAAACGAAGCAGTAAATATGAGGATATATTTAATAAACATTGAATATATAAAACAATATCTTATAGAGTCAAAAAATGAAGACAAAGCTGAAATACATAACTAGAATGTAAAAAAATCACAGTACAAATTTGTTTCTTTTTTTTTTTTTAAGTTTAGTATAGTTTAGTATAGAAATTAAAATTTCTGAGGTCTCCGAGACTTAAAATATATAAAATGCAACTTGGCAGAAATACAAGAGAAACTGACAGATCAGTGGGTTTTCACATATGCCACTTTCCACACCCCAAGTATTTGCTGAAATGAGATTGTGAAGCTAGTACTGGAAAATTAAAATGCAAGATAGGCTCCTTTTCAGTTTCATGGTATAAGGTTTTTCAACCTAGAGATAAAAATTGACCTACCTACCACCTAGATAGAAAACTATCAGTTAAATGTACATGCATATATAAAAACATAACAGAGAACTTTGCAAATTCACGTGTTCATATTATTTCCGAGTCAGACTCTGGCTGCTATGTAGATTGATGTTGACATGATTGCATCTAAAATTAATGGTTTTCTTATATTCACTGGTAATGTGCAGTCATAAGATAAAGCATTTCAACTTATTTTCTATTATGTGACACAATTAATGTTACATTTATTATTTAAAATCACTGGGAACATAATTAGATATACCAAATACATACAAAACGAATGGAAATGTTAAAATATACTTTTTTATTCGTTCACTATATATCACTCTACCTTTTAGCCAAAGGTGAGCAACAGCCAAATAGAGTTAAAGATTAAACTTATAATGGTGATGTATAGTTTTTAATTTTAATATCAAGGTCTGTGGAGAAAAGGTAGAGAACAAATTAAAATTATGAAGAGAGTATTAAACATGCTATTCTGGCAGGACACAAATTGGTTTCAGAGTATTTTAATATAGAGGTTAATGAGAATTTGTTGGACTAGCTTCATTTGTGAAATTAATAACCCTCATATATTATTTTTACTCTTCATTTATTTTCCCATAGCACAGGTATTGCACATTTGATAAGTTGACACATTAGATATGCAGCTATTTTTCTCAGATATGTAGTTTAAATGTGCTTTGTGATTATTACTAACTGGGCATACTACTCATTATGTTTTAATGCAATGTAAAAAAACAAACAAATTTTTAAAAACCTATTTTTCCTCTATTACTTGAAAAATTCAAGTAGAAAAAAATTTTTATTTGGTCTATATTGGAAGGTAGCAATCACTTTCTGAAATATTATGCCATGTTTTTCTGAGTTTTAGTTTGGATGGTGATCCATATATAATAGATTCACTCAGTATCATAAATCACTGTTTCATATTTTATTTTCACACCTAATTTGTCTTTGGGAAAATTAACTAGAGCTGAATTTTGCCAAGTGACAGTTAGATTGCTTCTATAGCTCTATGTGAAAATATATGTACTACCAACACTTTATTCTGAGAGTTGGACAGCGAAAGCTCTTACACGCATTTGTCAAAGGAGTAAATGAATTAAGACTGTCAGGAAAAGAAAATATAATCCTAATGATAAAAAAAAAACCATACCACAACATTTTCAAGAGCTTACCATGAGCCACACTAGTTCTTACGTGATCACTGTAGCTGAGATACCAGTTCTAATGCTATTGTCAGGGTCCAGGTCAGAGATGACAGTGGCTTCCATACTTTGAAAGTATGGTCAGAGGAAGCCTCTCTTAAGGATTAATGTTGAGATGAAACCAGAAGGATGAGAACAGACACATGAAGATACAGAAAAAGAGCCTTTCAGACAGATACAGATACAGATAGATGGTGGTGAACTGGAACATTAGATGGCGTATGTATAAGTTAGAGAGACAATAGGTTCAGGGAAAGGCTAGAGAAGTAATCAAGAGCCAGATCACATCTGTCCTCGTAAACCCTGTGAGGAGTTTGAGATTCACTTGGAAGCCACTGCAGATCACAGCCTATGGTCCACAAAAGTAGACCATTATAATAAGAACAGAATGAAAGAAGGGCCAAAGAAAAGTACAAGGAACTCAATGTTGCTCCAGAGAGAAAAAACACTCTAATTTGACTTCAGAATTTGCATAAATCTTTTTTAAAAAACAACAGCATCTATGCCTTGGAGGACGAGTATGATTTCAGCCATGAGGAGAAAGGAGATAAGCACTTTCCACACTTTTTATACTAAGAATAACTAGTTCCAATAAAAAATTTACTATTGGGTAGTGTATTACATTACATTCAATAATTATTCTCCCACCCTAAGTAAACATATCTCCCCCTCCAGCAAAAAAGTGAAGTTAGAGCATGTTAAATTAACCCTCATCCATGTCTATACTCATGGGTGATATAACCACCTTAGGAAAACTCAGCTGACAAGAGTCATATTTGTGTTTTATTTTGAGAATTAATTTGTAAAAGCAGCATAGGGAAAATTGGTTAAATTTTCAAAGAAGTAGATGTATCATTTTGCTTTTGTAACCCTATTACATAATGGCAAGCACAATTAATTAGTAAAGAAGATATTAACCATGTTTTATTTGCATATAGCATAACGATATTGTTATAAAATGCTTTACATGTACCATCTTGCACTTTAGTATAACCATTTGAAATAGGTAATGTTATTATCTCCAACTTACAGATGAGTCCACTGAGGCTCAGTGATATTCAGGAAACATTTAAGACATTCATCTATGAAATTGCTACACTTGAGTCATACAAAGTTTGGCTGGCCCTGGGGACCAAGTCTTTGGTTACTATATTTTACTGACAAAGTGACTGTTTCACTGCTTTTGAATATTTGTGTGCTGCCAGTATTTTCAACCAGATACTCAAGACTTATTTGACCTCTTTTCCTGAGATAAATTTTATTTTCTGTACATTTCAAACAGGGTTGAAATTTCCCCCAAATAAATAGATAAAGTATATTAACACAACCAGAATTGTGTTTTCAAGGGCTAATTTAGTCTTCTTGTAAGTACTTTTCATTTTAGATTATTCTGTTATGGAAATAAGATTCGGTTCTGTTATGTAGTCATTTAAAAGCTAGCTGTATGTTATTTTACCAGAAGCCTTTGTATAATGTTGTTTGTTTCATTACTCTCAGATTAGCTGATCAACAACCTGCAACACAACATTCAATTTTGTTCTCTGTGAAAATGTTCAGGCTAATAGGTTTCATATGTTGTTGTTCAATTTATCTGCCTATTAGAAGAAGTCATTAAGTAGAAAAAACCAGCTTTTAGAAATAATGAGTTTTTCATTTAGTGGTACAGGCATTTTCTTTAAAAAGGCATCATTAATCACGTAGTTAAACCACTAATTAAAAATGTTTTACTTTGATTTGCTTTATTTTCCTGAACTACATTAAATACCAGTCTGTCATGCGGATGGCATGCAAAGATCAAAGACCTCTGTGCTCCCATTTGTCATTAAAAAATTAATAAGGGCTCCGCTTTGCACTTCTTCTGTCACATGTGCTTGTGTGCATGTGCACATGGGAGTGTATGTGTGTGTCTGTGTGTGAGAGAGAGAGAGAGAGAGAGAGCAAGAGAGAGAGAGAGAGAGAGAGAGAGAGAGATTCCAACTCGAGCACATGTGTGAGATATTTTCCACTAATAGAGAAGCCACCTTCCAAAATCTATAAGATAGGTCAAGGATAGAGCCAATGATCTAAACATACAAAATGTATCAAATGTAAATGTTTACTTCATAGTTGCTGTGATTTTATTTTTATTTCTGTTGCTGTCTCTTTTTCGGCTTAAATGAAAAAGGTTTATTTCTAAACATTCCATTAGACATGGGTTGTGTTTTGAGGAAAATCAATAATGTTCTAGTTCTTTTTAGTAAATTTTTGAGCATCTCTAGAAGATAAGAAGTGGGATGTTTTGGTGGAAAAAGAAATAGAACTGAAACTAAGAGACTTCTGTTTTGTTTCCCATCTGCCAGCACCATGCTATGCAATGCAGATCACTGAACCTCTTTGGGCCCAAACTTTCCACAATTGAAAAATGACAAAGTTAAAGCTAATGATTTTATGTTTTCTTCTAGATCTAATGTACTATGAGGTTAAACTATCATTTTGCTTTTAGTAACAGTATAGAACAAAATATATTTTCTTTCTTTACATATCTCGCTCATTTATGATGTTTTATATTGTGGTATTTGATTTGAAGATTCTGAACCTGGATTCAAGTCCTGTATTGAACAAAGAAAATAATAAAAAGAATAAATGCCTTGGTATCACTTTTTTGTTTGTTTTTTTTTTCCAAATGATAAAAAGTATGGTACTGTATCAGATGTTTTGCATAAGCTAAAGGTAAAAACAAAGACATCACTGTTTTCTCAGTACTGCACTGAATGCCAGGTTAACAAAACCTTTGACATTTGCCAGGATGGCATATACAATTCAAAGTAGAATCTTATTCTTATTCCCTTTTTGCATGTCAGAATTGAGAGCGGTAAAGAAATATGACTGAAGGTGTAAATAGATTACCCACTTAGGTCTAATTTATTTGAAAACATTACCTAGTTTTAGTTTAGTAGTAAGTTGATAGCTAACTGCCATTGGTGGATATACTAATAAAAGAAACATGGGTTTTGGTGTCAGGGCTGGTTCTAGTTAGCATCCTGTGCCCCAGATGCCTACCCACAATAATGTTCAGACTGTGTATATTTTTTTTTACTTGGTACTTTGTGAATATTAGAAAAATCTTAATTTTAGAAATAAGACATTCTATTAAGTTAATGTAAAATTGTACTGTTAATGTATGCATATTTATACATAACCACAAGTAATACACATGGAAATTCTGACTTAAGCTTTCCATTTCTCTTCATTAAGGACTTGGTAAAAAATTATGAACCAGGGTTGTTGGAAGATAAGATTTGCTAGATTGTACTCTGCCTATATGATCAAATTTCCCTTGTGCCTGTGTGTGGTACAAGATCACTTACTTAGGCCGAGATTCTAAAAGTTCAGTCTCTGCTTGTGCATCTGCTCCAATGACCTGGCTCAGACTTATCTTTTACCTCTCACCTCAGAATTCTTTTTTTTTTTCCCCCGGGTGTGAAGACCTGAGCCTTGTAGTGAGTCTTTGGGGTCTAAGGACTTCATGTCTTGGTCTTAATTTTGCTCTATTTTATTCTTCGCTGTCACTTAACATTGTGCCTTATTGGTGTTTTCTATTTTACAGTAGGATAGAGAAGAATGTTTTTCTGCATTTCTGTTGGTAAAGTGACTTCTCAGTTGAGACTCAAGCTTGCAATGTCACCCACTAAACAGAATTATTGAAGTGGCACAGTGTTAAATATGCCTTTCAGAGATGACTATTTTAGGAAACTTTCTACTAGGGCACTAGAGAGACATTTAGAAAATTAATAGTTGGTCTGACTTTGCTTATATTGAAAAAATAATTAGTAAAACAGTAATTAGAGCAGTTCTCTCTTTTTTCTGACCAAAGAAAAATAGATCAACAGTTCAGCCAGCATTAGCAGTCATTAGGCAGTATAATAATTCTATGCACCTGTTCATCTGAAAGTTGAATGAATATGATTTAATGATTGTATCTCCCTGCTCTTAATTTAAAATTATATGTGACATATATCTGATTACTTGGGAATTTGCTTAGGATAGTATTTTCTCTATGTTTAATTTTTATGTTTTTTTATCAATGATTTATAAAATTAAATTTTTTATTTTGAGATGATTGCAGATTCACATGCAATTGTAGGAAATAACACAGGGAGGTCCCACGCACCATTTACACCGTTTCCCCCGATGGCGGTATTGTGTAAAACGATAGTGTGTTATCACAACCAGGGTATCGAAATTGATACAGTCAAGGTGCAGAACATTTCTGTCATCACGAGGATTCCTCCAGTTGTCCTTTTGTAGTCACACCCACTTCCTCCCCTGTCTTTTCGCCCTCATCCTTAACCCCTGGAAATTACCAACCTGCTCTCCATTTCTATAATTTTTTCCATTTCAAGAATATTATATAAACGTAATCATACAATATTTATCTTTTGGGAATTAGTTTTGTTCACTCAGAGTATTTCTATGAAGAACCATAGAAGTCGATGTGTGTATCAATAGTTTTATTATTATTATTATTATTATTATTAATTATTATTACTAAGTAGTATTCTATGGTATGGATGTATCATAGTTTTTTTTTTTTAGCCACTCACCCAGTGAAGTACATTTGGGTTGTTTTTGGTTTTGTGTTATGAGTAAAGCTGTTGTGGACATTTGTATACAGATTTTTGTATAACATGTCTTTGTTCCTCTAGGATAAATCCTGAAGAGTCCATTTATTTATTGCATGGTAGTTATTTCCATTTTACAGAAACAATCATAAAGTAACGCTTCAATATGGAAATTAGACAGGAAAAGACTTTCGTAAGTTGAATTTTCATAAATTAAATTATATTTTTAACACAAGCATATCACTGCATTTTGAAAACTGAAGAATCTGTCTGTATTAGTAATAATTGTTTCCGATTATTAGCTTTACTCCATAGCTCCCCAAATGCTAGCTTCATTATGCATATTGACTTTTTAATCGATAGCTTCAAATCAATTTCTATAGAAAGTGCTCATTTCACAAGAATAGTAATAGTTGGAGTTTGCTTTGTGTTAGTCTCTTGACCATTCTGAAAATTGATTACTATCATGCCCTCTGGTGTCATATTTCCATTATCCAGCATTAAGAATGGTTTTAGATAGTTAAATTTTGACCTGTTTGGATTAAAATGATGTTCCTCTTCTTCTCAAAGGGCAAGAGGCTATTTCAAAACTAAGTCATTTGGGAATACAAGAAAGAAGAAAGCATAGAAGAGTCTTGAGTGGTTAAATTGTTGGCTTTTGAGTCCCTGACAAAACACTTTTTCATCTTAAATCACAGACATAAGGTAATATTTTATGTAAAATAATTGTTAGCCTTTTTTTCCTCTCTAGAGTTACCTATTAGTTAAATATGGGTTTAATGAAAAACTACTATTCTAGTTTATTTAATTAAGAGATTCTTTTTTTAAAAAAAATCTCTTCAGCTTGGGGTAGGCTTTTCAATGTGTGCTACTCAGTGTTTTTCTTAAATATACAGAAATATATTTTAATAGTTGTGCAATTTATTCTAATTCTGAATTCTGACTAAAACCTAATTTCAAATGTAATTCATTTTAATGTTTTAAGATCAAAATCTGATTATTTACTGCTTACCCTACACTTTTTGAAAGGACAAATTATTCCAACTATTGAAAGTTTTATTATAATCTATGAGATCACTATAATTAAGTACGAAAATCTCTAAAGAAAAGCATATGGAATCAGCACCTGAGTGAGAGTCCATTCTACAAAATGCTCATAGCTCATCATTCATGAGGTTTCCACCTCACTTTTGGCTGTGCATGTGGTACTCTTTCTATCTGTATAGAAAATCAAAACAAAATTTTTCTGATCCATGCTAATATAATTCTAATAAAATGGTTGTATTTTATGTCAATTTTTTTGATCCAAAGTAAATTATATTAACAGACAGTTGAAACACAATTGTTATTTCTAAGGCAATCAAAAGAGAATATTATTGTTATTTTGTTGAGAGCAAGTTTTGAACTTAGTAACAATCACGAGAGAGGTGAGAAATGAGAATAGCATCCTGATCAATCAAATACAGTTAGGTTTCCCTTCTGAATGAATTCTAAGGATATGCATATGAGGGAGACCCAAGGAAAAACTAATTTTTAATCATTACCTAAGTGAATTACTCCTAAATGTGAATCAGATTCTTATATTGTAGGCTAGTGAGCTAAACTATATGTAAATACCAAGGACAATTTAGTTTAAGGCTATATGGGAAGCTGGAAGGATCCTCATTGGTTCTTTTCCCTAGACCCATCCCAAGGAGCCACCTTAATGAGTAGCTACCCCAGGCTGTGTTCTACCAAACCAGCTGCACTGAAATGAAGAAGAAGGTGAGGAAAAACACAGCAAAGAACAATCAGAGAAAGATACAACAGAAGAAAGCAACTGACCTCAAGAAGTTCTATTTATTATTTCCTTCTTTTATAAACTCTCTCTTAGAGGACTCCACACTTTCTTTGATAACAGAACACGTCCTACTTAAGAGTCCTCTGGAATGGATGGAAGAGAGTAAAGGATTGTACCCCCATAGATAGAAAGCCACGCGACCAAGGAAACTAGACATCGTCTCATTCAACCTCCTAATTTTACAAATGATGCTTGATGTTTGCAGAGTTTTACATACTTTTCCAGGTTCAGAAAGCTATTTTCATTTTAATGCATCCTGTTTCTCAATTCTGATCCCCCCCGCCAGATTTTTAACTCATTCCCTAACTGAGGCTCAGTTCTTGTAGGACTAAAAGGTCAAAATCATTAAAATTGTGTTTTTAGTTCCTAAGAGAAGCCATGTAATTCAGCCTTTCTAGATAAGGGAGGAAATAATGATTTTAACTAGAATAGAATCTACGAAGTTCTATTCTAGTTAAAATTATTCTGTTCTACCACTCAAATGATAAGTTGCCGAGTATGTCAACTGCTGCTCGTGTTTTTTTCAGGATGTCCAGGGCCCTTGGGAATCAGACTCTTCTTTTTTTAAAAACGCTCATCCCTCTGCTTTGTTTTTGCGAAGTTCTTTTCTCTCAAGAATAGCAATAGAGTAGACAATGGCCTCTACAAACAAAAATAAACATGTAATATATTTTATACTTCACTATTATGAGGCAAAATATGGAGTAAAAAGAAAAAAATAATAATTCTGGACAAGTTATAAATAGATTATAAATACAGTAGAGTCCTCAAAATCACAGTCTAGTGATTCTCAAGACTTAGTATATTTGACTCACCTGGAGTCCTTGTTAAAAGTTTAACCTTTCACAACTTCTTCAAAGTATGTGCATTTTAAGTGAGAACTCCTCTCCAGTGACCTCACCATGGGCAGCTGGTTCTTTTCTAGATAATATTCTAAAAGAACTTTGAGAAACATAGTATTTTTATCTATTAGCTGAAATACCCTCTTCGACACAGATGACTTTTGAAGCCATGTGATATGACTCAATGTTAACTTCAGTCCCTTCCGAATTCTGCTTCCCCATTACTTCTCCACTTATTGTACTGTTATTATCATCAAATCTTTATTTTTTTCCCAAGCAGATTATTCACCATTTGAATTTATTTGCCTCATCTACTATTTCAATTCATTTACGAAGAACTTGAAACAGGTGATTTTTGAATACCCTCTTACCCTTATAATGTTGTAATCTAGGATTCTGTCTAGCCAATGAAAATAAAAGAATAACTTGTAGTTGCCAGTGATGAAACAGATGTGAAACAAAAGTATGAAAAATCAAAGTCATAATATATGTAGACAATTCTCTATTTCCACTATTGGTTTTCCTGTCAGCAAGCACCATCACTTTATCCATGTATTTAGTGATAATAATGACTCCTCTAGTATTAGAAATTAGCTGAAACTTTCAAAACCAATGCATAAAAAGTCAGAATATATATGTGCAAACTTGTTATTGGTACAAGGGCTATTCTGTTTTTATTTAAAGATATTGTGTGGGGTGAAAGGGATTAAAAAAAATAGTTTGACAGTTTCTTGAAGAAACTAAATGTACACTGATGGTAAAACTTAGTAGTTGCCCTCCTGAGCATTCGTCCCAGAGAAATAAAAACCTACATACACACAAAATGTGCATGCAAGATGTTTATAGAAGCTTTATCATAATGGCCAGAAAATAGAAATAGCCTATCTATTTTTCTGTGGGAGAATAATTAAACATAGTGTGGTACATCTACCCTATAGAATACTACTCAGCACTACAAAGGAATAAACCATTAGCAATGCAACAATTTGGATGAATTTCAAGGGAATTATCCAGAATGGAAAAAAAAAGCCTACCTCAAAAGGTCACGTACTGTATGATTCTGTTTATATATAACTTCTTGAAATGGCAAAATTATATACTTGAAGAACCAATTAGTGGGTGTCGGGTTAGGGGTGCTGAGGGGAAAGGGGTAAATGTGTCTATAACGGGATAGTGTAAGGGAGACGTAAAACACATATACAGACACGGAGAAAAAATATTGTGTGAAGACAAAAATAATCAGAAAGCTCACACAACTTAGTTACTATTAAATCCCTGTGGAGATAAGCTGTCATTAGCAAGGGGTTCACAGGGAAC
Organism: Pteropus alecto; assembly: GCF_000325575.1. NCBI lineage: Eukaryota > Metazoa > Chordata > Mammalia > Chiroptera > Pteropodidae > Pteropus > Pteropus alecto. Next base: position 3,138,029 of record NW_006439757.1, read on the forward strand.
AATTGCTTTAATAACAAGGTGGAATCATTTTTACGCTATACTATAAATTATTCGTTTTTACTCTCAGGGTGGGATAAGAATGTTTTCTTTCTGCTTTTCCAGCTGGTAATCATTAATATACATTTCTTAGAATAAAGGACACTATGCCTTTTAAATCCATTCCTCTATTGTATATTTGGATTTTTCATCCCAGTGGAAAGACCAGAATAGAGGTGCTGTAGGCCGCTTTGTACTTTCCCGCAGACCCTCTCTCTCCTCTCTCACCCAATAAAAAGAAAACGAAGGAGCAAATATCTGGCATTCATCATCGTGGTTTGGCTGTGATACATCTCTGTTTTGTTCTTATGTTTTAAACATAAAATCTTGACTGAAAGGAATGGTCCCTCTATTGATGCGAAGTATCAGTACTTAGTATCAGCATCTCTTAACTATACTAAAGCTAGCCACTCATCCTGTGTGTAGGATGCTTTCCATTTACGTTGTGTGATTGGAGAAGAAGAAGGTTGATTTAATGTAATTGTATTCCCTATGTATTTGAGCGAGGATATATTGATAAGATATGGTTTCAAACAGCTTTAGTATTAAGCCTGATTTTGCCATTCTCTCTCATGGGAAAAACTTTTATTTTTAAGTTATAGTTTGGGAGAGAATAAAAAGATCATTTATGTCAAACCCAGTATGTGTCGACTACTTCATATACATCATTGTATTACTACTTAAATTTATTAGATTAGATATTATCTCTTTTTACTGATGATGAAATTAAACCCCAGAAAGATAAAGTACACAAGGTCACCTACCAAGTAAAGAGTAAAGAGGAGATTTCAACCCAGGTGCCTGACTGTGGCTCATCGTTGAGCTGCAGCTGGGTACTCTACAGTTGCTATTTGAAGTCCATACATAGATATTCTTGAAAAGCTACCGACTGCCTCGTTTTACCCAGGACTGAGGAGATTCCCAGGATGCAGGACCTTCAGAACTAAAACTGGGGGAGTCCTGGGAAATCCAGGTCTTTAAATTCCCTAGACCTGGAGTTTGAAATCAAATTATTCCCCTGGCTTCTAAACACAAAATATTATTCAGCCTGTCATAAAAATCTTAATATTTCACCTGGCTCCTCTGATGCCACCTTAAATACTGTTTAGCCACCATGCCTACTTTCAGGTTATTTTCAACTAAGCCACACCTGTGTGCATGATTCTCTGAGAATAAGGACAGAGCATTCTCCTCATTGTCATAAGCATCTCTCTCTCCAGGCTCTTCTTTTATATTGGTGGAGACTATTCTTTCTCATCTCCATCTGTAAGGATATATGGATATATGTAGTATTTCAAATATAAATGAAGTTTTTTATATATAAATTATATTTCTGATTCACCACCATTAATTTTGAATTTATTTTAAATTAGTGTAATGATGAGTGTTGATAATGTTATATCATCCACAACTTCTAACAGGGAAACATTTTAGAGTAGATGACTTCTTTGATTTAGTCATGATATGTGGTCTTGAAACAGTGGCTATAACTGATATACACAAAAATTGAAAGAAAACAGCTATGATAGTATTTTAAATGCCTGAGACCTTCTCTCTTATTTCGAATGCAAACTATAATCTTCTAAAAGTACTAGTCGTGTTCCTTCATCATCTCATACAAAAGGTAATAAAATATTTACTGACATACAACTATTCTTTATGTTGCCCAGAACGTTAGAAACATTAACACAAACCTGCGACTACACAAAGGCCATTTTCTAAACTTGTTTCTTTAACCTAGGAATTCTCAGATGACATTAAGAAGAATTTTATATATCAAAGAGTAATAAAAATAAAGACTTGGGCCTTGGTCAAATTAGTCTCTTTATAATGGAAATAATCTATAAGAATTCTTGCTATGTAGAAAGCTTCCTGACTTTCTGATATGTGAAGGTGCTTTTTATTATGATAAGCTTTTGATTTAATATTCAGTGACACAGTGAAGATATCTGGGTTATACATCCATTTGGTTAACATTAAATTAAAGTTAAGTTAGTTACTTGCTGTATTCAATCTGTCAGGTTGTCATTTACATTCAATAATGACAAGGAAACTATGATATGATTTTTATTACATGAAAGTAAAAGATTTTTTATCCCAGGTGTTCATTGTAGCCAATAAAAGTATAAATACTCAAGCCATAAAAAAAGATGCCATCACGTCATTCAATGATTCATGTTTATAGACCACTCTAATTAGGTATTAAAAGCAAGGATCTCCTCTCTACTACCTCCAAAACATTTTCTTATTTTCCCAAAATGTTTTCTTATGTCGCTCAAAATATTGAATAAAAATGTGTCTGATGTTTTTCTGACCTAAGGGAATAATTGAAAAGTAGTTCAAGGAAACAAGCTGATAGCTGGAGCAGATGCAAAAGTAAGTGAGAACATCTGTATTTACTTCCAGTAACTTTAGAGTCTTTCATAAAACTGAATGGCAGGGCAGAATATCAGGGACCGTAGATATGAACGGTTGTCAACAGCTTTGTGTTGAGCAAAATGTCAACCAGGTATGTTATCTAAGATCTCCTAATGGGAAGATCAGTTTTCACTTTTAATTAAAAGAGGAAAACTCAACCTGTTCACTGAAGAACTTTGTTAAGAGAAGTACACTGTGAGAAATGGATCTCAATTGCCTTTGTCCACTTTGCCTGTTGTAATGGGGAATAGATTGTGCTAAATTTCGAATTACCTACTTTGACATATATGTGTTATACACAGAGAGATAGATAGATAGAGCTATATATCATATGTATTTAAATCAAAGCCTAAGAAAAAATTGATTTTGTTTAATGCAGCTCTACCTCTATATAATTTCAAGACTGACTATAACACGAGATATAACCAAAGGTGTAATAAGAACCTAGATTGTACCTTCTCTGAGCCATATAACTGGGACTCCTTTGTCACTTGGGGTTTTGGTAAGAGCTGACATTTGCCTTGTGGGGACACCATGTTATCATAAAACGTCTCTGCAGTTTTTGATTGTTTTTTTGATCAGTTTTTTTATTGTTTTTTGATTATCTGACCTATTGCATATTTCTATCATGTAATAAACACCCTGACCCTTGGTGATTAAAGTTAGGCTACCCTGCTCTCCAATTCTATAACTTTGGGAAGATTAAGGCCCTCCCCATACTTTCCGTGACTCACTTCCTCTTGCTTTTTCTTTGTCTCCATTTCTGAGAAATTTTGGACTGCTCGATTACACCCAATATCATACTAAGATATTAAGTTTTAGTCTCCATTATTTCCAAAACATCAGATCCCACAATGTTTTGAAGATATAAGGTGGCAGAGGGGGGGAATCATCACATCCAGCATAGTTTTCCAGTTTTAATAATTCAGTTTGCAACACTTTCCAAAACATACTTGATGACAGAAGACATTCTTAGAACCGGCTGGGCAATGCAGACCACTTTTCCCACCTATCACTAAGCCAGATCTTCTGGAATTTTGATGAATTAAATTTTCTCCATAATAACTCCTTATAAGACTGAACCAATACACATTACATGCAAAAGTGTAGCTATTATACAACAAAACTGCTCATCTTGGTAGACTTGGGTACATAAGGTCCTGAAGAGAGTTGCCAAGTTGTTTTCTATGTGCTTTGTGTTTCGAATAATTAGATGAGGACAGAATCTGCTGGGAAGATAGTGCTGTCGTTGCAATTCAGTGGTCCCTGGAAAGGCTTCATGGGGCATAAACAAGGCCTACAGGGCAGAGATGCGAGACCTTCTGAAGGGTGATTCTAAGCTGAAAACCATATTTGTGACACCAGACAACCTCAAAGGAAACAAAATTGAATGATAAAAGAAGGAGGCACAAGGCATCTGGGATAAGAATGAGCGATATCACTAGGTTAAATTTGATTAGTATATATAGGTAATGCTATTATAGACCGTTCTCAAAAAAAAACTGTACAATGCATGTGATAATTGAAGAATAAAAATTTTTTGACAGGACGTAATTAAAATCATTGATGAGTAATTTTAAAATATCACAATGATTCAAATCCATTTGAATTTATAGTTTTTTTTTTTTAATTAAAAGTAGCGACTCTAAAAATAATCTAGAAGGATGTTATTAGGTTCGCATTATAGAAAAGCACTTACACCTGCTCTTTTTATGTGCAGATAAAGGAATGGCTTGGGGACACCAGGCCAAAGGACAGACAGTAAATATTTAGGAACAAAACTTACATTTTGAGTGTTATTTTTATTATTTGCAAAAAGCCATTTCTACTATATTTTCCATTTTTTAATTAAAATTGTTTTTTACTAAAATCTTGCCAGCCTATTTTTTGTTGTTGCATTAAAAAAAAAAAAAAAAGAAAGAAAAGAAAAAAGAAAAAAAACAGGCTATATTCATTTAGTTTCAATAGTCAGTTAAAAAAGGGGAGTCCGCTATTTTTAATCCAGGAAATTTGCCTTTCTTGAAACCATTCTAAAATATATTATTCCTGAATCATCTTAGTTCTCAATTCCATTTTGACTATATAGAATTTTCTCCATCTGCTCTCTACACTGGCTTAATATGCAAATGTTTTTCTAATTCAGTATCTCAAGAGGAGATTCTAACTCTTAATGTAAGACTAATAGGACACCACAGGGTGAGGTATCCTCAGAGTAGGGGCCTACCTCACAAGGGAGTTATGAAAATAAAGGAAGGAAATACAGAGAGAGAGACTGCTGTTCTTGTCCTAGGATAGATCTTGTGAATGAAATTCTAGAAACAGCCTCAGTTTTCTTCTGCTTAAATTCCTTGATTTAGCAACATTCTCTTCTGCAGAAGGAAACATCACTGCAGATTGGCACTAAGGCCAGTAAAAAACAAAAAAAACAAACAAAAAACAAAAAACAAAACAAAAAAACCCGTAGAGGCCCTTAAATGAAAAATAATCGAATTGTAGTGTTTAAACATCCCCTGCGTCTGTCTCTTTGACTTGGTCCTCCCACACTGGGACAGGGGTTCAGCAACACTTCAAAGAGCCAGCAGGCAATCCTTGCATTAGCAACAGCTCTCTCTGACTCACACTGGGCGTTCTCTTTGTAGGCCTCTAATTTAATAAATGATTCACCCTGACTCTGCTGAATTGATGAGCCCCGTGGGGTATTACAGCTCACAGGTAGGCAGACTGAGATCTTTCTAATGGCTAAAATGTATTGAAAGAATTTTCTGGAAAGGTTTACTGAAAATAATTTTTCACCACAGAAAGTCCCACTCTTTTAAAACAAATTTCTGCTTCTCCTATTTTTACTGCAATTAATTGCTTGTTTAATTATCTGTGTTTTCTAAAGGCAGAAAACGTGTTTATCGTCCTAGTCTACCATCAGGGCTTACTATAGCGAGTGCCTAGCACTTAGTAGTCAGTCTATATATCTATTTCTATACCTATCTACATCTATACTTATACTCATACTCATATCATTGTTAATTGAGCACGTATTATTCTATTCCCGACATTGCTATGCATCACACATATTCAGCTTTTTTTTTTGTTTGTTTTTAATTACTGCACATCCCTTGTAAAGGAGGCATGACTTAAGAGAGTTTAGGTGTCTTCCCCAAAGACACAAGTTTGTGCTGGGGTTGCAGTTCAGGTCTCATTCTCTCGATTCAAAGCTATTCTACACTGACTTCTGCAAGTATAGAAGTGTATTTATTCTTTTTTTATACTCGAAATGTATTTAATCATTGTATTTCTTGGGAAAAGATGGCATTACAGAGATTTAATGAAACCCTGTGTTCTCAATTCGTTTTTCTAAAAGTAAGAACACCTGTAAATGTAATATAAATATGACTAGCTACTATTCAATATTCTTGAACACTGGCTTCTCCTTACTCCTAATGCCTGAGTAAAATGACATTAAAAAATGAAGTCAAACAAGCATAAGAGAAAGAGAATTTAAAGAGTGAGGACAATTGATAATTTAATACATTTCCGAAGGGTAAAGACATAAGGGATAAAACATACAAGGAAGCAATAGCCCCTGAGACAAGCTGCCTGGAACTGCCACCACTCTGAACCCACAGAGCTCAGGAGGTTCAGTATTTCACTCCCAGTAACAATCAAACGCATTCAGCAAGACTTCTCTTTAAAGAAACTGTAAGAGTTGATTGGAGAATGGATATGAGAACCTTAGAGATACAGGTGGTATTTTGATGGACATTGTTCCAAACATAGATTGGCCCTCACTCTGCTTATCCCAAAGAGGGGGCTGCTGAACAGAAACATGGAGCTCTCAGAGCCTAGGTTCTCGGGAGAATCCCAGCCAAGGACATTCACATAGTTATCCAGGTATGGCAACCCAGAAGTGTGTTCTCACATATGAATTGAAAACCAAAGTTAGCCAAACAAAGGAAGAGACTTGCAACATGTAAGAGAAGAAATAAAGTAAATGAAATAGTGTACTTTATTGTGAGATGCAAAGGAGAGCACTACATAGGAATTGAGAAGAGAATTTAAAAAAATCACATCAAATTTATACAAAAAGATAGGAGACTAAAAAAATGACTAAAAACAAAAAAGAACTCTTCGATTAAAAAAATCAACATAATAAATAATAAATGCGATGTACCTGGTTTGTGCACGTGTCCATATAGAGAATAAATATTTGAAAAATTGGTATTTTATAAAAATTAAAGACTACATTTATTTTACTATTTGGATACTAATTTAGAGTATAATTCAAAAAGGCTTTTAAAGGATTTTTGTTTGTTTTCTTTTTTGAAATTAGACCACAACTTTTATTTTAAATATTATCCCTATCTCCTGAATCCAGATTTCCTGTACTCATCCCTGAGTACTGGGCATCTCATTTGGCCATACTGAGAAATCGTGTTTTCTGGACGATATTGTCATTGGCAAATATATCTAATTGACATTAGTCATTAACATTATTCTAATATTTAAAGACTTCTCTATTTAAATATCACCTAACCATTCAAAACTCTTGGCTCAATTTTTTTCATAGACCAAGAAAGAATAAAAAATAAATCTCTCTATATCTCTTACCTGCTTAAAACTCTTCAATGACCCTCCTCCGCCCCTGCCCCCCGCCCAGGACTCCTGTGATCTAGCACTACCAAAATTTGTTACAATGAGTATTATTTTATTTTTAGAATAAAAATAATCGATCACTTAAAAAATAGTTAATTGGTATTCCTCAGGACTCCTTGTATGGTAATCAAATGCCACTCTCCCTGTCTCTACTCCCTAACCCTTACACAAACTGATGCCCCAAATTTTCCATCTAGGAAAGTAAGGAATTAAAAAGGTCATTCAAATGACTATTTTTGTTACTGATTCTACCTCACTCTGTATGACTATTAAGGGATGTAGTGCCTTAGTCACATTACAGAGTAGACACGAGAAATGCAGAACTGAAAAAAAGGTTAATTATTGATGCTCGAAATGACATGGACCAAAGGGAAAGAATTCAGAAGTGAGAAAGTTAGTGTGAGTGGAGGAGAAGGAAAATAAAGATACAACTCTGGCAACTTGTTAATACTGTCCAGATAAAACCTTAATTCTGCCATTTAAAATAATCTTTTATAGCAACTTTGCACACATGGTACACAGATTGCTGGCCCCTGCAGTATACAATAAAGAGGTATCTTGATTTTTTAAACAGTGAAGCAATATGATAAAATAATCTTATTAGAAGATTTTTTGTGTAAACTAGACAGGGATGAGGTGATGGTGAAATTCATAACAAGGAGTTATAATAATCAGGATAATTAGGGCTTGGATAAGAGTGGTTTTAGTGGAAATACTGTACTAAAGATGTCATTCAGGCTTACCCTCAGGAAATTGCTAAAAATAGAGTAATATTTTCTTTGACCACTCATCTGCCTCTAAAGTTATCATTCTTCCAAACTGAATAACAGTATTTAAATTTCTCTCTCCTAAAATTTAGCCTAAGAAAATTATTCAGGTTCATGCAAAGAAATTATTGCATCTTGTCAAAATTATGTAGATTAGGTTAAAATTTGTAGTTTCTTTTATGTTTTTCTGAGATTTTGAATTTCTTGATTGTCAATTAAGAGAATAATCTTAAAATGAGGTCACCTTGTCTTTGTAATAAACATTATATCTAGCATTTTTATTTAACATGAATAATATTTACTTTTAAATTTGAACACTTTAATGTTTTGCCATACATCATTTTCCCATAATAAACTATGTTTCTTTTGCTGCATTTTTTTCATTTAGCAATTTAATATAATTATGAATAAAAGAAATGTGCTTAGGCTGACAGTTGGTTGACTTAGTTTTACCTCATAGCATACCCCCCTCTACCCTTTTGTGCGGTGGCAGACAAAGTTTTGAAATGAGTCTTTACAGTGGAAATCTTGACAGAGTATTAACTGAAAAGTGTATGTAAATTAATCGAAATTGGCTTATTTATTGGGATAAATGACTTTCAAGTGCGTTCAGAACTATTGTCTCTCAGACTGATCATCAATTCTTCCTTTTATTCTACCATAATTAATATAATTAATTCCATGTCTACTACTTGTGAGAATTTATTCTAATCATCAACTATGACGTTATGTATGTGAAAATGATTATCATGGCATCTGACACATAGTAAATGCTCTTTCCTTTATTGTTCTCACATGAGTTGCTTCTAAAAACATCCTCCACAGTGATCTAGCTTCTTATGAATAAATCCAAAAAAGAAGCATCTTATTTCATTATTAAACACTCTCAGTTGTTAGAGAATTCTTCCTTTTTTGAAGTCTAAATCTCACTCTGTCACTTCCAACTGATTTAACTCTTACATTGAGAATTAAGTCAAATATTTTAAATAATATATTCTCCTACTTTTCTCTTTTTCTAAGCCAAATATTGCTAGTTTATTTAAATGAGCTTCATAAAACAATTCAGGTCTCATACCATCTTGTAAGGTATAGTCATAAAATATTAAGCTAAAACTAGATGATAAATACATACTGCGTTTGCTACTAATTTTTTATTTTATAGCATGTTCCCCATTGTGACAAAATATAACTTTAGAATCTCTCTCAACATTGCATTCCATTTCAATTGTGTAGGTGAATTAAAACTGATTAGCCATATTTGATAGTTTAAATCTTCCATTTTAAATTAACATAATAAGGTTCAAAGAATCTTAGTAAATAACCTGAACACATGAAGCTAGTTGTGATTGACTTTATTTCCATTGCTACTTCAATGTCTATTTTTTCTGATTGTATTTCTAAACTCAACCATGTATTAAAATTAGTGCTATATTTGGCAATACGCTTTTTTGCAGCGCTGTTTGTAATACATAAAAATCTGGGGCAGTCTACATGTTTATAAAGGATGAAAAGTTGAATGCATTATAATATTCTTTCTACTTTTATAAATAATTAGATTTATATGAATTGACCTAAAAAGATATAGTGACATATGAAAAGAGAGATCCAGAGTAATATATAAAATTATTCAAAAGAAAAAAAAATTACTTATGCTTCTATATACTGGTATTTATAGTTTTACTTATGTTTGCATATAAACTGGTAATATTGATGATATATATATGCATGCCAGGTGGCTATGAGAGGAAGATTGTGTTAGCATAATTATTTTTTTAATAACATAAGCAAAATAGAAAAACACTTGAGAATAAAAGAAGGAGGAATACATTGCCTCACAAAACTAAATACTTACATGCAGTGTTAGATGTAGGCATGATTGACTGACTGAGTGACATCACCTGGTCTTTGTTTTGCAATTTTCCAGCTTGGCTTCTCCATGATGTTGTTCTCATCTTCATTCTCTGTGCGGAGCTTCTCTGCTTGACCAGAAAATAATGCAGCAAACAACTACAGCGACACACTTCTTACAGGGCATGGTCCCAATGGAAGCGAGAACATTGTTTCCTGTTGCTCATAGAAATATTCTGAGGATGACTGTTCCTGCAGACATTCAGATGATCATCTTGTAGACTGAAAAGCTTCTAGATATTTTCCTACTTTTACAATTCTTTCTTCACTTGGAAAGAGATAGAATTTATATCACTCATTATTGCTTCTGATGAAGGGTCTTTGAAAGCTCTGGCCATCTGTCCAAGAAGATAATTTTTACATATTTAATAAAGGGAAGAAAAATTCTCTTGTCCTCTTGAGTTCTCTCTCTTTTCAGTCACACACATAAACTATGCATGCTCACTATTTTTTTAGTGTTTTCCTAAAGAAAAGGAAAAAATGAATTAGCTTTCAGTGTCTCGACTGTGCAAAGAATAGCATTTGGATTTCACAACTGCCAATCATTGGTTTATATAAGGTCCCTCTTGGGTTATTTGTCATTTTGGCTAGGGAATAATCTCTCCTTTTGCCTCCCTCTTCTAAGTAAGGTGGTAGAATTCCTCACTGCTTGAATAGAATCAAAAGGAAAAAAAACTCAATTGCAGAGGCTAGAGAAAACTCTATAGGTAACATTACATAATATTGTCTATCAGATAATAAAAGAATGTACTTAAAAATTATTTTGACTTATTTTGTCTCACAGTATTCTGAAATTTTTAATGATGGCTTTAGAAAATAATAGATTGATTTCCTTTTCTATCATCATGTCAAGCTAGATGTACCGTACACATTAAAATGCTAAATAAGGTACTGAACATATTTTTTAAATAGTGGTACTTGAAAGTAAGAGTAAGAGTCCAGAAAGGATGGGTAAATAATGTAGAGAAGTAGAAAAGTAAAATTCGGGTTAGCTTGGGGCTATCTGCTGTACCTTCTTACATAAGGGACTCACTTTAAAATTAGCCTAAAAAATTCCCATGTGATATGTCTCTGGAGCATATGTTCACAAACATGACAAAAAAAGCCCTGATGTGAGAGCCGATTGAACAACAAATTGCAGAGTTCGAACTTTTTTGAGTCTGTATCTTGCTAGAAAGGGAGGGCATAAAGCAAATGACTAATTTGGACTTATCTAAGTTAAATACACATAAACATATGTAGTAAAATATCTATAATATATCTAATGAAAGATCGGAAATAAAAAGTATAATTTCCAGAGTAAGAAAAGAAAAAGTGAAACAGACAAACACAAAATTAATTAATCCAACTGAAGGTAAGAAAGAGGGAAGAGAAAAAAATGAAGGGAAAAAGGACAGATAAAAAGTACAAAATACGTTGGTGGAAACACATCTCAATAAATCAGTAATGACAAAATCACAAGCAGAATAGGAACACTTTCAAATGATAAACCTTTATACATCTTAGAACATAGCTTCAAAGTAGTAAATCAAAAATTTATAGAAGTAGGTGAAATAGATGAATCTACTAAAACAATGGAGTTTAACACAATTGTCTCAGAAATTGATATATCAAACAGATTCCAAATACATAGAGTAATATATATTGTCTAAATGTTTATATTAATGTTATGAACTCTTATTAGCCATGAGATTTTGTTGTTGTAGGTACAGGTAGCAACCAATTGTTAAAGGTAAAGGTATGAAAAAGCTTCTCCCTTACAACCTTGCTACCAAGTAATTGATTATAATAGAAAGCACCAAATAATCAAAACCAAATAATGCCCCACATTCAAAGAGCAATAAGGCACAGAAACAGTTCATGAACCTAATAGCAAAATAATGTCTTAGTACTCTTCTTTATAGTTGTGATGCACATTTTATGTTAAATTTCATAGTATTTGTCTCTTTTTGGCATAACAAAGCACTCTTGCTGTGTGCATTAGTTATTGGACTTACTTAACTATTCTTATAGTTTGACTAAAATCATATATAATATTAACTATTTATGATGACTTGTTTAAAATTAATTTCTGATATAACAACAAAAAAGAAACAACCCTAAAAATTAAAGAACTAAATCTCCATCTAACTTAAATGGTTAAAAAATGAACAGAATATATAATAATGTCAACAATCAAGAGAAGATCAAATATTAATGAACTAGAACAGAAGATGAAAATGAGAGCGCTTCAAAGATGCATGCCCTTTTCTTTGAAAAGTACAGCAAAATAGGTAAATTTCTGGCAAAAAAATTTAAAACAGCCCTATATTTCTTAATCCTGACCTGTAAAATGACCTAGAAATAATAACAACCCAATGAGAATAAGCACAATTAATGTCCACATATATTTTCCTAAATGGCATTCCACACTAAAGGGTATTAAAGTCTTTGGAAAAATGTCTAATTCCAGGGCTGTAACAGGGAAAGCACAAAAAGAGCCTTCAAAATATTGCTGTGTCTGAAATAAGAAAACTTAAATACAGGGAGAGACCTCAAAATAACACAGGAGGTTCCCACTGTGCAAACATGGGGAAATCTGAGCATAAAATGAATGACAGTAATAGATTATTAGAACATTTAGAAATTCAAAAGTCCATAATAATACTATTGTGATTTATAATAAGAAATATATATTTGATCTTTCTGTTTCTAGCACAGAGCTTTGTTTTAAAACCTTTGGAATTTCCTTAGTGGTGAGAGAGACATGGTACCTTTTATTATGTTAATGAGGTGACTTTTGGAATGCCCCTAGGTTACCCAAGGATGGGCTGGTTCCCAGAGGAAACAACCCTGTGATTGGAAGGTTGGAACTTTCAGTCCCCATCTCTCATCTTCTGGGGACTGGAGGTTGAACTAATGACCAAAGGCCAATGATTTAATCAATTGTTACTTTGTAAGGAGCTGCCATAAAATCCATAAGGACAGAGTTTAAAGAGCCTATAGGTTGATGAAGGGGCTGTGAGAGTGGTGAGCTTGGAGCAGGCAGGGCCATTAGGCACCCTTTCCCCATATCCTGTCTCATGCTTCTCTTCCATCTGGTTGTTCCTGAGTTACATCCTTTTACAGTAAATCGGTGATCTGGTAAGTAAAGTGTTTCTCTGAGTTCTGTGAGCCACTCTAGTAACCTCATCAAACTCAACTCCTGGGGAGCCTCCAATCTGTAGCTGGTTGGTCAGAAGCTATGAGATAATTTAAGTTTGCAACTGGGATCTGAAGGTAGGGGCAAGGAGGGAGCGGGTAGAGGGGACAGTCTTTAAGGACTGAGCCCTCAACCTGTGGAATCTGATACTATCGCTGGGTAGATAGTGTCAGAATTGAGCTGGTTTCAGAGAATTCCTTGTTGCTGGGGAAACCTTTACCCCTCCTCAATTGGAATTGAGATCTGGACCCTTTTTACTATAAAACAAACAAGTGTCCTTTATACTGAGAATACCAACTAATAAAAGTAGAAGTAACAAAAAAGTCAGAAAATCATCATTTTGTGTTTGTCACGTGTCAGCTCTAGGGGCACATCTATTTCCTCAATATTTCTAGTTTTTAGAGGCTACTTGCATCAGTTGGCTGATGGACTCACAGTCATCTTCAGAGCCAACAGTAGTATATCATGTTCAAATCTCTCTCTGATGATAACCCTCTTGCCTCCCTCCTATAAGGACCTTTGTGAAGATGTTGGGCCCATCCAGATCATCCAGAATAATCTCTCCATTTCAAGATCTTTAAATTGTGTGTTTACCTTCCATAGTTACATTTCTTTCTGTCACCACATATTTGATCCCTTTTACACATAATGCGATATATATATATGACCTAGTATTGAATTGTACACTTGAAACTTATTGAATTTTCTTAATCAATGTCACCATAATAAATTTAAAACATTATTTTAAAAAAGAATCTTTAAATTAACCAAATTGACAAAGTCCTTTTTGCCATGCAAGGTAATATATTCAAATGTTCTGGGCATTCATATGTGGACATCTTTGGGGAACTATTATTCCTACTACAGCAAAGGGTATGTGGGAGTTCATTACATGTTGGAAATTTCGTCAGAATAAAACTTTTATTTAAAGAAGTACACAATTTAAAACGATAATGATTTCAGCCTAAAATTTTAGATTATAATGCTTATAATTGCATCAGAATTTAGGAAGGAAATAAAATTGTACTAATGAAAAACTTCTACCAGAAAATTATAAATTTTATTTATAAGTTCAGAAATATACATAGATTTGTGTGTACTATACACATGTATTATATCACACACATATATAACCTCATAAATATTTAGTTATTTTTGGCAGAGTTTTTGTGGGTTTATTTAATACAAATATGACGTGCACACGGATTGTCTATTCATTGTCTTTGCTGCATAGACTGGCATTAAGATTGGTGACTCTGATAAGCATCTAAAGATATAGATATAGATATCTCCACAAATGGGAATGTTTTTCCTACTATTTAATATCAAAAAGAATCATCTATTGAATGGTTTATGTTTCCTGACTTAGCAGTCATATTTAGAAAGACTTTCACACCCAAAGTTTCATCATCATTTACTCATCTAAAAATGTTTTTTGGTACAATCATAATGTGGTTCTAACTTTTTTCTCCTTCCAATGGTTGACCACCTGTCCTAACACGATTTTGTAAGTAATCTATATATTCTCATGAGCTCTAAATGCTGTTTTTCTTAAATACTAATAACTCAAACTATTTTTAAATGGCAGTCTTTTGTCTGATTATGTGAAACGGTGATTTGGTGTGCTTAGTGTTCGGTTTTTGTTAGGCATTTGGGTCTTTGGGATGACTGTGTGCTTAATAGTGACTCAGTCACTTGAAATCATAATGCATTTGTTAATTACGATGAATCATGTCTATGTCAGTCTCTGCTGTTTAATACTAGAATTGAAAGATGCTAATTTTTTTAATAGACCTTAAAGGTAATTTAAAAATTCATGTGTTATACAGCAGAAAGACTCATGAATTTGACATTCCAAATACATTATACAGAATCTCTGAGTCACATTTTAAACCTCAGTTATAATTTGACAAAAGAAAGTTTTGTCAAATATTGGGACCCCACAACATGTGACTATCATCTCAAGCAAATATTCTGAAAACTGCCACTCACACTGAAGTCATGACAATTTCCCAGAAAGAATTATTTATATACTGACTTTTCATGGAATGATTTTGTTTAAAAAAGAAAAAGGAAAGAAAGGAGAAAGAGAGGAAAGAAGGAAGAAGAAAGAAGAAAGACGGAAGGAAGGACAGAAGAAAAGAAGGAAGGAAGGAAGAATGGACGGACGGACGAAAGGAAAGAAAGAAGGAAGGAAGAAAGAAAGAAAAGAAGGAAGGAAAAGAAAATGAAAATAATTCACCAAATTTTCTTGACGACTATCATAATACATCTAGGAACAAATATAGTAGGCTCTGGGACCACATAACTCAATGTAAATATGTGCTTAATCACCTTTTTTGCAAATTATGTTACACTAAGAAATGTCAAACTTCTGCTTAAGGTTTTTCAACTCTCTCTATATAAAGAGGGCACTGAGGTATATTGACAAAAGTTACTGTTTTACTGTGTTCATTGAATTCTAAGTTTATAAATATTTTCATTCTTGACATTACATAATTTAAAAAACGTTTCAAGGATGACAACACGGGTTTTTATATCAATATCTTCTTTATGTTTTCATCTTCTCATCTATCCTTCCACATGTTCTGGACAAGACACCAAGTCATGTGATGTTTTTATTTTTATTATAGCATTTCACAAAGCATTGAAGAAAATAACATACTGTCTTGGGTTTTTTTCTTCGATAACCATGTAAGCCCATCAAATATGCTACTGTGCAAAGTTTGGGATGGGTTATCTGTTTTTGAAAACTAAAGAAATCCTTTTCATTCATCAAGCAAAGACATGAGCCAACAACCAATATAGGTAAGAAAAATAATTTTGAAAAGATTATTTCTTATGTTTTATTTTCTAACACTGTAACAGTCATAATAACCTTTGTTGTATACACTGTCAAATGATTTATTAATAAACTCACCTTTTTAGCAACCCTAATGACACAGAAAAATACAGTTTCTTTTAGTTTCTCAAATGTGGATTTCATTGTGAAAACTGCATGGAAAATGCCACTGAGAAGCAAATAAACCCCAGTTTGTGTGGGCCCACTCTGCTTTGCCCTGTTGTCCTGGCATAATTATTAATAGCATTTTCTTTCACTCTCAAAATGTCCTGGTTTATGATAAAGTATATAGTCACCTTAGTCATGACCCATTCTTTTGATTTTAAAATACAAGAATTTTTCAAAGGGACATCTAGATAGATTATGAAAGAACTTCCTTTTTGGATATTTATAAATACTTCTTATTGGTAGCTGCACATGATATAGGGAGGGTAACTGACTTTGGTCATTCCAAAAACCAACAGGATTGTTACCGTTGACCAGGCAAAATCTTTAGTTGCGAGACTAGCCTTCATCACAGGTTTTCTGGAAATCAAATCAACCTCTGGAAATTTATTTGGCCAACAAAATCATTTAACTGTTGAGTTTTATCATTAGAAGGGCACAGCATGCATACCAGGGCCTTTGTCTCTGAAAAAGGAAACCTGAGTTTAATTTGACATTGGTTCAAGTTCTTCAAAAGTGCCAGGTTTATTACCTTACTTCTGAAAGAGTTGATCTAGATCCGAGGAGTCGAATGTTGGTCCAATAACCACTGCTGATCAGTGTGAAGAGTTCACCAGTGACATGCAAAACAAAACAAAACAAAAGTATTTTTTCTGGTTAAATTTATTCAACATAAACATTTATATTTTACTCTGAGATTATATACTTAATAAGTATTGATGTGGAAATAGTAGCAGGTAAGAGTAAAATTTTTAATTTGATCTATATAATGGATGAATTTTATTAAACTTATCTACATTTCATGTGCTAATCCAAGGAAATAATTGTGCAAAAGGGAGTTATACTGAATTAGTAGACATTGGGCTTAAATGGTTTTTAATAACTCTATTACAATGGGTGGAGAATCAGCCTTGGTCTTCATACTTTGAATGTGTGTATTCTCATTGACTTGTCTTTTGATGAAAACCGAATGCATGAAGAAAAAAATATGAGAATATTAGGCTCAAAACAATATACTAGAATTTTATAGGCCTAGTTATGCATTAGGATTTTGGGAAATTTGAGTGAAGATTGTAGCAGAAATGAACCGCTATTGTTCAAACTCTACCTTACAGTAGAGGCAAAGCCTTAGAAGATAATAAATGTATTTTTCCATTGGGAAAAGCATTTCTTTTTGTGAGTGCCCAGGCATGCTCTTTAAGCTCGAAACAAAATTTCATACGATGTGCTTTCTTTTATCTTGTTGATTGTTCTAGTATGACTTGAAGTAAACACAGCAGCACTATGGGAGGCCATCACACTGGCTTTAAAGAAAAAGATGAGAGGCCCAGAAAAAAGGAAAAAAGGCTTTTATCCTATGAGAGGAAAACACTTCAATTCTCAGGCTGGCATAAAAGCCATTTAAAGCATGAAAAGATATATTATGAGTTCTAGTAATAATAAATTTAATGTATAAAGATGGAGGAAATACCCAGGAGAAAGAAGAATTAATATATTATGAACATTATCATTATATCTACTTAAATTCTTGAAGGTAATTACTAGTTTAGCATCCATTTTGAACAGAGAAAATAATGTTAAGAAGTGATGGCTTATCAACCTTTTGTCTGAGCAAAAACTCTGGCAAACAGAACAAAACTTTTAAATACAAAAATCTTGGGAAGTCAAAGTAATTTTGTTTACTAAACTAGGAATTAATAAACATTGACTGGCCACCCACTGTACTCAGATTGTAGGGCAATTGAGAAGTCGTTGATGAAGGCCTCCTTCTGAAGAAAATTACTATCCAGCGACAAACTAGGGGCAGTAGTGAGCAATATAAGGTATCGTAGTCTTAGGATAAGGTCCATGGTACGGATCCTAAGTGGAGTAAGGGGTTAGATTAAATAGTTCATGAAAGGCAGTAATTCATTAGAGAAAACTATATGAGAGAAGCGAGATTTGTGCTGAATTATAAAAAAAAAGGGTTCCAGTAGAATTTGGGCAGAGGCAGGACAACTAAACAAGGAAAAAAAAAAAACCACAAAGTGAATTCAAGGAACTGGGCATGAGAATAACTGACAATAGGAGATTATAAGAAAAGTAGAGTAGTTCAGTTTGAATAATTAATGCTAACATCTAGATATTCTTCTTCTGATTTTTGGGGGTAAGTTTACAAAAACAAAGAAAAGTCATAAAAATTGGAATTATATGGTATTAAGAGCAAATACTCCCAAACTTTACCATCCGTGACTCATTTCCAGTTTGCAGACAGTTTTGAGTTTGTCTTTTGAATATTTTCACTGCTTTTATGAGTATATGTCTCAGATGTTTATACTCATATTATTTTGTTATATTCTGTTTTATAACTCTCTCAAAAATGCTCAACTATCTATAGTAGTTATATTTTCTTGTATTTTACCTTGTGCTTTTTAACAACTGCTCAAAATTCTTTTCTACAGATGTGTCCTAACAGTCAATCTGTACCCCAGTGATAAACACTTAGGCAGTCTCTGAGGTTTTGCGAATACCAACATAATAGCATGAGTAAAAAATACACCTGTGTGTGTATAAGCAACTGTCTGAGCATATTCTTAGAAGTGAAATTGGTGAATCAAGACAAATTTCATTTTAAAATGTAACCGATATTGCCAATTGTCTTCTATACTGTTCCACCAACCGTTGCAGAGGCTTGCATGATGTGACAAATATACTGCTGATATAAAAGCTAGAGTAAGAAACTGGCAGGAAAACCTTCTGACTCTCTTAACTGATGCAGACCCATGGAGTGACAGGGCAGTCTTGGGATAAGCAACAACCTACAACTGCCATGTGACAATTCTGGAAATGTTTTCTTTCTACAAGTTTACAGAGTTGTCTTTGACATAGGAAGTAATGGTTAACTTAAATTGGGCAGAGAGCGGATCCTTGGGTCAGGTGGTGGCCCTGCAGGTGTCCGTCATAGTGAACTCTGCTCTTGGATTAATCTTTGTTCAGTCACGTAACCATTTCTCCAGTTTGGATTCATAAATGAGTTCTCTAAAATCATCTAAGTGGATAGCAAGAGTATCTGAGATAATCCACTCATTTTGAGTCTAAGGAAATTTTAGTTTGGATACTTTGAGGCTAAATAAATGAAATCATCAATTAAAAAAAAGAGAGAACAATAGAAGGCTCCATAACATAAAGGAAGGAGGTACAAGAAATAAGAGACTATTTTAGGTAGGATCTGATTTTTACTTCAAAGAAATATGGTTTCTACCAGTGGAAAAAAAAGTTCATATTAGATAACAGGGAGGAATGAAAAAAGAGATTGGAGAGAGGCAAATAGAAAATAAAATTAATACCAAAATAGAATAAGGGAAGAATGTCTGATATTAAGTAATCACAATTGTTCAAATATATTTTCAAAACAGAGGGAGTTGGATAGCAAGTGGTTTTAGGATAGCTAGTTCTCTGGGTTACTTATTAATCTGCCCAAAACTGATTTGTTAAAAGGACAAAACCACTTAGTTAAACCAACTTCTTACAATTAAACAGGAAGAAAATTCATAAACATGTCAAGAATTCTTCCCCTGCTGAGAAAAATGTTACCCTTGACAGAACATCAAAATTGGTTTTGTGAAGTTGAATTAATGCAGGTCAAGTGCATTTGAGATCCCTCGGTGAAAAGAATAATAAAACTGCCAAGTGCAAACTATTCTTTATCTTTATTCTTTGAGAGATTTCTGGGTCTGCCAAAAAAAATAGAAATAATTGCAACTGCGACTAGCAGGTTTAAAGTTGTTTATTCTTGATGGTTATCATGGTTTGTTCATTATAAAACAGAAAGCTAACATGCTCTGATGGAAGAAGTTATGTTTTTATTCATTTTTACTTTACCAAATTGGCAGAAGAAACAAAGTATCTATTGTTTTAATTGGTTGTTTTCATCATTTTAAAATTATTACTAAAAGATGTTTGTTTAAAGATCTTTGAATAAAGGCAATTACTTGACAGTTTTTCTCCCTTTTAGCGGATTGAACTAAGACCTATTGGTCTGAGAAACAGCAATATCATAAGAAAGATATTCCATAGCTAACATAGGCTAACCTGAAAGCTCAAACATGATAACTGATTTTTCTTTCTATATCTTTCTTTCTTATTTTTTTTTCTTTTTTTTTTTTTGGTCTTTTTCTCCCTTCTTTTCTCTCTCTCTCCCTCCCTTCCTCTCTCCCTCCCTCCCTCCTTCCTACTATCCTTCCATTTTTTCCCTTCCTCTCTCCCTTTCTTTCTTTTTGCATACATTATTGTTATTTCTAATCTCAGCAAAACAGAATGAGCCCTTAAAAATGAAATTGTATTAAAATTTCATAGACGTAGAGAAATAAATCATATGAGGAAAGTAGCACTCTTTAGAGTTAGCTTGGTCCAAAAAAAGGTTTTACTTACTATAATTATGAGAGATCTTTGAGCTTGAGTCTTTAAGTTCCATTGCAAAGTCATTTGTCAAAAATCAATTGGGTGCAGATGAATGGGGTTATTTTTGGACTTTCCATTCTATTCCATTGGCCTACATGTCTACCTTCATGCTGGTATTACATTCTATTGATTACTGTAGCTTTGTAGTAAGTCTTGAAATGGAGAAGTGTCTTTCAATTTTATTATTCCTTTTCAATATTATTTTAGCTATTCATGGCTCCTTGCAAATTCCATACAAATTTGAGGATTAGCTTTTTCATTTCTGCAAAAAGGCTGTTAGGATTTTGATAGGGATTGCATTGAATGCATAGATTGCTTTGGAAGTACTGCCATCTAAAAAATATTAGGTCTTCATTACACGCACACTGCATGCCTTTCCATTTGTTTAGATACATTTTAATTTCCTTCAAAAATATTTTGAAGTTTGAATGTACAAGTCTTTTAGTTCCTTGGTTAAGCTGATTCCTAGGCATTTTGTTCTTTTATAAAGAGAGTCATTTTTATTAATTTCTTTCTGGATTGTTCATTTTTGGTATATAAAAGCACAACTGATTTTTGTGTGAATTCTTTTTTTTTTTTGTATGTATGGAATCATGTCATCTGTGAGTAGAAAGTGCTTTATATCTTTTCTAATTTAGATGCCTTCTATTTATTTTTTCTGCCTAATTCCTCTGGCTAGAACTTCCAGACTGTGTTGTATAGGAGAAGTGTAGGAGGGCATCCTTGTTTTTTTTTGTTAACAGAAACGAGCATGTGAATTTTTTCCCTTCATTATTCATGTGGTGTATTACATTGATTGGTGTTCTTACATTGAACTAGCTTTGCAATACTGGGATAAATGCCACTGGGCCATGTTGTATAACCCTTTAATATATTGTTGAATTTGTTTTGCTAGTATTTTGATGAGAATTTTTGCATCTATATACATAAAGGATGTTGATTTTTTTTTCCCCAGAAATTAGTTCCTTGATCCTTTAAGGTAAATTCTAAGATATACTCAAAATTATAAGAATACTAGCAACCTCATTAAAAATTGTCAAAGGATATGAGCAGACAGTTTACACAAAGGAAACAAAAATGAATCATTGATATAATTTCATATTAACCCTCAATTATAAGAGAGATAAAAATTCAGCTTTTATCAAAATACTATTTTAAAAGAGATAAAAATTCAGACTTTACCATTTTAAAACCATCATATTGACATATTTATCAAATTTAAATATTCTGTATAGATGAAATGGGGAGGCAAGGGTCACAGACTTTTTTATATATTGTTAGTGGTGATATAAGTTGTTACAACTCATATAGAAAATAATTTGCATTTTCTATCAAAATAAACCAGGACCAACAATGTTACTTCTACATATTTATCTGCAAATATAAGAAAAACAAATGCAAATTATGTGTGTTTAATTTTATCCACTATTTGTAATATCAAAAATTAGTAAAAAAAATAAACATCCTTTAATACAGAATCAATTAAATAAAATATATTAAACAATAGAATTCAATACTATTGTGACAAAAGTACAGATTTAAGTTCAAAAGAACAAAGAACAGAATGGTATATTAGTGTGCTACTGTTTGTGTAAAATGGAAATTTAAGAATTTAAATTGCCTTGAAGTTTCTCAAAAATCACAGGAAGCATAAATGACCTAAAAGTCTTCACTACTCACTTGCCCCACGATCTTTTGTGACTTCCTCCAAAACTCTGTTTCTATAAACTCCTTTCTCTGTCTTGCATTGTGTCCAGCTCTTTATTTCCCTCACCCCAGAAATAAAGTCACTCTGTCAAATTTTAATTATGAAGAACCATTTTTCTTCCTTCAATTCTGAATTTCACTCGTAATCTTCATAAGCATGAGAGCCTCAGGAGAGCAGGTAAGAGAAAAATATCCCTGGGGCTGGTGGTCTGGTGATGTTGGTTAAGAGGAGGCTGTGGACTCTGACAATGTGTTGTGATTTTTTTTTTTTAGTCATTATCTGCTATGCCTGAAACTCAAAGGAATCTGTCAAAAACCGAAACTATTAACAAGGATTCCACAACTAACTAGATTTTTTAAAGCTACCCCAAATCAGGTACATTTATTTTTATAGACCAACAAGATTGATCCAGAAAATAAAGTGAGAAAAAGATCATGTTTATTTTAAATGCAAGATCTATTAATTACTTAGTAATAAATGCTTGAAATCTTTATAAGTTTAACAAAGAAAGGACGACACCATGTTCCCTTCGGCAAGATGTAGAAAGTGTCAACTGACTGTGGACAAACATGATTACAGTGCCCAAACTTCCAAACTGACGCCAAAGGCTGGGAAGTTGCTTTTTTTTTCCCTGCGGAAGCTGATGGTTGAGTAGGCACATTCTAAACTCCTGGACCTGATCCTAGTTAAATCTTGGCTGGAAAAAAAAAGAATCTCAGTCTAAAACCTGTCATTTTAAAGATAAAGCTGTCTCCTTATATGTGATACTTAAAGACACAATGAAAATAGTGGTCTTGTTCTGGGAAAAGCATTCAAGACACGCCTTTAATTAGTCCAACAATAAGCAAAGTTTCTAGCTGGAAAAAACTACCCCAGAGGGTAAAATAAAAATAAGAGCCAAGTTATTGACAATACTTTTGAGCAGGTGTGGACTGAGACTGAACCAGCAAGATTACTTGCTGGTTCAGAGATATGGGTGGTTTGGTGAGAGCCGTTGCTGACAAGATGTCAGAAATGAGATAGAAACAAAAGTGCCTGTATTTTTTCTGCAAATAATTTGTGCAATTTTTATGAATAGCGTTGCTTTTAATCTTAGGTGACAGTTTGTATGGTAATGGGGGAAAATCCGTTTTCCCCACTGCGGTATGACACCTAATACTACTGTTGTCACTATAGGAGTGGCAGCTTTGGGAGATTCTTGTGGAAACACTCTGAATGAACTTTGGTGTTCTCAGGGAAGGCTCAGCCCAGAGGCAAAAAAAGGGCAACATGTGAGTTGAAGTTATCGAGAAAAAAGGGAATTCTTTCTGAGTATATGTAAGACCCTCCTAATTAACTTGTAGCACTTTGAGGGCTACTCAAGTTCAAAGAGTTGGATGATCCAAGTCTTTTGACTTTGGGGTATTATAGAAATCAGATTTTATACTCCTCACTGTAAAATTTATGTCTGTAGGTTAAATAAAGAACATTGCAAAATCTTATAGAGTCATATGGAGAGTAGAAAAAATAAACACTAGAACTCACCAATCTTATATTGGACTACTAGTTATACTAAAGATCTCTATGATCCTTATCCTTAGCTAATTTTATTGATTTAATAAAATGCTAATCAGTCACTGTTTTTTAATCAAGAAGGTTATAAAATGGAAAATTAATGTCTGCCAACCATCTCTCTTCCTGGTTATATTTTCCGCAAAAAAATAATGTTAGTCATTTCCTTTGTACAATTCAGAAAATTTATAGGCAAGAACATAAAAGTTGTTTGATCTCTTTTTAAGCCGATGATATTATGTTATTTATACTAATATAACTTGCTTTGTCACTCAATATCATGGAAATCTTTTTATATCAGCATAGTTAGATCTATTTTATTCTTTTTAGTGGTTGTATTATATGTTTTGTATATATTTATCATAATTTATATTGTCAGTCCTTATAAATTTCCCTTTATGTTTGAATTGAAAAAAATTTTTAAAAATAATTTGAATCCCAATTTCATAGGAAAAGTGATTATAGAAATAAAGAGAAATACGTATGTTTAATAATCCAGGGTTAGTGTATTAATCACATCTTAGGAAGAATAATAAATTTCTATATTGAAGCTATAGCTCAGTCATAAAGAAAAAATTGATAGATTTAAATTTTATATAAATCAGTATTTTCAAAAAAAAATTTAAGCGATACTAAAAAACTCCAGCATTTATAAGAATAATTCTGGATGCTATTTGAAAGAATAATAGCCCTGGGGCAATATTATAACAAATGTTTAAGCAAATATTTAATCTTAGGTTATTTAAATTACTCCACGACATTTATAAGAAATCTAAGTTCCCAAGAGAGAAGTGGACAAAGTGCATTTCCCAAAAGAAGAATACTTATGGTAAACACACATTAACTTTAGTAGCAATAAAAAATCCAAATTAAATTAAGGCAGATAAACATCAAGAAACAATATGAAGTCAGTAAATACGATTAATGTAATACTCAGATATAATGAAAACCTTTATGATACAATATGAAAAAACTGAATACAAAATAGTAATCATTAAATGATAACAAATAATAATACATATTCATACTAGGTCTGAGTGATAAAATGCAAAATAAAAGCAGTTTTTTATGTGATTATGTGTAATTATTTTAAATCTTTAAATATTTCTAGTGAGTCTTATTCTTAATTTAAACATAATATTCAGGCATGAGATATTTAGTATAAAATTCCTAGATCTGTCATTTATCTTTAATGCTTCAACATTCTGTAAGAATGACAGAACTTGGACAATGGGGAACAGAAGATGGGAGGGAGCTGAGCAGGTAAATCCCCCCTCTGTTTTCTCTCTGGTGAGCTACAGTTCGAGAGTATTTCACTTGGTTTTTCCTGGAAATCCTTCCAGAGAGGTCTCAGGTATCGGGTGGACTCATCTTTGTATATCTCTTCCATGGCTGACTGTTAAGGAGCAGCCAGTGCCTTGATGCATTGCATCACTTCATCTCACTCTTGTTTTTGTTCACTTTGCTTTTCCTCTTTTTTTTTTTATTCTGGTTTGCATCTCACAAATAAAGTGTCAGTATTTAAATCTCTACTTCAAGTTCTGCTTCTAACTCAGAAGACATGGGTTATTACAGCAAGTACATAAAATAGTTGAAATTAGTATGTAGAAAACAAATCTTCATGATATGATTTAGGAGTTGGATAGCTCACCTATCTGAAATAATCCATTGTGGCTGGTAATGGGGATGATAACAACTCTTGGGATGCTGTTAAACCGCAATTCCTTAAATTTTTACCTCTGT
Organism: Pteropus alecto; assembly: GCF_000325575.1. Lineage (NCBI taxonomy): Eukaryota > Metazoa > Chordata > Mammalia > Chiroptera > Pteropodidae > Pteropus > Pteropus alecto. The sequence continues at coordinate 3,163,435 of NW_006439757.1, forward strand.
TTAATTGAGAGAAAGTACAAATAGAGGGCACATACAGGCAGATCCAACGGTTGTGGTACTTAACATGGGGATAAGGTGAATATCGGTACTAATAAAGAAATTACAAAAAGAGAATGATAGACTTGGGACAGTCAATTTCAATCTTAAGACAGTCTCTGATAACTGAAGGATTTCTGGTAGCTGTAAGAGACCTCTTATTTCTGGCAACTTTGGCAGACTTTGCTGAAAATCTGGCCAAGAATCTAATTATAAGGGAGATAGATCTGCAAAGACTAAAATGTGCAAACTCAGCAGCTATCCTGTGTCAAATCAGGGTCATAATACGAAGAGAGTAGGACCCCCAAATCTTGGATGAACACATTTAGGAAGGCAAATCAGAGAATCTTGAGCCCCCAAATTATCCCAAGGTTTATTTTTCATCAGAAGCAGTCCCTTCTCACCATGTAAGTTCTTTTCTCCAATCTGACAGAGTCAAATCTCAGTACCGTCCAGGTGGGTAATTACAAACTCAAATCTGGGAAGAAATCACCTACAAGGAACTTCAGGATCTGACTAATATATATTAGTTAAAATCTGGGGCACATGTGCAGCAGTGGATTCTGAGGGTGTTAGACGTGTGGGAGGATGGGTGCAGAACATAAGGCTGGAGAGGGGAAAGTTCACAGAGAATGTGCTTCCTAGAACTACCTCCGGTAAGGACTCTCTTAGTTCAGATTCTCTCCAAACGAAGCCTGAGGCACTTATTTAAGTAGAGTTTTTGGTTTCATTTTTGTTTTCCCTTTAAGGGAGCAAGGGAAACACAGTAGGGAGCAGGAGAGAGCCAAACAAGAACATGGTCTCAGATGAAGTCTAGACTTGGCCTGGTCCACATCGATCGCCCCACAGGGTGTCCTCCCTTGCAATACTGGGGGCCAGTCTTTTGTAATACCTTGTTAGAGTTTGCTATGGGCTATTCTCATAAAGAAAAAAGGGAAAACAACCTTCTGTGGGAAGGGGCTCTTGTTAGCCAAGGACAATGTCTCAAAGAAGGGGGACTTGAGAACAGTTAACACACCAAGGCTAGGTAATGGGTGACTCTGAGTGAGGCACAGCCTCTCTTTGAGTGTACCTAGCACATGGCAGAATATTTTTCTATGTACGTTTTCTTTTGCTACTATAATTCTCAAAAAAATACACACACCAATTTAGGATAACCAAAAGTAGAATGAAATAGTTAGTATTACTAAATTTTCAATGCATAGTGTCTCCATTCTGACATAATTTTATGAAAATGTAATGGAGACTTCAAAAATAAATGGTTTAATTTGTTTCTGTACTTACCATGTATACCTCTAGAAATCAGAAATATCTAAAGTTAGATATTTAGAGAAGGGCTTTTCATTAAATGACATGATTCAGTTGTTCATACTTTCGAGAAATGCCATGGACTGGGTGAGATTTGCCTAACAACATAGAACCTGTCAGGACTGGATTATGAGCCTTCAAAAAACGAGATATTTATTCTGCATCTATAAGACAAAATCCGATTAATATTTAGAAGCTATTATATATTAAATGATTTAAAATTATAAGACACAAATCTTCAATATTAATCTTATAAATACTAAAAGGAATTAAAGACAAAGAAGATACATATTTACCAAATAACTTTTATGACTTTTAGGATATTAATTTTCTTATAATGAGATTATGCTTCTTTAATTTACTGAGATAAATTTATCTATCTGGATTCCTCTGAAAATTATCTCTAGATTGAATTTCATAATTTTTTTTTATTTATTACCGTTCCTGGAAGTAACAACAGGTAGGAGTGGTTTTTCTATAAAATAATAACTTTGGATGATATGTTTCTGTAATCTATTTTATTTTTTCAATTGATGTCTATAAGCATGCCAACATATATAAAAATTGAAATTAAATAAATTAGAGGGCATTTAGACACTTAAGTATTTTTCAGCATTTCCTTTCTTTGAGATATCTGCTAATATGAGAAAAAAATAATAAAAAATGAATGGTCTCTGCCTTAAATTAGTTTATATGGTGTGGTTAAAGAAGTAAGACATGTTACAAATACATAATTCAGTAAGATCATGTAAAGTTCCATAAGAGAGATACAGATAAATTGTTATGGCAGCTTTAAAGGAGAAGTCATTTTATTTAGCTGAAATGGATAAGGAAACTTATTGCTTTTGAATGTTTTCTTACATTTCGAACAAATTTACAAATGAGTACTTTAAAAACAAACTTGATCTACTTTAAGTATCTATAAGTGATTAATTTATTTTATTAATTTATTATAATTATTTAGTTAATTAATTATTGGTAGCTTAATTTTTATGGCTAAAGAACAGAAACTCATAACAAAATAACCAGATAATTAATTATCTCTAATAATTATATGTCAATAAGAATTTGATTTCCAACAAATTTCTTTTAGTTAGATAGTCAAATATCTCTTGCTTAGATTCCTAAGGTATTTCTAATCATTTTGAAAACTGATAATGATTACTCATTAGCCATACCTGTGTGATTATATAGATACTTTAATGATAGGCCCTTCTGTGCCCATTCATAATTTTTTGACTATATGTGTACTTGAACTTTACCTTATGTACTTGACCAAGAAGATGTTATCTCTTTTTGCCATTTTGACATGAAAAAACTGTGGGGTTTCTTGAGTACAATATGTCTCCTTTTTAGATCTTTAGTAAATAGTAATTTATCTTTCTTTTCTTTTTTCTTAACACTTTTGAAAGATAGTTACCAGCAGTTTACCCTCTGCTATTTCGGTCTTGCAGTTTACCCTCTGCTATTTCAGTACAGATTTTAAAATCTTAGAAAAACCTCAAAACTCCTAAACTTTAATTTTGGTAGAATTTAAAGCTCTTGCTATTTCTCCTGAGGTTTCCAGTTTTTATTTTGCTATTTTTCACTAATGCAATTTTTCTTATTCTGTTTTCAACATAGATATCCCTGGGAGAAATATAAACTTCATACATATTTTGAAATTGTTTCTGTAGCAGCAGGAACCCTGCAAGAACATTTAGAAATGTTCTCTGCTTTTACTTTCATTTTTCTTTATGAATTTCCAAAGAATAGGTCATATGTTTCATTTCAGAAGAGTCTTGTGGTAAATGACAAGTTATGCTGGTATTTATTTCACTTAAGAAGAATGTGAAAAAATAAAAACCCTATGGGTCTCTTATCCTTGGTGAAAATATTATAACTTTTCTGTTAGATCCAATAAAGTCACAGGTCTGAAAGCAGAACCCAAAAAAATACAGTGTACCCATCATAATTGTTTAATGAGTATTTCAAAGACAACCGTTAATTATTCAAATACTAACTTTAATTCTTAACATATTAATTATGTTTGAACTATAGAAAATTATTAAAGCATATTATCTGTTTTACAATTTCATAATCAATGTGTTACTATGCAGGTATGCAGAAACATATTGGGTCAATATTTTAAGATGACTATAATTTTGAACTTGCTTTAGTACTATTATAGAATAGTCATTTTTATCAATTAGAGACATAGTAACAGTTATTATTCATGTGAGTACTATAAAAAATTGTGCAAGTCTCTTTGGCAATAATATAGACTGTAGTAAAGGATTATTTTTAATCTATTATCTATAGACATAAAAATAAACAAAGTAAACTAGAAACTCCAAAAATAAACCAACCATACATTTGTGGTTGGTTTATTTTCATTAAAAATGTCAGTGGAATTCAGTGGGGAGAATGATGGACTTTCAATAAATGGTGCTAAGACAATAGGATACTCATGCACACACACACAGTAAACTTATCTCACACCATAAATGCACATTTGATATAAATAGATCATAGATGTAAACTTAAAAGCTGCAATAATACCAGTTGTAGACGAAAATAATAGAAAAGTCTTTCTAAACTTGGCTTAGGCAATGACTTATTAGATATGACTCCCCAACACAATCCTTAAAAGACAATATAGTAAATTGGATTCCATTAAATTTTTTTAAAAGTTTGCTTTTTCAAAGACACTATTAAGAAAATGGAAAGACAAGCTGCAGACTGCAATAAAATATTTGTAGATTATATAACTGAAAAAAAGACTTGTATCCAGAATAGATAATAAATTTTCAGAACTCAATAACGTGAAGACCAAAAAAATTAAAAAGTAGGCTAAAGATTTCAATAAACATTTCACTAAGATATATAAATGGCTAATAAGCACAGAAAAAAGATGTTCACTGTATTAGCTATTATAGTAATGCACGTTAAAATCAGCATGAGAAACCAGTTCACTTCGTTTGAGTGACTATAATCAAAAAGGCAATAACAAGGGTTACCAAAGATGTGGAGAAACTAGAATCCTCACATGTCTAGTGAGAGAATATAATGGTACAGCCTCTATAGGAAACAATTTGGCAGTTTCTTAAAGAGTTAAACATATACTTACACCCAGCAATTTCACTCCTAGGTATTTTACTCAAGAGAAATGAAAATATTTGGACACATTTTGATGATGATGGTGATGAAGAAAGAGTACTTTTATTTAATAGAACAATTTCTATCTGCCATGAGTTCATTTTTATGCCATTTTTAAATTACTTTTTTTACCCTGAAAAATGACAATATTTAAAAGGCGGATTCTCCTGTGAATTTTAAGTAGATGATAATTATAACAGGTTGCTGATTATAGCAAGGCAATTGAAGTTTAATCCTTTATAATATCTTTACTTGCAGATGCCTTTTTCAATATTAAATAAGCATTAAGTGTCAATTCTATATATTCTTTATGTGATCGCAAGAATCTGTTTTGGGGTCTATTTTATGCATTGTATTCCTCACTGATCTTTATTTTCTTAGTTTTCTTTTGAAATTTGGTTATTTTAACTATTGCTGTTTTCCTTTATATATTTCTGTTCTTAAACAACAATAAAGGATAATTTTCTTTTAGTAGCACTGGTTTCTGGATAAAAAGGTATGTGTAAATAAATCCCTTTGGACTAGGCAAAGAAAAAAATGAATTATAGCTTATGTAGTGCATATTTTAAATGAAGATGTAAAAGGTGAACACGATTTCCAAATCTGTATTTTTCAACAAGCTTTGCAGATTCCAGCCCACACATCGAGTTCTTGGGACTATGAATGAACTTCCTTTCCACACACATGACTCCTCTGCCCCTCTTTTACTTCATTGTACTCACTTCACTGTTGTTAAATTCAACTGTCATCTCTTATTCTGTACTTCCATCTACGCAGATGACCATAGTTGGAGGAAACACACATCATCCATGCCAACAGGCCTCACTTTACATTTATGATCACTAATCTCTGGTGAAACCCTCGAGCTGTCCAATTGCCATCCTACATTTCTCTATATTCACTCTTCAACTCTCCTAATTAGCTATTATATAGTTTCCCTTCTCTTCTGAAATCTTCGACGCCCCTTTCATCATTCTAACTCTCAGCTGACGAGCTTAATTTCCTTTTCACTGAGAAACAAGATGCAATCAGAGATCACACACAAGCTCATTCAATGACATCTACCCCTTTGTTGCATCTGGGCATATTTGCTCTTCCGTCTTTTGCAATGAATGTACTGTCTGCACTTCTAGCACAGGACAAACCCTCTATGTGTGTATCAATTCTATCTTATTTGCCTATTTAAGGACATGGCAGCAGAAGCTCTTCTTTCTCTCCAATCCATCAGAATTTTTATTTCTATATTTCACATTTCTCATCGTACATATACGCTATTTCTCTCCCTTATGAAAAGAAACAGAACAAACAAAAACAAAACTGTTCATGCATTCATTATCTATTCTACCATCCTATTTCATTCCTTTATTTACAATAAAACTCTTTCCAGAAGTAATATCTACTTGCTGTCTCTAATTTCTCTCCTCCCTTTTTCTTTGGAATCTTCTTTATTCACATTTTCATCCTTGCCTCTCCACGACAATTGCCCTTGTTTGCATCTTTAGTGACTGTGCACTGCTTACACTGACTCTCAGACCTCCTCATATGTAATCTAACAGTATCACTGAACATCGTTGATCCCCTCTCTTTTTGGACTAGGACATCATACTTCCCTGGTTATCTCCTACTTCCCCAGTCACATTTGCTGCTTCTCATCTACTAGAATTTTTAATGTTGGTTTGGTCACAGGACTCAGTTCTTAGGCTTCTCTCTTCTATTTAAACTCATTTCCTAAGTCTTAATTCCACTTTTTTAAGTAATATTAATTTGCAACAATTTTCAAACGTATATTGACAGCCAAGACTGGGGAATATTCATTAGGCATTCAATCTCAACATAACCTAAACCTAAAGTCCCCCTGAAACTGGTTTCCCCTGGGCTTTCTTTAGCTCAGTAAATGCCAACACCATTTTCCCAGTTGCTTGGGTAAAATATTGAAATATATCTTCCATTGTTTCTCTCATTACCATAACAAGTTTAGAATCAAATCAGAATATTTACAGAATCTGATTCTACCATAGTTATTATTCTTATCTCAGCCATCACCTCCTTTTTCTTGGATGTTTATAATGGTTTCTTCTTGCCTGCTCTGCTCTGTGACTCTTCTCCCTTTTATCGTTTCTCAATACAGAAGACATAGTAAACTTGGTAGAACAAACAAACAAACAAAAGTTAGCTTCTATTACTCTGCTGCTCAAAACCCATTCAGGACCTTTCATCTCATTCAAAACCAAACTTAAAATTCTATCTATTACCTCTGATGTCATCCCAAGCAACCTCCCTTCTTACTTACTCTGATCCATTTTATCAGCCTAACTGACCCTCACGATAAGTACTGTCACTCTTGACTTACAGCCTTTGCATTTGTTCCAAATGCCTAGAATTTTCCCTCTATTTAGATTCCTTGCTCATTTCCTTCATTTTTCTACTCAAATATAACCTTTGTTTGTGAGGCCATCTCTGATCATATTATCTTTAAACTTTCCATCACTTTTCTCTGCTTTATGCCTTCATGGAACTAATTACCATCTAACATATTATATGTTGTACTTATTTGTTTATTGCTTGTCTCTTTCTACTTGAAAGTGAATTCCAGGGAACTAGATGTTTTTGTTTGTTTCACTTATTGTTAGACCACCAGTGGTTAGAATAGTGTCTGGCACATATAGTTGCTTTGTAAATATTTGTTGAGTGAATGAATAAATGAATGAGTGGAGGATAAATCATGGTGTTTAAATGGCATCACTATTTGCTTCCAACTCTAATTCATTCATTTAATAAGTGCTGAGAACCTACTAAACTAAATATTGGGGTTATAAACATGAATATAATAAGGACCTCACCTTTAAGGACCCTCAAATTAGCAAGGGATAGTATTAAAAGGATGATTATTGTAATAGAATGTGGAGAATTTTATTAAAGTGGCAAACATTTGATGAGATAAATCAGGTTGAGTCTTGAAAAATAGGTAATACATAAATGAGAACACGAAAATAAGGAGATGGCTGGGGCAGTGGAAGCACATACGCCATATATGCCATATCAAACTCGAAACTTTTGTGTAAAACTAAAGATAGAATTATAAGCATGAATCCTTAATAAACACTTATAGATAATGACGTCTATGATAGAGAAAATAAAATTTTTCCTTCCAATCTCCAAACCGGTATTTGTTAGTTCCTCGTTGCTTATTGAAAAAATTACTGTACAACATCCCCTCCAACACTAGATTTGAATAAGAATTTCTCTCAGTGGGGCTAAAACATTAACGTTTTTAGCAACTTTCCTATTGATACCTATACAAATAAAGTATTAAAACCTGGGCTTTCAAGCTATCAGCGTGCGTGTGTGAGCAAGAGAAAAAAGAGAAATATACTAGATTTGAAAGAGACTTTTGTTATTCTTTATTCTATCCTCTCACCTTATGCAGCATTATCTGTTACAAAACCATGCTCAGATGAGCAATAAGGCCTTGCTTATTGAAGCATATTTTAGGTCAAGGACTGTATCTCATATTGCTTTTTGTCTGTAAGGATTGCTTCAATAGACTCTAACATAATAGGTGCTCAAAGAGTAACAATGATGATAATGGTAATAATTGTTTCTAATCTTAATAATTTTGCTTTAATTTGAATTAATTTTCTCTGTTATAGTTATCTCTGATCTTCAAGAAATCTAATCCACTATTTCCTCACCAGAATTTATGTGACTTTACAATGGTCATTGCTTGACACTTTAATTTTTTGTTTTTCAGACTGGGTAAGCCAGACCTATATTTCAGAAAAATCAGTATCTTAAGGCTATTTAACATTTTGAGTTTTTAAAATTAGTTTAGCTGTATTAATTTCTATTTGTCTTCCTCACAACCTTTTTAAAAATGTTCAACATATAAATGAATCAAAGTTCCCAGTCTCAGTTTTAAGGCTGACATTGCCTAGAGAACAACTAAATCAATCTCTGAATAATTCATTTATAATATATAGTGTTTTTTTGACATTTTTTTAAAATATAATTCTCTCAAGCTTTATGGCCCAGTAGTGTAGGCACTAGCTGTATGTGGCTAAATTTAAAATAAATGTAAAGTGAAATAAGCTTAAACATGCAGTTCTTCAGTTACACTAGCTATGTTTTAAAGTGTTCAATAGCCACATGTGGCTGGTGGCTCCTGGATTGGCCGGTACAGAACATTTCCATAATCGCTGAAAGTTCTGTGGGATGATGCTTCTGTAGAGATGACAAACTTTCATTAGAAGTTCATTCATGCTCTTCTATTAGAAATATAACTGTGACAGTTACAGAAAACTTCCATTAGATAAACTATAATGAAAATGCACGATTTTATCAGAAACACTATTTTAATAACTTTTTTTAATCAGAAAAGTGGCAGATAAAAAAGAAAGCCCGCTTTTTAATTTCCTTAGTGATTGCCTCGCATCATTTAATTCTAATTTCAGTAAAACATCGCTCTTTCAAATCTAGACAATTTACTCTATTTTTCTTTATTTTCATGTTAATTCAGAGTTTATTAATTCTGAGATATTGACTAACTGGTATATATTTTCATGGAAAAATAGTTCCTTCTAAATATGTTTTACGGTAAAAATTAATTATCTATGAAGAAAAAAGAAAGTAAGGAGAAAAAAGAAAGAATTTCATGGTTATTTTACATGTAGTAGGAATGAGCTTGGAAAAGAAAGAATATTGCATGATTTATAAAGTTTCTTCTTAGCTAAATGTGAAGCAACATTCTTCCGTTACTTGTACTTCTCTCCATTTATTTGATATTTCCCTATTTGGAAAAGACATTTCTCATACTTTACTCCACTTCTACAATAAAAAGATTAGTTTCTTTTCTTTTTTTTTTCCCAGTGAGACAGCCACTTAACAAAAGCCACGTCAGGAGAGGGGAAGCAACCAGGTCAAGAAAGTAAAACATTGGGTGTGAAGCTGAAAATTTCAGGAAAACAACATAAAAGAGCCAAAGACATAGCAGAGATTAACTAAAATCTCATAAAATCGATAAGAAAATGTAACATGAGAGAAAGTGGCTGTCAGGGTCAAAGAGTGAAGGCTTTAAACTCTCTTTTATCTACAAATAGTTTGACTTTGGAAAAGTTATTTAATATATATTTTTTAGTCTCAGTATCCTTGAGAGTAATGGGTAAAACATACCCATTTTAAAGTGTTATGGATAACTTGGCAAATAGTCATCACCTAATAGATAATAGTTATCATTATGGCTCTATGTGGAGCATATGGAACACATGAAGGCAAGGGAAGAATTCTTATGGAGTAATCTGTAATAAACTGTATAGATGTCTCATGCTGTCCAAGGTATCCTTTAAGATTTATAAAGCAAAGAGTTCCTTTGGGCAATTTGATTATTCAGATTAGGCAATTACCATCAGAAAGACCACAGAAATTAGGATTTGCAAGTGGGTTGTGGATTAGAATATTTATAATTTAGATCAAATTTCATGGAACCTTTAGAGATTTATAAGTATTATTAATTTATATAATTTAATGCAAGATCAAAGAAGAAATATATAGAGATATATGTAGATATATGTATTTATATGTATTTATAGAAGTTAAGGCTAAGAGGATAAGATTGAAACTCAGAAATATTCTAGTGTCTAGAGCATCTAAACACCATCTATTACTTCTCAAGGAGGAAATCCTCTGATAGTAACTGCAATTGATTAAACAACTCTATTCCACAGGGATTACATGTACACCTATAATCATTGCAATGAAGCTATAAGGATTACTTAGAAATAGTGCAGCTTTATTTAATAGCAGCATTGCACTCACTTTTAAATAATTCAGTGAATAGTTCCTGAATGTCGATCATATATAAGACTCTATTCACTATGGCTTATTTTGAATAAAATAAAGTCTCAGATCAGGGCCATGCATATTGACAAAAGTAATTGGTAAAACATTTTCTTCAGAAGTGATTGGACCATCATAGCTTTCAAATGACTGATTTAAGAAAAACTTCATTTGTGTTGGTATCTTTCCACTTAAAAAAAAGGAAGAATGTGAAGGGATATATGAATTCAGTTCAAGATTGAAACAACTTTGAATAGGAAAGACAAAAATAATATTTTTCCTGTTTTTAAATAAACATATGCATGTGTCGTATTTATTTAGGAGAGTAAAATTTTGCCATTACACGCTCAGAAATAATGCAGATTTGGACATAATGCAATTGGCAGTTGGCTCCCTTTCCTCCTCCATTGTCAAATGTAGGTGGGCTGAAGTTCTTGTCATCTGGGAAGAGCTGAGGGAAGAGGGAGGCAGTCAGAACCTGAGTCCCCAGGATTCTCCATTTAGAAAGATGTTCACTGCAGTGATTACATTAACCTCACACTAATACAGTTTTGCCTTTTGCTTGGTTGTAATTTTGAACCATGTTTATTGTGTTATGAAGGAATAATATTGTGAATGTACTATATTATTCCATGTGAATCTAAAGTATGACAAAAATACATATGCAGAGAATAAAATATATATGTATATACACATGGTCTTAGTTTTCACTTTATTTCAGTTTTGCCTTGTTTATGGCTTCTTTTGTTTTTCTTTTCTTTCGCTCTCATGCCATATAAATAACATGAAAGTACCACAAATTTGGCTTTTGGTATTTTTTTTATAGGATTCTAGTTTACTTATTCTTTATCTTGTTGCTCTAGCTATTTTAAAAACAAAGAAACACAAAACAAAAAACCTCCTTTCCTAGTACTAACTCCCAGTACCCATCTCAGCCTTGATAGGGGCTTCAAAATCTGTCAAAATCTTACCAGTCTTTCAAAGTCTTCATTAATATTGGATTTTCCATAAAGACTTCTCCTCTTCATTGATAGAACAATATTTCGTAACTGAATACTGTAGGCATTCATTGGGTCTAAGTGCACACTTTTTAAGAGGAAAGGGCTTTATGAAATAGGTTTAACTGACAGGTTTTATAGGATCAAGGAGGACGATATTAAAATTTATTGAGAATCTATGATGTACTGATTTTTGCAGCGAAGGTTCTTTTTGTAAACAGCAGAAACTTATTCTGATTTCTTTAAACATAAAACATTCAAATTTATTTAGAAAATAAAAATTAATTTATCAAGAAGATTTAGAAACAGGCAAGGGCAAGGTCAACTAGATGGGCAAAACCATCACCAAGGCGATACCACAGGAACATTGGCTTTGGCACTGACACAGCTACTGATCGATCAATGGATGGTACCAGGGAAAGGCTGCTGGCAGCACACGTGGATTGTGGGCACCACCATGCAAAAATTGATATTGCTTCTACTACAATGAATTCTAAACCATTTCAGATTTTTTTTTTTCCAGGTAAGGTCACCCATCTAGAAAAGAACCATTGGATTGGTTAGGATTATATCAAGTGTCCATGCCTTATTCCTATTATTCAGGAAAAGTATCTGAAATTTTGGGGGCAAGAGGCTTTTTATTCCCCAAATTTCAGTCCTTACAGATTGAAGAAGGGGGGATGCAGGGGATCAAAAGAATAACCAAACCAAAGAATAAAAGGTAATTACTCACCATAGTCACTTTAAAGACAATTAAAAATTAATCCTCAGAACAAATATAAAAAGTACATATTATTATATACACTTAACATGTGATAGTCTGAGCATCTAATAAATTAAATAACTTCTAAAATGTATACAGAAATAACTGTGATTAATGGATTAAGCAGTTGTATGACAAGGATACAGATAATAGATTTTGATAACCCTGGGCACCATCAATTCAGAAAGATCTCTTTAGAACTATAAGTGTAACCTGTATATTTTCACAGAGCTTTGTTTAGTCAATTAATTAGAAATATTACTGCGAATTATGAAACACAAAAATAAAACACAGTTCTTAAGAAAAGTCGACCAATGCCCAACGTGGTAATTCTTATGGCAGACTTTAGGCCATGAACAAAATATTTCCTAGTCCCTGGATAAACCCACCTTTGCACAGGGTTGAAGTACATGGGCACTGGGTGAAGATGGCCAGACACATTTTGGAATGTTGGATACTCAAGGTTATAGCTGTCGTAGTTTAGAAATCCAGCATCTGAAAATGGGTTCGAGAAGAGGTCTTTTCAGTGGAA
>NW_006439757.1:3176175-3194909 GCF_000325575.1 Pteropus alecto
TTTGATGAGATTGTGCAAATGTAATTAACTAGTGCACAGCAATCTTCATTTTTCAATTTTATTAAAAGTCAGAAGTTATAAAGTTAAGACACTTTATACAATTGAAAGGAAATTAAATAAAAGATTGACTCTTACTGAGTCAAAGTTTAGAAGAAAGATGCAAGACTGAAGCTGAATCTGCTAAACAACTTTAGTGGAAATGGTTTTTGAGAAGCAGGTTAGAAGCAGGAAGTAAGTCCTCACTAGTAGTGGCAAGGAAGAAGAAATGGGGGAGGCAAGTCTGGAAGCCTCTGTCCTGTTCATAAAATTATAAAACTGACCCAACAATGAAAGGAACTGTCATCTGGCCTGTGTTAAGGAGTGCAGGGTGATTTTACTTCCTCCAGAGTCCTTTGTTAAAGGGTAGAGGGGAGAAGGGGGAGTGCTAAAATAATGCCCATTGGCTCCCAATAAATTCATATAATGCTTTTGCCTCATCAGTGCAATTTCCCTGATAACCAAGAATCTATAATGCTCCTGTCCCAGGACAAGCGATCTCTTCCCCCTATCCTGAAACTGTAGGCAGAAGCTAATGTGGAACGGTGGGACAAGTTTGCAAATAAACCTTCAAGAAGTCATGTGGTCAAGGCTATAAATACTAAAGGATAGCAAAAAAAAGAGGGAAATTAGTTAAATTTGAGCCTTACCATTTTCATATTATCTCTCATGCCATTGCTACCTATTAATTCTGTGGGGAGGTCTTTTGTTAGCTATAACGGAGGTTTTTATCTCTTCTGCTGAGTTGTATAAACTCTGTGTCAAGATCTTAAAATCATATTTGGCGTCTTATTTTTCTTTATTAACTCAGAAAACATTTTGCTAAATATAAAAGAGGCAGATGACTCAATACCACATAGAAATAGCAGCTTCCAAGAGCCTGATGCATGAATCTGGTCACAGAATTTCGGCATGACTATGAAGAATCACACAAATGTGGTCTACATTTCATCCCTACAATTCTCAGTCTAAAATTAGCCAGCTTCGTCCTACTGAACTTAGTGATTGTCATAAAGAGGTTGTGACAAGACATTTTGTATCTATCGGAATGTTAGCCCCTTAAAGGCAAGAATAGTATTTTATGTCTTTTTACCCTTCTACTGTTGTCACCTACCTGCCTTCAGCCTAGCTCAAGGCTTGGTTAGTTAACAAGAAATGAATGAGTGAGTAGCTTGATAACGCAATATAGAGCTGTAGGTGTATGTCTCGTACATAAGATATATGGCATATCTAAGAGCTGGAAGGCATATTTAATCCAGGCACAAAACTATTTCTTTTGACCAGCATAGTTATTGTTATCTATTTATATCGAATTTGAACGTTTTAAGTAGGTTACATATTCTAATCTTTAATTTTCCGGAGCAATCATTAGCCCCTGTTTATACAAAATAGGAAACAAAGATTTCATGAGGCCTTGAAAACATGAGTTTCAGTTTAAAATTGACCTCAAAAGAAGATATTCCCAGATACATGGTATTGTTAATTGAGGTTTTCTTATGCCTGCTTATCCTCTCTTTAATAATGCTCATTCTCCTCTCTCTCCCCCAATCTCTCTCTCTCTCTCTCTCTCTCTTTCTCTCTCTCTCTCTCTCAGATACTTTATAAACATTTTATTAAAAAAAGACAGTACCCCTGATTGTTGAGAGGTAATATATGTGATAATTCAATATCTAATGAAAATTTATTTCATGCTACATGTTTCTCAGAAATATTTGTATTTTAGAGGACAAAGGAAAAGAAGTTGCCTATAATGAGACTTCAATACGTGTCTGACACTGAAAAAAAGATACTTTATAAACATTTTATTAAAAACTTGCATCAATCCTCTGAGGAAATGTGATCATTGAAATGTCAAGTCCAAAGTCACGTGGCCAATGAGAGAGAGATCTGGAATTTGAACTAAACTTGTGCTGGCGGTAACATGGGACGTGACTCTCAAGGTTTGGGTTGGAATCTAGATTATTCCTAGCCAGGATGACTTAGCCCTCTAGTGTTTCCTTTTTAAATCAATTAAATTTCTTTAAATTTAAAGAATCTGGGACATACCTGCATGACTTTCTTATAATCTTTGATATGACCTTTAACATCTAAGACATGAACTTTATTTTTTTAACTTGTCATTGGCACAATAATATACATATTTTCTTACTTTCAGGTAGTAGGAAAAGTATCAGCTTTTCAATTTTGACAAATTTGTTTTTCTCTTATGAAGTAAATTGTATAGTATATAAATTATATCTCAATAAAGCTGTTATTTAAAAAATCATGTTAATGGCAGAACCTATGACCATGTGCAACCTATTAGCCATGTGCCCTTATGTCCCTATGAGTCATAGATTTTTCATCTACATAATTAGAATACTAATGTCTACCACATATGGCTTTAGAGGACTGAATGAGATAACCTCCTGGCCCATAGTAAATGATACTTCCTTGTTCTTTTCTCTGCGTCCTGGTTACTTCTAATAAGTATGTATCTATGAAATATTATATGTGTCATAGAGAGATATGAACAAATGCAATCTCTAGAAAATGTCATGGTCTATTATTTATTTATACCCTCCAAACAATAAGAAATGACAAATGGACAAAGAAAACTATGTCAATACATGAGGGTCTTGCACAATAAATTTTGAGTTTTTTCCCCCAAGATTTCTATTTGTATAACATATTTTTACTTCTTTGCACACGTGCAATGTCTTTGAAATATATTGATCATTTGGGTGTACCTCTCCTTATCCTTGAACATCCTATTCATTCAATTTCCTTATCTTCAGTGGCTGCTGAATCAATGACAACAAAGAAGAAATCAGCATTACAGAAAGAAAGGCAAAACAAAAGGTATGAAAGGAAGCCCTTTTTATTATCTTTATGGCTTTCTGTTTTGGTTTCTCGCTTCTCTCAGTATTCTCAGATTTTCCCATGTGGACAAGTGATCAGAGAAGATGTCATCTCTGCCTCCAATAACACATTATTATATAAATTAACATGATGATACCAGGAACTCCAGAAAAAAAGAAAGGGACCTGTTTATATAACCTCTGTATTCTGTTACTGAGAACAGTATCACCATCACCGTCATCATTCTCATCATTCTCATTGTTGAAATCACTTATTAATTTCTTTGTATGAATTAGGCACTAAAATAAATATATCACATACATTTTCTCAATTCTAAAACAACACGATCTAAGTACTTTTTTCACATTGGCTAATTTGCATTTGGGGAAATTGAGGCTTAGCTTGGTTAAGCAATTCAACCTGAAGGCACACTGTTGAGTGAGAACTTGGAGTCAGGTCTGCCTGAGTCCAACAATCTGTGTGCTAAACCTCTTAAACTGCTTTTAAATCTCGACAATGCAAACCTGAATTACATTTCAACTGATACTTGTTTATAGACTGGAATGTTTATCCAATGGAGTAATCTTCCCAAGATCTCTGAAAGAAAAAAGAGGACATATTGTTTGGATATTAAACACATATCTGAGCAATTTCAAATGCTCTCACACAGCTTATGCAGACGCTCTACCTACATGATGTAGTGGAACACATACTGACATCACACTCATCTAAAGCAATATTTCTATCTTATTTTGGCTACAGTTTCTTCATCTGTGGACAAAAGAGATGAGGGTCAAATGATTATCATAGGTTTGTTCTGGGTCAGAGACTCTCCCTTTAACCTTTTATATTTTTTAAATAAAAGCTTTATTGAGATATAATTCATATACCATCAAATTAGCTGATTTAAAGTGTACAGCTTAGTGAACTTTAAAACATATTCACAGAGTTGTGCAACCATCACCACTATCTAATTCTGTAACATTTCCATCACCTCATTACCAGTCACTCCCCATTCCTCCCTTCCCTCGGCCCCTGGCAACCACTAGCCTACTTTCTGTCTCTACGGATTTGCCTTTTCTGGACATTTCATATAAATGGAATCATGCAATATGTGGTATTTTGTGACTGGCTTCTTTCATTTAGCAAAATGTTTTCAAGGGTCATCTATGCTCCAGTACTTCATCCTTTCTATTGCCAAATACATTTGTTTACCCATTCACCAGTTGATAGATATTTGGGGTGTTTCCACGTTTTGGCTATTAAGAATAAAGCTGCTATGAGCATTCATGTACACATTTCATGTGAACATATGTTTTCATTTCTCTTGAATATATATCTAGGATTGGAATTGCGAGGTCATATGGGAACCTTATTTTTAACATTTTGAGGAATTGCCAAACAGTTGTTCTTGTGGGCCAGGTCAGTTAGTAAGGAATTCTCAGATTTTGCTTACCTGGGAATTTACCATTTTCTCCTTCATTTTTAAAGGATAGTTTTGCTGGACATAGGATTCTTGTATGACATTCTTTTTATTTCACCTTGAATATGTTATCCTACTACCTTCTCACTTAGTTATTTCCATGGAGAAGTCAGCTATTAATCTTGTTGAAGCTCACTTGTAATTAAACTGATTTTTCACCATAAAATTGTTAATTTTATTGAACTTTGAATCTATAACATTTCACTGTTGATAAAAACTTAATCATGGTATCTGACAGGTTCTTAATACTAATCGTAATTAAGATAAAAAATTTATCTACCAGTTTTTGCAGTGATTTTGAATTATTATGTTGGTTATCTAAAACAAATTTACATGGATGATAGACTCATGCTGTTCGATTCCTGTATTAGGCAACTTTTAAACCTAAGATGAAAAAGTTTAAGGAGATGTAATACATTTAAAATGAACTTGAAAACTTATGTGTATTTATAAGATCAAACAAAATTTGCAGCGTAACATACAAATGAATAAGAAATAAGCTTGGCTGAAGCGCCATTCTCTAACTAATAAGGGTTACTGGCCCAGTCTGCCCATGAGGAAGTGGCAGAACTCTGATTTGACAACTTTGATTGTTACCGTCACTTGGGGTCCATCAGGTTCATGAATCTCATCCCAACGTTTATTCTGAGGAGTTATTTAAAAACCCAGTATTGTGTAATGGTGTTAAATAGCACTGAGAATGAATGAAATGGATTTAGGAGTGATTACCTATGTGGTCGAATTACAAATAATGGACAACGCTGTTAACTTCCAACCTCATCTTACTGGTAAGTCTTACCTGTGGCTGAGGAAATTGCCTTAGACATGGGTCTCTTTGGAGAAAACGTACATCTCTGTGTCATTTTTGGTCCTCAGCTGTGCCCCACTCTGAACCATATTAGAAAATATTTTGTACCAGAAAGGATATCTTTTTTAATTTTAATATTTTATTCCTTGAGACTTTCTTCCCACCGTCTATCATATTCATTGTTTGTTCTTGACTTACATTTCACCTTTTCCACTTATTAGTGTAATCTTGAACACTTCATTTAATCTTTCTGGACTTAGACTTCTCCTTTATAAAGTATGAATCACATGATTATAGTGAGGATTAAATGAGATAATGTATGTAGAACATTTAGCACATTGCTTGTAATATAATGTAATATAATAAATATAATAATTTTATATATATTTATTTATAATTTATAATATATAATAAGCATTTTTGAATGTTTGCCAGTCTTATGTTAAATCTTTTATGCATAAATGCATACTCTTACTTTGCTTCCCCAACTGCTGCCATATTGCTATAGTTCTGTGTATATCTGGCTACTTCAGAGGACCATGTGATGTTGCTACCGGGAATATCTTCTCTAATTTATTTTCCAGTGTAACTTGCAGTGATGTTTTACCCAGAAATTGTTCTTTTTTTTCTATTTGTCTGATCTTCTGAATTCTAGGCTAGAGGTGAGACAATTTTTACAGCAGAGTCTTGCTTTTTATAGAAAGAAGCAGATTCCAGAAGCAGATTCCAGTTGTTGGGAAATAACTATCACGTTCTATGCTCTTTACACATCTTGTCATACATTATCCACTGAATAAACTTATGTGAATGCATAATCTGCTTCGCAAATAGAAGACTAGAAAGTCAGAGAGATAAAATAGCTTGTTTCAAAAATCACACTAAGAAGTAAACAAAGCAGTCATAGGTCTTGCTTAGTTCCAAAGTCTCTACTTTCCCACAACTTGTAGGAAAAGTGGAGAACTCAGTCCTACTACTCATGTCCCACTTGGCATGTAAATCTTATGACTACAGTGTTGGGTTTTGCCTGACACCCTATCCCCAGTGCCTAGGACAGTGCCCGACACACGGTCAGCAGTCTTTGAATGTGGATCAAAAAATTAGTGCCAACAATGAATTTAACATTTTACTCTGTAATTTACCTTTAAATCTACTTTATAAAATAGCAGCCATCATGAATTTAGATTTTTTATTCACAGGCTATTGACACAAGTTTTATATTTTTCTCCACCTTTTGTCCTAGGGTCATTTCTTAGAATGAGACGACATTTAAAAAAATCACTAATTAAAAAATTTTGTGCATGTAATCTATAGCAGAAAATGATAAAGCTTTATTGTGGTGCTTTATATTGCCTGATAAAGAGAAACTCACTTTTAAGTGATCGCCTCTTCTTAATTAATCTCATGGTTAAGGCAAATTAAAATAATGCATCGATGAAGTTACAAAAGAATGGAAAATTGAGGACTTGCAAAGTTACTTGCAAATAGTGATCTATTCATTTTGGGGAACACCAACGGTGTAACCATATCATTCAAAAAAGATACATAGGTACTGAATTTAGTGGAATGGAAAAAGCTGGGAAATTACTATGTATAATGGATCTTGTAAGAAAGTAGTTACCATGGCAACTATGGCCTCACAGACTGTGTTGAATGATAGGATTTATTTCAGCATAATCACAGCCTTTTCATATGAATCCTTCCCTATGAGACAATGAAACCGTGTAACATAGCTACACAAAGAAAATTATCCTACTTAGAAAGATTCCTCTCTTTAATATATGCTGATTGAAGTTTGAATATCAGCATTTGATGTAAATTATCTTTGTAGTTACCCTTTCAGAAATGGTTGGTGAAAACATTTCATATAAAAATCTAAATATAGTCACATCTGTGATCTGAATACAAATAAGAAAGACTGTGATATCAATGTGTGCTGTGCTTTTTCTATAGGATCATGAAATGATAACCTCTGGCTTTTCAAATAACTTAAACTTTGCTATAACAGCTAATTGAATTCTTATTATTCAGCTATTTTTTTCTTCCCATTTTTGAGCTTTCCTTAGAGATATTCAAATTCATAGCATTCATTGCAGAATGGTCACACTGCTTTTCCTCTAATTAGGTTATTAATAGCAAACTTGACTAATTTAAAACAAATGTTAAAGTGTATCTTTATCTCTATTTTCATTTTGAAGAAGAAAGTTTCAGTTTTCGCAGAGTGAATGAACTTTTAAAATCCCAGATTCCAGTCAGCAGTTGCACATTATTCACAAATGACTGTCTGTGGACCATAACCTTATAATCATTATGCTGAAAGACACTTTTGTCACTTGCTAAGAATAGAAAGGATCAAAAGCACATCTCCCTCAGGTATTTATGTTGTCTGACATCTTGCAATATGTTTCGCCAACAGAAGGAGCTTTTCACTGAAAGGTGAAGCTTTTCTTTTTTTTGTGCAATCTAACTAAGAATAAAACACAACTCAGCTCTGATTTGGGGGCCTTGGATTTTAATTCTCCCCCGCCATAGACAACAGCATTAAGTTAGCCAGTTGCTATATCATATATTGCATTCACAACCTAGAACTGATGTCTATTTCCTCTTCTCCAAACAAGATGATATGTACCATAAAATGAAATTTATCCTAATGTAATAGGCTTTCTATTAACTTTAAACTTTCTATTTAATTACTTTATACTATCAATGTGAATCATCATGAACCCCAAGAGAAGACCTATAATTCTAAACTATTTAAAGCAATAAAAATTACTTACAACCAATTTTGCTGAGTCATCCCAGAAAAAAATCTGGTGGGTGATTTTTAAACCAGGAGAAATTCCAGTAACACCATCTTGAGAAAATTGGGCTAAACCTTATTGCCTCAGATCCTGAAAAAGGAGTGTTTCATCTCTGGCTCTCAACAGACTCCTGGATTGAAAGTCCAGGGCAGAACCAGAGGGAAGAAGGAGTTGCCTTAAAATGATGAGGCAGGACATATGGTCCTGTTCCCTAAATCAAGCCCAGTTCCATCACACCCTTTCCTTCTCTCTCCAATAGAGGGAAAGCATAAAAGAGATATGTAGAGTTTATATCACCTCTGTTTTTACCTCCATCTTCTGAGACAGCAGTATCAAATTTTAATTTGTACAGTTCTGCTCCACTAGCCTCTCATCAAGCTGCATCTGCATTCTCCTAGCCCTTGTGGAAGTAGCTGAGAAGACAGCAGGTGGCTCATGAAGGGCTGCAGATGTGCTCCAGGATTTTTTAAATGTGCAGCTCTTTCACCGTCTAATTTCTTTTTTGATTTTAAACCGTCTATAATTTTCGATCTGTTCTTAGGATGTTATTTAATACTTCATTCAGCTACAACAGGACTGTCTGTAATTCTCCATATGAGACAAACTAGGGGTGAATTAAGACACTTTGCTATCTTCCCCCAAGCTCCACTTCTCTCCCTTATTCTTGAAGGACAAGTCTAAGCGTCGTGCGCCTTCTCTTAATCTTGCACCACCATGCAAGCTGCCAAGAGCCCCTGCTCCTTCTCTTTGTTCTTAGTTGTCCCTAGGCTTTCTAACTATGCAATTGTCCCAGTTCCTCAAGTAAGGTAAGACAAAAATAGATCTCTCGAGCAATGCCACCAAAGACTGGAGATTTGGGGCGGACACTTTATTCACTCTTTCTCCCAAGAGACAAATTTCAGGTTGAATGAATCTTTCTCACCTTTGCGTTGAGGCAGCTTGGGGGAGGGTCTGAATAAAGTAACACTGTTCCCCTTACCAATTTTTAACAGATTTCATGGTTTTGTGCTTCTTTGAAGTGTTGTAAACTGGAATTCATAAAAGTATTTTAACCCAAATACCGTTGTTTCATCAAAATTCTCGTTGCTGGGCAGGGGTGGGGGGGCAGTTGATTGATGGCTGAGACTTTCTCTTCTGCCCTTTTGCTGATGTCATTTCTAATATTTTCTAATTTATTTATTTGTTTACTGATTTCCTCATTTTCACTCCTCACAATACAAACTCCAAGGAAGTAGGAAATTATTGTTCACTTTTGTATTCTGTTTGCCAGAAGAGGATCTGGTTTATAATACGTGCTTGATAAATATTGTCAAGAGATGGAATGTACTCTCTTTGGAAATCGTGTTATTTTTGTTGTAATAGAATCCTCGCCCTTCACTTGTCTGGATAGAGCAAAGAGCTCAGAAAGTAAGGTAAAATCTGAAGCAAATCCTGAACTCATGGGATAAATTGACATTTCGTGATGTTTATAGAACAGGTAGAATACGTGAACAAAAGTACGTGAACTAGAGAGAAGGTGAGTAGGAATATGCAGCAAACTCAGTTTCCTCATCTTGGACATTGCTACCAAATATGCCATTAGTGGTAACAAAGGAAAATCCTTTTAAAAATGTGATAGCAACAGCAGGTGCAAGTCCATGATTATTAGACTACTTGGCTTATGGGGATGACCATATTTTGGGAGATAATTGTCCTTCAAGTGGGAAGATAGAGTCACATTTATCACTGCTGCTGTTTTGTTTTTTTTGGTTACATAGCTTTTCACTTGCTATAAGGCTCCCACGAGTCTGTGAGTTCACTGAAGACAGGTGAGACTCTATCAGAATCACACAGAAGTCTCACAGCACTCAATTTTTACAAAGGATGTATGCAAGCAACCTCTGTTGTCAACTGTGTTTATTTAACGTGACTTGCATTACCCATGTAGTAACCCTGACAATGTGTTTGACCTGAATCTATAATTAAGTAAACAATCGGAAGTGTCCAAATTCTGAGAAATTCTGCAAAACTGCTGCCTGATACTCTTCAAAATATCAATATCATGAAAGGAAAAAAAAACCTGGACACATTCTTAGATTAAAGGAGATTAAAGAGACATGTATCTAAAGGTAATCAATGGATAACCTTTGATTAGATTCTTGATTGAAAGAAAAAGCAGCCATAAAGGTCATTATTTGGACAATTAGAGAAATTCAAATAGGTATTATTGTCATATTTATGTTAAATTTCTTGAGTGTGATAATTATATTGTATTTTATTAAGGAAAATGTCCTGCCAAATATATATTTAGGGGTAAAGTTTCATGTGTCGGTTTGTCTTCAAATGACTCAAAATCTTCTATTTATAGCTAAATGGACAGGAAGGGGGAAGGGAGAGGAAAAAGGGAGAGAAAGAATGTAATAAATGTTAAAACATGATGAATTTGGGTGAATAATATAGATATTTATTGTATATCTTTGCTATATTTCCACGATTAGAAATTATTTTAAAAGTTTGGATGGAAAAGTAAATAAATGTTAAAAAAATAAAATTATGTTTTGGAGATTTTATTTGCATGAATACTTTGTTTCTTTTTGGAAGGGAGAAAAGAGGATTCACTGTATTTCGTAAACTGATGGTTCCTATAGCTTGAAAATTTTCTCCTAAATATAGTAGATTTCAAGCAAGTATTTGATATCTTTGTTATTTAAAGGCATCTTGAAATATGAGGGAATGTGTCATATTTAGACATAGAATGAGAGGGTTCTGTTTCCTTGGAATTTGGAAGATATACTTTGGGGATTAAAATTTTTATTATGAATGTAACACACAAGGGATCAATTATAGTTTGAACAAATACATTATGCAGGTTTTCTATCAGTAGAGGAGATTTTCCTGATGATTAAAGGCCATCACAATTGCTATAGGAATATACAGATTTAGATTTATATTAAATGTTTCCATTTAACATGTATAAACATGAGTCATATTTCCCAGAGTTTCACTTAACATATTTAAGTCACCAGAAAGATATATTTTTTAATAGAGATTCCTTAAATAGAGTACATATATCCCTTTCTTAATATAAATTCCTCAAATGAAGGTATGTAGATTAAAGAGGTGTTTCATTTTTGAAAAGGCCAGCTCTCAGAAAGCACATATTGAAGGACATAGTCTCCTAGCCAGGCTATGAGCTTTCTGAGCTCTGGAACGCATGACTTTTTTTCCCAGAGGCCTGGAAAGGGCCTACCACAGAAAAGGTACTTAATAAACACTGGGTGATTCACCTTGAAATCAGTATTATTTTAATGATTGCTTTTTATAATTTAGTGGAAATGTCATGAAATTAATAAATAAAAAAGAAATACAAAGATATGAATGTAGACAATTTCCTGTAAAATACAAATATATTTTCAAAATCATTTAGGGTATATTGTTGAGAATATAGCAATCAAAAAATAGAACTTTTATGAAGATGGTCTGGTAGGAACATTAGTTGGTCTACTGTTTAATTTATTTATTCAACAAATCTTCATTAAATGCCCACTACATGCCAGGCACTATTAAAAGTTCTGGGAATAAAGCAGGACATGGAAAAGATAAAATCTGTGCACTCATAAGGGATTAAACAAATATATGAATTAGTATAAAAGTGTATCAGTTGATGATGTTTTCTTGGGAGAAGAGCAAGGAAGTTGAATAGGAAGTGCTTGGGTGGGTATGGAGGATAGGGAGGGTAGTCACAATTTTTAATAGAGATATCAGTAAGTTCTCATGAAAAAAATAAGACATTTCAACTACAACTTGAAGATGGTGAAATTGGAGCCATAAAGATACGGGGAAGAGTATACTAGGCAGCAAAAGCAGCAAGCACAAAGGCCCTGTGGTAGAAGAGTGTCTGCCATGTTCCAGGAAAGATGAGGAGGCTAGTCAGCCTAGAGCAGAGGGACGCACAAGAGACTACGCTAACACTCCTTATCCACGGTTTTGCTTTCTGCAGTTTCAGCTGACCATGATCAAACATGGTCCGAAAATATTAAATAAAAAAATTCCAGAAATAAACAATTCATAAGTTTTAAATTAAGTACCATTCTGAGTATGAAATCTCACACCATCCTGTGCATTCCCACCTGGGACCTGACTCATCACTTTGCCCAGCGTGTCCACTCTTTAAACTCTCCCTGCATCTTAGTCACTTAGTAACCATCTCGGTTATCAAGTCAACTGCCTTGGTATCACAGGGTTTGTGTTCAAGTAACCCTGTTTTACTTGATAATGGCCCCAAAACTCAACTGTAATAATGCTGGCAATTTGGATATGCCAAAAAGAAGCCCTAAAATTCTTCCTTTAAGTGAAAAGGTATGTATGCATAGAAAATAACACAGCATATGTTATACAGGATTTGGTACTCTCTGTGGTTTCAGACAACCACTAGAGGTCTTGGAATGTATTCCAGGGGTAAGGGAGGACTATTGTTATAGGAGGTAATATCAGCGAGATAGCTGGTGGGGTGGGAGCAGGAAGCTGGTCAATTCATACAGGCCATTAGATATGACCACTGTAAGGAATCTGGCTTTGAATGAATGCTTATCTGAATTCTCAGTTTACATACAAAATTGATCACAATGCTTTTGTATTAATTTAATATGCAAAACTATGTATATTAAACAGGGAGTGAAGAATAAAGTCATTCATAATACATTTAAATAAGTCCAATTTTTTATTAACAAATATTTTAATGATGAACTTAATTTCAAAGCAATGCCTGTTTCTGTGTAAATAACAATATTACCTTAAAAATTTATCCATTCATTTCTTCCAAGTTATTTTCTATACAGTTGACAACAATTTTGTGCCAGAAGAGTAAATTAGATTCTCTTATAGTTATGAAGTGCTTAGGAATTTCAATATGCAGAGAATCACATGTGAAAATCTGTGTATATAAAATCATAAAAATGACACGTTTTCAAGACTTTGAAGGACTAATTTTACTCCAGTAATTATTACAATGATTAAGATATCCTTTGCTTCAATAATTCACACATGCTTCATTTAAAGCTGGTGATTCATTTCTATTTGCACTATTTGTGTGAAGAGATCATAATCTTGTACTACTTTTTAAATTTTTTTAGATTTTGTTTATATATTTCACTTGTCGTTCTTTATTTCATTTATTTGTAAAGACTCCATTTTTCATGATATAATGATCTAGTAGTCTTCTCGTTATTGATTTATTATTGTTTATTTATTAACACAGTCTATTGCTGTCATACATGTTTTCTAATCTTATGGTTTACATGTAGTTATAATTTTATTAATCTCTTTCCTTTTGTTTTCTTTTATTTTGTTTGCCTTATACTAAGTTGGTGAATGAGTTTAAATAATTTGTGGTCATTCTCGTTTATGGATATAAATGTACAAAACTTTGAACTTTTCAATGAAAGTAGTGTTTTAGTTTAATTTCATTGATTTAGATATTTATATTTTATGTATCAATATGGGTTCATTAATTGTAAGCAATGTACCATTCTGGTACTCTAAAAAAGTAAATCTTAAAGAATCCTTGAGCTAATTATTTTTTGTTTATTTCTCCATAAAAAAATTAAAAAGTAAAGTCTTTAATTAAAAAAGAGAATAAGGAATAAGTTAAAGAGTGAATGTGGGAATAGTTCTGGGTGCCTGATCTCTATATGCAGATGTCCTTAGACTAAGAAAATTAAGATATGGTGGTCTAAAGTTAGAACATTTAGATTTAATTAAAAGTTATAATGTATTCTGATTTCATCTGAGATAGTACTTTGGTGCTTATATTGAATTCAAGAAATCTCATGTTTCTTGTTTTTATAGTAACACAAAACTACACAAGGATACCAAATTTTACACCTTGTAAAGGTACAACATGGTGGTCACTAAAAATTACCTCTAAGATACAAATCATATCTACAAAGCACTGTTAATCACTTAAAACCTTGATTGAAGCTTGAGAAGATGCTTGAAATATTGTGGATCTTAAATATCATCAAAACCATTTATGACTACAGCTGTACTACAATTGTGTTTAAAGCACTCCTTGTAATAGAAAAAGCAACTCATTGGCAGAGAAAAATGTTGAGAGAAATGGTATAAATGTGCCAGCAAAAACATCTGTTACACTCATAATTTTATGTGAGATAATTTAGCTGTATGGAATTAAAATAAGTTTTTATTAATATCTTTTAATAAACTGTCAATGGATTATACCACGTCACATAGATATATAGTCTCTTACTGAAATAAACATAATACCTTTTTAAATTCAAAATTATATTTAAATGTGTTATTTCAGTTTTTTAATAATTAAAGAACAGCTTATAAATAATCTTTGTGGTTTTACCTTCAAACTGAATAATTTTTTAGTTTTATCAACAGATTTATGCATAGTAAAAGAGAGCGTACCTTAGAAGTGTTGGTTAAAAGAAAATTTCTGACCAGTTTCTGACTCAGTCCTCTGTACTCTCTGCTTGTTACAGATAAAGGGAAAGTGAACACACTGCAATCATTTGGCTTTTCCTATTACATACATCAAAACTAAGGGTAAAACTCATTTTATTATTTTTTGCTTAAATATATCTTTTGGTAAGAGATAACTCTGCTGTACAATAACACTAAAACAAATGAAAGTTGAAAAACTTGAAACAAATTATCCATTTAAAACCACTCTTTTTAATAGAAGTAGAGCCTTCTGATAGACTGTTTCTCTATTCCTGATCTGAACTAAGGAAATAATTTAGATAAGTGACAATGAAATTTAGGCACTCACCACAATTATGATGGTTTACTTATTTTTGTAAAAGACTATTATTTAAGAGGAGTTTTAGGTTTGTAACAAAATTGCAAGGGAGTTACAGAGATTGTCCATGTATTCTTTGCCCCTAATTCATTCATTCTTTCCTCTCTTTCTTCCTTCCTTCCTTCCTTCCTTCCTTCCTTCCCTCCTTCCATCCTTCCTTCCTTCCTTCCTTCCTATCAAATATTTGGAATGTCCACTCTTTGTCAGGCACCTTGCTAGCCTCTGGGAGAAAACGAATTTCAGAGGGAACACGATTTTCCTTCCAGCACGGTTTTCTCTCTCCTAGGAAGTAAATAGAGCCCATTTGGGCCTAGGAGTCTATGTTAGAACCCAAGGACAAATCTGCGTTGATACATCACAATCACCTGAAGTTCATAGGCTACTTTAGGGTTTACTCATAGTGTTATACATTCTGTGGGTTTGGACAAATGTATAATGACATATATCCCTCATTATAATGTCATACAGAGTTATTTCATTTCCCTAAAAATACTCTGCGCTCTGCCTATTCATCTGTTTTCTCCAATATCACCCCTGGCAATTACTAATTTTTTACTATCTACACATTTTTGCCTTTTCAACAATGTCCCATAGTTCTAATCATGCAGTATATAGCCTTTTCAAATTGGCTTCTCTCACTCAGTAATAAGCATAAATGCTTTTAAGTTTCTTCCATGTGTTTTCATGGCTTGAAAGCTCATTTCCTTTCAGTACTGAATAATATTCTGTTCTCTGGATGTGACACAGTTTATTTATCCATTCACCTACTGAGGGACATCTTGGTGGCTTCCAAGTTTTGGCAATTATGAATACAGCTGCAATAACCACCCATGCACAGCTTTTAGTGGGTAAGTTCGAAGGAGTGCAATTGCTGCATCATATGGCAAGGGTATGTTTATCTTTGTAAAAAATTGCCAAACTGTCTTCTAAAGTGGCTGTACCATTTTGCATTCCACTGGCAGTGAGGGAGGGTTCTTGTTGCTCCACAGCCTGACTGGCATTTGGTGTAGCCAATGTTTTAGATTCTGATCATTTTATTAGGTGTGTAGTAGAGTTTATTTCCTTTTAATACTATTGGGATATTCTTATAAAATGCCAACCAATTACTTTCCAAGATATTTATATACTATGGACACTGTTTTATTATTTGTCAGATCTCTTCTTTTTTTGAGAATGGAGCCAAATTTGAGCTTTAGAGCCTCATGTTAGAATCCAGATCTGGTAAAAACCACATTGGACACAATGTCTCCAAAAGTGTTGCATTTTTTGGTAAGTATATTTTTAATTAAGTGAGAGAACTATTTGTTCTATAAGGATTTTGTGATGATCCAAAGGAAAAAAGCCCATGCAGTTTGTTAAAAGTGATACAATCAGCAATGCTGCTGTGGAACAAAAAACGAGTTAGGATAATAAGGAATCCAAAGTCATTGTGTAAATAAAGCCTCAAAGGGGCGTTCTTCATCTGAAATTTGAATTTTATTCAGAAGCTATGGTTCACAGATCACTGCTTTTAATTAAGATGAATCTAATAATATTTTTATGAAATTAACACACAGATATTTAGAACAATCTGTGTTAGGAGTATAAAGGACACAGAAGAAATCAAAGATGACTCCAGAGTTATGAGTCTTGAAAATGAGTCCTGCCCCCTAGTCTAGAAGGGAATCCTCTAGGTACCCCAGTTTCTTGCCCGATTTCAACCTGAGGGACTCACGTACATGCCTGTCCCAGCTTCCCCCTGGAATCTGATGTGGAGACACAAAAGTAGTGTGTGTGTGCATTGAGCACTGGAAGGTAATGCACTTTTCAGGGCCAGGATGGTGGTTGAGAACCCTGTACATTGATGGAACACAGGGAAAGGCTATCAGGGGAAAGAAGAAGAAAATAGATAATAAAGAAAAAAACGATCAGGAGGCCAGAGAGAGAGAGAGAGAGAGAGAGAGAGAGGGAGAGAGAGACAGAGAGAGAGAGAGACTGATCAAGAGACGACTCCTTTGGTTTCTGGTGTTTAATGTCTTCGTTTTAGTTCATCTGTAGCTATTGTCCTTGGGTTCCATGAGATAGTAGTAAATTCTCTAAGATTTTTTTTCTTGCATAAATTTTAGGGTCCTATAGACAAATTATTTCAAAACAAGGCAATATATTTATTTACATTTATACTGATTCACACTTTTTCTGTCATAGACAATTCTGTCACTCTGTGTGTTTTGATATGGACTTAGTTAACACTTAAAGAGCCAAACCAACACTTAAAGCCCAGCCAACACTTAAAGAGCTTAAGAGACAAAAAGCATGATGTACTAGGCTTCTACACTTACACTTAAAGGATTTTATACTTCAAGGCATATGTGTAGAGTGTTTACTTGCTTATTTCTTGTTCTATTCTAAAGAAATTTTGACTAAGTTTGGATTACTAGTTATATCTAAATTAAGCTCACAGTCATTAATCAACTATTAGCATGTACAAGCACTGGGCTCAATTCTAGGCATATGAAAAAAAGTATAAGACATGGTGTTTTAACCTCAGCAATTTCCAATGTAGTTGGGGAGTTAGAATATACACATTAGATATTAAGCCCTGTAGTGAGCAACGGGCAAAATAATAGTGTAAATAAGTTTGGAAACCCTTGGGGCCATGGAATGGGGTGGTTATAGGCAAGAGCTTTTACTGTGGTTCTCGAGAGAAGAAATGGATGACATAGGGGAGGGCAGGCTAAACGAATTTAGGATTGGGTAGTTTTAATAATAAAATAAAATAACATAATTTATACGTAAGGTAAGTGATAAAATCTGAAGCAAGGGCCAGAACACAAGGGCCTTCTCTGCCCCTCAAGGAGGTCCCAATATTGAAGTAGCCACGAGCAGCCTCAGATAGAGGTGGACACTGGCAGTAATATGCTGAGTTTGGCCAGGGATTCAGAAAGAGTTGCTAGGCTCCCCCAGAATCTCTCTCAATATTCTTATTGTCATTGATGATGTCTGTTTCTGGGACCCATTTGATCCCTATCTGCTCTTCCTCAAGCTGATAACACAATTTCTATTGACTAAGGCAGAGAGTGGGAGAACCTAGCTTTCTCACACTGTGATTTACTCCATACATTCCCACTCTGCTCTCTCATGCTTCAGTGCCCTTAAAGAGACAGATACCATCTACTGAAGATCAAAATGTACCTTACATTTTTTTACATGGCTCTAGCTCCATACAGAAAGGGCAAAACTTGTATTTTTTCTTCTTTTATATAAAAATACCACCCAAGTAGTTACTTAATTTCAGGGTAGGGGCTTAGAGAGCTTTTTATTTTAGAGCTAACAAATAGTGAAAGAGCCCTTTCAGGAATTTTTGCTTGAAGGCAAATTTCTTTCAGGTTTTATAAAACATATTAATTTGGCGTCAAGCAAAAAAGATGAAGCGTATATATTTCCATCAAGAATACTCATGGGCTCCTTGTTAGGTTCTGAGGCTTGACACATGCTCTCCTTAACAGCACCTTTCAACCTGGGGCCTTTAGTCACTATGTAGTTGTTGTCACCTGGCAGGTATACTTATTATCTTCTTTTTGCATCTAGAGAACTTGAGACACATGGGTTTCTTCCCTGGAGCTGCATTAATTTTTAATCTGTAAAAATAGCTAGTATTTACTGGCTACTTTACATTCTTTGTGTCAAAAGAAACCAAGAATTATAGGTTTGTCTATCACTTCTAACACTCCAAATTATGGTTCTTATTCCTAATTTCCAAGTACATCATTACAAGATGAACTCTAAAAATGGAAAGGGCTTCTCATTCTTTTTTAAAGTATGTATTTAGTCACACTGAATGTATTATGTGTTTAAATGTACTTTGTATCATGCACATGCTGGTATTTTAATACAGTGTAAGAATATGGACTTCAATCCCGAAGAAATATGTTCTATTTATTATTATTGCACATCTTCCCTTTAAAAAATATTTCTTCTTTC
>NW_006439757.1:3194954-3244110 GCF_000325575.1 Pteropus alecto
TATAATGCATTCCTCACCCACCCAAGTTTTGAAAGAGCATCTTCAGCTGTCAGGAGAAGGTGTTGAGGATGGACTGTGAGAATAAGAGCATTATAATAGAATTTAACAGCTGAAGAGCGGGTGCATTTATTAGGAAGTGTTTTTCTAATGAGCTATGCCACCTCAACACCCAGCTGCTTTCCTCAGACCAAAATTAGAGAATACGAAAGTGAGCCTACTGCTCAAACTCACTCAGATTCATCTCTACATCTTCCTTCTTTTCATTTTCTTTCAAGTCTCTTGATCTATGGCCAGATGTCACACTTAGTGAGCAGTGAAACTGTGATAAATGATCCTCAGTTCACTCAAGGACTGTGGCAGTCCCAGTTCCACCTGTGGACACTAATCTCACAAAATAGGTCGGTGGCACTTGTATTTCCTTGTGCAACTAACCCAAGTCTCGAAAATAAAGTAAATCCTAGTAAATATTAGTATGTAAGAAGGATATAAAAACGGTAAAAACAACAACAAAAAAATTGTGATTAAGTGCATTCTATAATAAATTCGTGATTTTCTAGGAAACAGCAATTACCAACATTGATTCAAGAGAGCTAGCACTATTTGTGGATGATATGAATGTCTATCTCAAAAACCTAGGAGAATCTACTGTACAACTCTTCCAATTAATAAGAGGGTTTCATAATACAAGATCAACATAGATAATAAGTAACTTTCACATATATCTGTAATGATCACTTAAAAATAAACAGTGTGGGGACAATTAGCTGTTAATCTAGAAAATTAGATTACAATATCATTCATGCATATATACACAATCCAAGTTGATGAAATAGTTGATTAAATTATATGAAATTATAAAAAATCAGAAGAAATATAGAAAAAAGATTTTATTAAAATTACAGTGGGGATGCTTCCTGGCATATTTAAAATCAAGAGAAGAACATGAATAAGATAATGATAATTCTCATACTTTTGCTTGGGAAAGATTTTCATTTCCCCACTTTTTTTTTTTTTTGCTGCAGCTTCAAGCCTGACCCTTGATGAGTGAATCATAAAGATAAACTAAAAAAGACCAGGCTTAATGCTAAGTTGCAGAAATGAGTGAAATATTAAATTTTATTTGCTAACTTTTACGATTTCTCTGATACAAGCAGCTCTTTTGCCAACAGTAACACATAAATGGTAATGTCTAGAGAAAGTTCCATTTGGGTGTTTTCTTAGCTAGTAAGGATTAGAAATTTATTTACCAGAGAAGACCAGAAGAGTAAATATATTCTTAAAACTCTAGTTTGCCTTTTGAACAGCTTCAAATAATTTTATCAATGTAGATTTGACCAAATAAAATTCCAGTCTAAAAATGGCCATTAAGATTGTAATAGTTTGTCTTCCTTTGGTAACTGATGCCTGTTTTGTTTTTGTTGTTGTTGTTGTTTACCAAAAGTGGTAGCAATGTGAGTTTCTAAATCTGCTGTATAACTTTGGAGTTCTTTTATTTGTTCTTTTTTCCATGAGGGATTATTGGTTGCTAGTCATCACAGAGGTAGCTTTCTATTTCAAATTGTACCTCTTGAAGTGAAATAAAATAATTTTGCCTCAAGGTGGAGCTCTTATATTTTCGGAAGTGAAAATGGCTAGCAGCACTTTTGCCTTATTCTAGAATTTTGTTATAATCCTGAGGAAAAGTTTCTCCTGTTTTTAATAAGAAACGACAGGAGATTGCCATTTCTTCTCTTCTTTTTTTTCTTATTCTAGATGACAGTGATTAATGTTAAAGTTACAGTATACGATGACCCACTGGAGTCATTGTCTGTCCCTCCAATGTCTGCTCAAGCTGACACAGGCTTTTCCCAAGGTATCTGTTATGCATCACGTTTTGGTGCAGCAGCCTACATAAAAATCATACAAACACGTACATAAAGCTGCCTAAA
Organism: Pteropus alecto; assembly: GCF_000325575.1. Classification (NCBI taxonomy): domain Eukaryota; kingdom Metazoa; phylum Chordata; class Mammalia; order Chiroptera; family Pteropodidae; genus Pteropus; species Pteropus alecto. Next base: position 3,196,883 of record NW_006439757.1, read on the forward strand.
CCTAAATTTGCCTTTATCAGAACTTCTAAACACATGATAGGTTATAAAGAAAGTTGCGTGTGTTCTCGGTTGATCTAATTAGACCTCTTTTAAACAATTATGGTAGATTTCCAAATCAACGTGATCCTTGATATAATAAACTCTAATATCATAGTTTTTTTGGTTTGTTTTTGGTCTTAACAGAACCAGTCTTATCAGTAAATACTAGCAGCTGAGGTAAAAAAAAAAAAGTCAGCACAATAAAAGTAAGTAACATAAAGCTTAATTCATCAGATTAGAAAAAAGCAAAACTATAGTAATTCTGAGAACAAAGAAAGTCTTTAAGGAATTTTTATATTATTGTTTTTAGTTTGAACTATTAAATCTAAAATGTAATTTCTACTCAAAAGGTATAAATACCACACAATATATTTCTTTGCCACAATATTTTTTGGCTATCTTAGCTGATGGGAAAGTCTCACTTAGTAATTTTTAGATGCTTTTACTTCAAAGACTATTCTCCTTTTAAATGAAGACTGCTTATGTTTTATACTCAATCTCTCCCCCATCCCATTTTTTTAATATATAAAAGATTTTGTAAACTATAAAGTGCTACATATGGAATCACCGTTACACTGTAGTAGAAATTATGCTTTCTACAGCATAGATGGGACAGTCATTAAATATAGTAATTAATATGTCCAACATATTGTGACATATCAAATTATGAAAAAATTTTAGTATTCTGCTCATAATAAAGTGACATTTATTGAAGATAGCATATTATTAAAAACAAGAATTCTTAGGTGCTATGTGACATCATGAAACTCCCATATACATATGATTTTAATACTTTTGAAAAACAGCTAAATGCCAAAACGTGGTTTCCCAATGCATTGATCCCAAAGCTTCTTGATATGTTCTGGGTGGGCCATGAATTAGAGGGAATGGCAAAGGGATGGAGCAACTTAAAAGAAAAAAGAACAGAGCTTCTGGTTGTCTCTCAACTGCCTGATACTGGTCCTTTCCTAAAAGATCCAAATAAAACATATTTGCTCAAAAATTGAGTCCAGATATAGCCTGATTTACACCTTACCCTTATGCTCATTATACTTTTTTTCTATTTTGGCTACTACATCAATATCTTTAAAAATCAAACTGGATTTCAATACCTATTTTCCTAATGATATTATTCTAGTTTTAATCGTGTTAAATTATTGTCACACACATAAAAAAAAACTAAATCAAACTCTAGAAATTAAAGTTTAAAATATTGCACTGCTACTTACCTCCAGGTTGCTGAATCACTCATAATGATATCTATGGTACTTTTATTATATAGTTCATCGTCAAACTAGAAATCCCCCCAAATTCCCTACCAAAGTCTGAAGAAACCTTTAATTTTAAGGAAAAGGAATTTGATAATAGATTCCACAGAACTCGAAATCTCACACTGATTCAATGAACTTATAATTCAAAAGAACATTCTGCTATCTAGTATTCTATAAAATAGAATAGATGCTCTTTTAAACCCTAATAAAACTAAGGTAACTTTCTTATTCCAAACCAGATTATTCTAAGTTTGTATTTTTATATTCTTTGCTATATCCTATAGCAGTGCTGTTCAATATAACTTTCTTAAGTAAGGAAATTATTTCTGTGTTGTCCTAAAATTAAGCTACTAGCATCATGTGGCTATTGATCACTTGAATGTGGCTTGTGTGCCTGAGAAACATATTTTTAATTTCAGTTTATTTTAATTTTTAATTTAAATTTAAATAATCACATGGAACTAGTTTCTAGCCTGTAAGATGATGCAAGTCTAGAAACTATATTAGAATCCTTCAAAGCTTTACCCTCCCCTTCCTGCCTAACACCAACACACTTTAAAAACATTTCTCCTCTGGGATATTACACTTTAGATCTTGTTTTAAATAAAGCCCACATTTTCAGAAATATAACCTGAACATTATTCAAATAAATAATATATTTGAAAATGACAGTTCTAGAAACTAATGTTAGCTAGCATTCTCTCTTCTATATAGCAAATTCTTTGCCAATTCCAGATTTAAAAGCTGATTTATTTCACACACACACACACACACACACACACACACACAAAAGAGCACTATTTTTTGTCCTTCCAGATGTTAAGACTCACCCAAATCCCCAGTCAAGCAACAGGTTTATAGTCTAAATGGTTTCTGATCGAATTACTTATCTTTTTAACTATTTACAGGTACCTATGAAATAACCTCTTAACCCACAAGTAAACTAAATGCATGTTCTTGTAGAAATTCCCAAGAGCAATAGCTTTTTGAGACACTGTGCCTCAGTAGTTCTAATTTCTGTAGGGGCCGTTTCATTGTCAGCCAAAATAGTATTAGATGTGAATATTTTCCAGAAAAGCAGTGATTATGGCTAATGGAAATAGGTACTCTTGAAACATTCTCTCTCTTTTCAAAATTAAATAAAGGCTTAGTATCTTATTGGTCAGCATTTTAACTCAAATTTAAACATTTGGAAAAGCTGATACTGAAAGTTTCTGTAAGAAACATGCAAAAAAATGTGCTGGTTCATTATTGCTGAAAAAAATTAAAGGCTTTGATTTAGAGATGTGGCTACTAACTTCTTCTGAGGCACTATTACTAATTAGCCAATAATTTGTTAATTGATCTAAGCCAGTTGGTTTCTCAGTGAAATTTTAAAGTTAAATATTACATATTCCATTATTTCTAATAATAATAATGGCAATGATGATTTATTGAGCACTTATTGAGCCAGAACATATATTTAGAGCATTGTTTTGAGTGTTTTTTATATACTAACACTTATTATTTTAATGATACTAAGATATAAAAGCTGAGGCATAGAGAATTTAAGTTTCTTATCTATAGCCACAAAGTAAATGACTTTCTACAGATTCCAAAATAAATAAAATGCCATAAAAATGTAAAAAAAAAAAAAAAAAACTAAGTTAATCAAGAGTCAGACATAAGTATGTTTTTGAATTAACCATGAAATTGGACAGGATTTTGGCAGGTAAGAAGAAATACAAAGGCGGAAGGAACAGAGCAAAGGAAATGTATGTATGTTAAAAGTTATAGACTTCCAGTTCCCCTTCTGTCATGTAAAGGATTTAGAAGTCTTTATTCTTTCCTAACAAGTAAAAAGCTGAACAAACTGAAAAATCAACAACTTTTCTTGGCTCTGTCAGAGAAGTGGAGTCACAGGGCAATTTACTGCCCCCTAAATTGGAGAGACAGACAGGAGATGCATCAAAGGAAGTAACATAAGAAAAATTTATAGCAATGAATACATATATTAGAAAAGAAGAAAGTTCTGAAATTTATAATTTAAGTTTCCAATTTAGGAAATGAGAAAAAGAAGAGCAAATTAAATTAAAAGTAGGCAGAAGTAAAAAGAAATAATAAAAATTAGAGCAGAAATCAATGCAATTAAGACAAAATTAATAGAGAAATCAATAAAAGCAAAACCTGGTTCTTTGAAAAGATCAATAAAAGCAATAAGCTTCTTGCTAAACGAAGTAAGAAAAAAAGAGAGAAGACACAAATTATGAATAACAGAAATGAAAGAGGGGACATCACTACAGATTCCATTGACTTTAAAAAGATGATAAAAGAAGATTATGAACAACTCTCTGCCCTCAAGTTTGATATCCTAGGTGAAATACACCAATTTTTGAAAGACACAAACTGCCAAAACTCACACAAGAAGAAATATACAATCTGAACTGGTCTAGTTCTATGTTTACTAAAGAAATTGAATCAATAATTAATAACCTTCCAAAACATAGAACAGAGTCCAGATGGGTTCATTGGTGAATTCTATCAAACATTTAAGGAAGAAATTATTCCAATTCTCTATAATCTCTCCCAGAGGATAGAGGCAGAGGGAAATACATCCTAACTCATTCTGAGGTCAGCATTACTCTGATATCAAACATTAAAAGAAAAGAAAAAAGAAAAAGTAAATTCAAATAAGGCAATACCAGTTAACTTACCACTTTTAACAATTAGAAAGCTGGATATTAGTAAATGTGACAATTATGGAATATGAAAAACAATGCTGGAATATCTACAAATGTAGCCATTTAGAAAAGCAGTACTATTATTCTCATCTCTCTTATGACTGGGCAATCCCACTCTGGGATAATACTTGCCAGAGAACACAGCTCAGATTCACACAATGAGCTCTAAGAGGATGGTCATTGCAGCTTGTGTATTTTAGCAAAGCATAGTAAACAACATGGGATTCTCCCTTTATATATAATATATGATGCACATACCAAGGAATTCTATGCAGAAGAGTAACTGACTTGATTTATATACCTATCTAAATTGTGTTACAAGGATAGGTAAATAGATGTCAAAAAAACGCTGACTAAAAAAAATGGTACAATAATAAGATTAATATTTCTAAACTGTGTGAATCTAGAACACAGAAATAATATACAAAATAGTACATTTTCAAGGATTTATATATATTTTTAAAAAGGAAATAAGAAAGTTGGAATCAAAGAACATACTTTATGCAAGAAAATACTCCCTTCTCCTCACCTCCCCCCACAAATAAAATAAAACAAAAAATAAATGAGCAAGAGATTTTGTAGGAAACAGTGTCAGGCTTCGTGGTAGCAGAGTTAAATCAAGATGGTTACTCAAGAGAGACCTGAGATTGTTGCTATTTCAGGGGGAAGGAACAAGGATAAAAAGAGAGTTGTTGATGAGCAAAGAAGAAAACATGTTTATTTTAGAACAGTATTCCGGAAGAAGACAGAAGAAAATGGGACTTGAGGTGCAGGTGAAATGAATATTCTTGAGAAGGGAAAAGGTTCCGTTTGTCTCCAGCAGGAGCAAAGGAAGAAAGAGTGAAAACAGATATTAAAGCAGGGGGAGGAGGGTAAGTGGGAGCAACTTCCATTCTCTTAACTTAGTGATTTTTCTGAGTGTATTTCTCAAGTCAGCACAGAAATGAATAGTCTTGTCTCACTTTTAAATCATCTCATGTATACTCTTCTTGGATCCTTAAGTAGATTAAGAGCAATTTATACTTTCTCAGAAATTATGGAAAGTAAACTTTAGATCAAGAAGGAGCCTTCCAAAGCATTTCATTATAATAATTAGCATTTATTACACCTCCATTGTATGCTAAGCACTGTTTTAAAGGTTTCGCACACTTTTCTCCAGACAAATCCCGCCCCCTCTTTTTTAAACAGATGATTAAATGAATATTCAAACAGACTGTGGGGAAGATCACACAGTAGCTAATGACAGCATTGGGGATAATATTCCAGATGTCTGAACTCCCAGGTTTTGGCCTGTTTTTCGTCTCACTAAAGCCCGCCCTAGATCAGCACTGTCTAATGCTGGGTGATAAGTAAGCCGAATGCTTATTCATTGAGTGACCGAGGATTAACAATAGGCATGTGGCCTCGTTTTAAAAATCTTCATCCCCAGGCCTCGTCACAAATTTCCACATGAGGCTCTTATTTTTTATTTTTTTCCTTTTTTTTAAAGCTCTAGTCATACAGAGAGGTATAATAAAGCCAATACTCTTGTTGAGTTTTTATGAGCTTCTGTGTTGAGGACAGCATGCCAGGAGCTATTTTGGGATATGTGGTTTAAAATAATGAGAAAAGCAACAGAAGCAGTTGAGCGAACTAAGCACAAAGCGAACATGGGGCACTGAGCACACAGGCACAGCAGGGCCTCGCTCCCATGGTGCGCACTTTCTCCAGCTGCTGCTGTGCTCCGTTCTCCCCTCCTGAGAGAACACTGCATTGGCTCTTTGCTAACTTGTGATATCCAGCAACGTCTTTCCAGAAAGGTCTCAATGCCAGCTGTTAGTTCAGTAGAGAAGGCAACTCCAGTTCCTGGGCAGTGATTTACACTGAATGAAAACAGAGCAATTAATTATAGAGTGTTGCTTCTATATCGTTGCTATGGGGATCTGCGGGAAGGAAACTGTAAATATTGTAAGAAGTAATTCGACAGTGATGAGCTGAGAGGAAAGGACCTTCACCATCTCAGTTATTTCCATTGACACATTGTCAGGAGAAAAAGGTAAAAATCCATGGAAATGCTGAGCATATTGATTTTTCTTTTGTTGAAATTTTGAATATTTCTAAAAAATGTAAGTCATTCATTTGAGATTTTCACATTAAAAAGTCTTAGATGAAAATACCAACAGCGAGATGCCTAAAATTTCATATTTACAAATTCCACTTCCTCTCCAGAAGCAATGACTGTAAAAGATGGTTCAATATCCTTCACAAACCAAGAACACACAATACACACACAACACACATGAACACAAATATGTGTGCGCATTTTTTAATTTAAAAAATCCTCTTTAAAATTCTTATAAATTCTAAAATAATTATAGATCTAAGAAGTTGTAATCCTCCAAAATGGAGAGAAAGATTAAGAGAAGTAAATCATTCTGTGACAAATATAAGCTCTTAAACTCACATGTCAGCTTTAACAAAGTTTCATGGCTTATTGCATTAGCTTCTGTCTTTGGTTATATCATGTCAAGTCAGGGCATGCCATTTGACCCATCACTTAAAAGAAATACAAATAAATTTCTTTGGACATCAAAGCTGACAGAGGTAGAATTTAAAAGGATGATATTTCTATCCTTATTGAGCCCAACTGAGCACAATATGGCTTTTGAGCAAAGGAGCACAGAAGTAAATTTAATGAGAAGCTCTCGGAAAGGTGGTTATAATGCATAGGTAGGTACTGGAGTACTTACTGTCAAAGTAAAATTTTTAAACATTAAAACATGAATTTCATACAAATAAAAAATTAATGTGTCAAATATTTTATGGAGCTCCTTAACAAATAAAGAAACCAGTAAGATGGTAAAGCTGGTTCAAAAACCGTTGAATAGTCACCTCGAAAAAGAGAAATGTTAGAATGATCTCTAGCTTAGATTTAAAAATAGATGAATGTCCTACAAGGTAATAAAATTGTTAACCGAAGTTATCTAATATTGGACAGAAATATACAAATTAACATACAACTTCACATGCTAGACTTTAATAAGAAAAAATAGCAATGACAAACACAGGTAAATCATTCTAAATAATCTTCGAGTGGGCTGGTTAAATGATGCTCCAGTATAATCTGGAAAGGACACACTGCATTATTTGATTTTCCAAGTTTTGGGTAAGTTTTCCTAACTTTGATTAACTTCTTATAAAATGGTTCCACCATTTTTATAATCTCCAAAATTTTTTCTTAATTTCAAAAGAGGCTGTTTTCATTGCATTTGGCCTGATGTTTTACCTATGTGCAGGAAAAAGTTGTGAATTAACAATATAAGACTTCTTGAGCTGAGAGTATTGAACAAATATTGAGGTTAGAAAATGAACGTTCGTGTGAAAATTTTATTTTGGAAATTAAGATTAGGCTTATTAAAAACTTCTATCATTTGTTCTTCTATCCTAAACCTGGGAAGCGAAGTAAAAAATGTTCTCCACAAGTTTTCACCTGTGAAAACTTGTGGAGAACATTTAGATTTCAACTAATTTGTTTTCTTCTTCAAGTTGGAAGTAAAAAATGTTCTCCGCAAGTTTTCACCTGCAGTACTTTTAGATTTCAACTAATTTGTTTTCTTCTTCAAGTTCCCCAAATCTAAGATTCCTGATTTCTAAAAGTGACTTGAGACTATCTGTCTATAACAGATATAAGACCAATTGTCCTGGGAGGAATTCCCACTGGTTCCACATGTACCAACCTTGCTCTTCAACGGTGGGCTTTTCATGCCTGATTAAATGATAATCATTATCAAATATGATACTCTAGTTATGGCCTTGGTTGCACAATAAGAGAGATTCTCCTTAAACCTCTGTAAATAACTATTCCATGTAAATCTGGCTACCATAGAAAATTGGTATTCTTTAAGTCTCAGTACTTCTACTGAAGCAAAATACAGTTCTTTCCATGAGAGGTTAAAGCTGTCTTTTTTTGTGAAAGGCACAATGGTAGTCCTTTAGGCAAGCATCTGAGAGAAGAAGAAACCACTTGTTAAGACTAAATGGATGTGGTTTATTACAGTGTCCAGCAATATCAGACTGGAAGAAAGTAAAATTCTCCCTGAGGCACAATATACAACCATTTCAAAAGAAGTTAATCAATGTTTTCCCTGAGAATAAGAACATGCTATGGAAAGTGAGCACACTGACAAAACTCTAGCACCTTCTCTTCAAGAGTACTGTCTCTAAAATATTTATATTAGTAAATGTACAAAAAATAACATAGGAAGAATCAAGTTTCTCTTTTGATTTGACTACTCGACCCACAATTTTATAATAGTACTGAGCTAATTAATAAATATGGATTTCCCAAACAAATCTAATTATTTCTAGCATCTCTCTTTTTTATAAGGTAAAAAAGCAAGTCTGTAATTTTTCCAGAGGTTTCTGAAAATCAAAAAATGAGTTGCAGGTATGAAAAAATATCCTAAATATTTTTTTCTAAATTTATGCTCATATCACAGGAGGGTTAAATCAGAATTTAAGAGAGGATATTAGGTCACTTGAATACAATATGGTTATGTGTACCTCAGAAACAATATTTGGCTACCTATTGAATCAAGGTGATGACATAATATTTAAATATAGAAGTTTATACAATTGTAAAGAAACTTAAGTCTTACAGAAAAAAGAAGCCTTTATTATTTTGATTTTGTTTTTAATAATAAAGACATGACAAAATCAATGCAAATCGCTAAAAAATATTCTGATATAATATAAAATTTCTTCTGTCTGAGCTGATTTCAAGGAAGATAAAGAATGACATTGTTAAGAAACTAAATATTTCAATTTTATTTTAACAGTGAGAAAGCCAAATGTACTAGTTTTGTATTAGTATCATACTTGGCAGTAACAGACTCGCAAAACCCCTTTTCAAAGAACCTTAATAAACCTATCAACTGGGAGAACATTGCCAAAATTTTAACACATTTTACTTCTCTTTTATAGACATATTAATTATAGTTATTATAACCTAAGATAAACTTTTTGAAAACTTTCTGCAATTTACTTATTTGAGTTTTATATTTTGCATTTTTTTTTATTCTGAAATAACCGAGCACTTTGCTTTCACACACCCTTGTCATAAAATTATACTATTATTTCTAGAATAGTCTAAACAAACTTCAAGTAAATTAACTAACTTCTTATTCACAGAAAACACTGGGAGATGGGTGATCGAGTACCGTCGGACATGTACAAGCATTTTAGCAGTCCCACAAAATTTACAAGCACCCATAGTACAAGCTGCTACAGTCACCTACATCACCCCTGCAACTTCAAGTAGTCAGAATAAATGCATTTATTAATGTGATCAGAACCTTACCCACTCTGGAACAATGCTTTAGTAGTCTCTTATTTAAATATTAACCATGTATTTAAAGATTATACATAACTAATTCAACTTAATTTAGTTAACTAAAGACTTCAGACTTTATATCAAATTGACACACCATAGAACATAATTACCGTTGACATAAAGATGTTGGCAGAATTATGATTCGATTTGAACACTAGTTTTCCATTTTCACAATCCTAAACAGTCTGTAGAAGTAAATGATACATTCTACATAGTATACCAGTATAAGAAATGTCCAGATTAAGTAGTTTCTTCATGAAATAGCAAACCCAAATCCTATTAAAAAATAAAATGTATGCCTGTTTTATACCACATGCTGATAAAATCAGGAAATTATATATAGCTCTTTATTTACTTTTTAAACCAAAATTATTAAACCAGTCTTATTTGTTCAAAGATTCACTTCAAGTTAGTGAACTTGAATTGTTATATAAAAATGTTTCTAGCTAACAGTTTGTGAGGATTTTTTTCCTTAAATGACTAAAATATTTAAAGTATTAAAAGTTTGGTTTAGTTATTGTTCTGAAAATATTAGATGTATGTAAATGCTTAATTTACTCTAAAGACCTATTAAGATAGAACTTCTTTAATTTGAGAGTTTTTATAATCTAGTATAATAATATCCCCTCGAGGTAGGAAAATATTTCAAATTCGCACAATGAGAGGTAAAGGCTTTCTCAATTGCAACACATAGAAAGCTTTCAGCTTTAATTCTACAACCTCAGCTATAGGTCAAGAATAAAAAAGAAACACAGATCTCAGAGGTCTGTTCTATTTCCCAGTGTTCAAAAATATTTCCTTAATTGATTTGAGTTCACTTATGGTAAAATGAACAAAGGAAAGTTAACAAACCAGATTTTCTCATGTTTCACCTGATTGACTAGATTCTTATCACCCTGGGGAGAGTCTGAATAACTGATGCACAAACCAGTTCACTCTCATCTACACAGGGTGTCCCCAGGCTATGCCAATTCCATTGAGGCTAGGCTACTGGTCCAGTATTCTTTCTTCTGATTGTAGAGAGAGAACTCAAGCCATGCACAGACAGACTAACATGTACGGCCAAGAACTTGAAGCAAATACCAATAAAACAGGGAGAAAAATACAAAGCTCTAGAAAGCAGAGAGTCATCAAAGGTATCTAGTGCTGCCTGGGTTTCCAAGAGCTAAGAAAGTATGTGCTTGGGCCTGAAAAGCAATAAATTTCACTTCTCTGGCAACACAATTTAAATTATCTCTGGCAGATGAGTCCACTTGGGCATCTTATGAATAATCCCTCAGACTGTCAAAGTATAATTTTCAAAAAGTTAAAAACATGACTTACATACAAATATTGAATAAACACATCAAAAATTTTATTCAATTCATTGATTAATGAGGTTACTGAAAAAATGATAAAAAGAAGATTTAAATAATTTTGAAGAACTGGCTATTTCTAAGCATTTTGAAAGAAGAAGTATTAGGGAGAAAATCTCTAGTTTAATACAAAAAAATGGGATAATATCCTTAGACACTAAAAGTAATCTTTGAGTTGCTTACCTACTCATCAGAAATCTATACATTCACATATAATATCACAGTATCTGGTACAAAATCAAATAATAAATAGCAAAGTGAAATATAAATTCTCCTAAAACATTTGAGTGATATATTTTAGCAATGCCTTAGTGTGACTCTCTTGATTTTCAAGTTTTGTATATTTCTTTGTATTATTTGAAAAAAAAAAAACCTTTATATATTGTGGGAGAATATTGGGAAAGATATATTATGGTTTAAAATAAAAATAAGATATTCTTGAAAAGTTAAGTAAAATGTATTTTAGAGATGCATATTAAAAAATTGGCTATAAACAGCCCTCAAATAAATGTATGGAGGAAAATAATACTAAATTCTCCTGCTTGGAAGTAACTTAAACTTAAGCATAGCGTATTTAGAGTAAGATGGGCTGTTGGAAGATTCCAGCTCTCAACAGGAAATTTATACCATTTCTATTTCAATCACGTATTGAGACAGTTTATATTTTTCAGTTGTAACTAATATTAAAATATAATTTTCTATTAAACAAAAGGTAAATTATATCTTTATTGTGTTTTTATGTTTATAAGACCTATGTGGCTTGTACAATTTAAAGACTCGAGTCACATGAGGTAATTTATTTTAATGCAATAAATAATATTTTTGCATCTTATATTCCATTATTTTGTTATGTAAATAATGATATGATTATCATAACATAAATTTCTTTAAAATATTTTAGTAATATCGATATTTTTTTACCATTTTGTATTCATTATATAATAACAGTCTGTATATTAACAAGATCCCCAGATCATTTTAACGCACATTAAATTCAGCAAAATCCTGCAGCAGAAGAAATGACAACTAGGAACAAGATGCTGATATTGTCTCTGCCACTTAGTAGTTTGTAATCTTATGCAATCTACCTAACATCCTATAGTCTGTTTTTTCATCAAGAAATGGGATAGTAATGCCTATCTCTTAAAATTTTAGATTTATGATATAATTTTATATCTATAAATTTCCTGGCAAACTCAAGTCTCCATAAATGTTAGCCACCACAATAATAATATTAAGAAAAATATGGACTGGGGTCCAAATTTTCATAGGAAAACCTTAGAACTAAGACAAGTAACCTATAGAATTCAGACTCTCAGTCCCTATGAAATAAAACTCAGATAGCTGAATGGGCAGATATATTTTATTAGGAGAAAGTTGCAAATTCTCAAGTAATTGTCTCTAGATTAGTAATTCTCAAATTCCTGATTCCATAGCAGCAGCATCGGGGAATTTATGAGAAACATAAATTATCCAGCCTTTTCCTTTACCTACTGAACAGTAACTGTGGGGATAGAGCCCAGCTCTCTGTGCTGAACAATTTTCCCAAGTGATTCTGGTGCATGCTCAGGTTCCAGAACTACAGATTTGGACCACCTTCCAGGACTTTTAATCTAAGTACTTTTATGAGTTTACGTAATGAACAGTTCCATAGCAGCCAGCCAATCCACAAACACCATGAGTCTAAACTTTCCTTACTCTGTTTCATGGGCATCGGCTTTTGTTTCTGGACCTGAGCCACCATCATTTAGCTATCATAGCTAGACTACTTGGTTTTAAGCACTTGGCATTTTCAGTTGGAAGAATCCCAGCTATGATTTTTCTGTGAGAGAAGAATTTTTCTAATTACTGGCAACCTCAACAAAGCTGTAGGCAGACTTATGCCTGGAGGACTTTTGGATGCTGTGACCCTGTAGCCAGCTGTGGGCACACAATGGTGGCATCCTGTCAGAGGAAAGCCTATAGGTATTTTTGCAGCTGCAGAATATTCTCTTTAACAACTATCCTGCCCTTTTTTTTTGTTTGTTTACAATAATTTGTATCTGGAGCTTCACAGCCCAAGGTGTTGCCAAGAGGACTTAGTGACAGACAGGCAGCAAGAGAAATGCAGAGATATATAACAAGGGAGTGGGGGTAGACAGAGGGAGAGAAGTAGAAACTGAGATTTATAATTTTGGCTAAAATGAATTCACAGGTGTTAGTTTTTAAAACTGCATGTTTTAATAATCCAAATTCTGTCTAAACCTCCTTGATTTGGAAATCAGAAATTATAGGCCCTGAACCATAGACCCTGTGCTTAATGCTGTGATGCTGGCTATTGAAAGAAATTGCAGATTTAATGAAATCCTCCACTTAACAAACAGAATTGCATATTGGAAGTGCATAAAGAGACCTTTAGACATAGACTATCAGGATTAGAAAGAATTTAATGATCATCTGGTTTAGTTACCCAGTCAGTTAATGAATTCATGCCCTCTGTATCACTGAAGAAGGAAATAGTTTTTATGAATTGGTTTTCCTCACCGAAGAGATCAGTCAGCTACAGAAAGAAAAATCTACGATCTCATTGTGGACTACAGAGTCTAGACTCAGCAAATATCATTGACTTACTTTCCTACTTTACTTCCCTAGCCCATTTTGCTATTTTTTTTTTGAACACGTTAAGCACACTCCTCAAGGCCTTTGGACCGGAATGCTTTTTCCCAGTCGAGTACATGACTTACTCTTCTATGCCATTCACATGTCTGTTCCCATCTCACCAGAGAATGCTTCTCTGATGCCGCTTCTACCTGATGACACTCTTGGAATTATTTATCACTTACTCTTCTTCATTCATCTTTATAGCACTTATCACTGTACAATGTATTATATTTTATTAGTATGTCTGTCCTCTATTAAAATATAAGCTCTCAGAGGGCCAAAATTTTGTCTGTTTCTTTTTTTCTTTTTCTTCACAGTGGTAATACCACCACAGAGAAGAGAACCTGGTATCGATTAGTCAATTAATGACATTTATTAAATATATAAATGAATAAATTAATACTTATGGTTAGTTCAGTTTTATTTGTTCTAAACAGGTTATTATTTTGTCAGGCAACTAAATTCAATCTTCAATAATTCTCTTTGTCCATATATCTTTCTACAAATTGAGTTAAAAATCTGTCTACCAGTAACTTTCCTCATATAGTCTCTTTGATAAAAATAGTAGTTAACATCGATTGAGCTCCTAGTATGATATAGACTCTGTGAAAATTCTATATAAGTACAAACTTCACAGTGCCCTAGATATCTTAAGAAGTAATTTAAATATGACTAGATGAAAACATATATATAAGAATTAGACAAGTAGAAGAGTAGTATATAAAACAGTATAGCCAATGTAATCTTGATTTTGTAAAAAAATGTATTACTCAGATGTATATATGTATACACTCACATGTATGTTGCTTATTATTACATGTATAAATAGAGAACTTAGAAAAAAAGTTTCACAATGGAAACACGTAGAAATATTAGACAATTTTCTTTTTTTTGTTACTTGATTTTCTATTATCAACATTACTTACTTTTTTCTTTCAAAAATTCAATAAATATTTGTTACTTAAAGAAAGAATAAACTGAATTTATGAGGGCACATTTTGGAGACAGATCTCTTTAATTACTTTATACCATTAATTTCTACTTCGTCAAGGTCATATCATGGTGTGACATTTGTAACTTATTGGTGTGTGCTGACTGAAGCACACCGATGACTGGCTACAACATAGCTTTTAAAAAGGATTAGAACTAAATTATTCATGCTACAAGCCATATTAAGAGTTGATGACCCCCAAATTAGAGTTTCGGTCCATGCATTTTATGCACTTTTTCTTTCCCTTAGAGAAGCAGCTTACATAGCTCGCTGAATGTAGCCATAGACAAAAAATGCTGATAGCATTTCCGTCCTGAAATGTCAGGCTTTACCTTGGAGATAAGGAGCAGCAGGATGTTGATGCCTTGTAATTTTATGTGCTAACAGGATGCTTCAACACGAAATTCCGAGCGCTGCTCGTTCATAATGTAAGAAAGATAAGCATTTCATGACAAATTAAAATATTCGATCTCTCTGTTCACACAGAGCATAATTAAAATAAAAATATAGACATGTGCAAAACAGCATAAATGTCTTATTTTTAAAAAAATTATCTACAGGGGGCTGGGGGTTTTAAAATATTGCAATGTTTGTACAAGAGGAATTCATTTTTTTCTCTAAATTATAAGAGCAATTTAGCAGTCTTCTTTTGATTTATTATAAAATCAATAGTTTGGAGATTTTGTGTATTAATTTGAGTGCTCAACAAATAGCCACTTAACTAAAAGTGAGACACTAAAGCCTTATTCATCTCAGTCAGTGATCGGAAAAGGCATGATACATTTTGATTTAGATATATGGATAAATGTATATACACATACACATATCTGCCTTTATCAAATAGGAACATTAGTCTTTTGCATCTATTCAATGAGATTTACATTGTTATTCTACACAGCTACACATGGTCAATAATATTGTAGTTGATAGAATGCTTTCATTACATTTCCTGTCTTTAGTGAAGTTAAATAATTCTGAAACTGCTCACAGAATATGAGTAGAATGAGATAAATGCACCATTTTTCAAATTAAGTGCAGTTCTGTAAACTGGAAAAAGAAAGAGGAAGACTGCAGTCGTGTTCATCTGAGCCTGGGACATGCAGCTGTAGAACTTTTGCAGTAGCACAGAGCTTTCCACCAAACTTTGATCCACAAGCTTTTAAAATAAGTTTGGATGATATGCATTCAGTTGAAATATGCTGAGGAAAACATATTCTTAGGGGGTGGATGCTTGTGCCTGGTGACAGCTGGTCTCACATACTGGAGGCACAGCATTGCCAGACAGCTACTGTTTTACCATCAGAATCCTTGGGAGTTTGACCTGCATCTTCAGTGAACCATAATCTGAAGCACCAATAAAGGATCATTAACACTGGCATTTTTGTTTATAGCACATCTGAAGGCATTAAAAATACGCTCAGGGCAGCCTCACACTACAAGCGTGGGTGTGAATGACTGAGAGAGGGCAGCGAACAGCCCCTGGATAGAAAGTTAAGAAGGAATTATTGTGACTGGATAGAAAGAGTTCAGATAGTTCTAGCCCTAAGAAAAAACTCTGAAATAAAGAAAATTTGTCTTTAGCTCATTCTGGGCCTTTTTTCCTATGCCATTTTTAAAACTTTTATCAGAAAGTGAGATGTTTTGCCTGGAGCCAGCCAAAGACATTCATACCAGCTCAGTCCTCCCAGACCACTTAACATTCTGATCCTCAGTTTAATTTTATTAAAATCTATGTATTCTGTACTCTGCTTTGAGTGTTTAAAGGCACTTTAAAATGTTATCAGCTAAAATATTCCTTAATTTAATAAGCTTAAATTATTATGAATTAATTAGTTAATCCTGTCCCCTTGGCTAACGGTGGGGCCTTAGAGGTTGAAAGACTTATTTAGTTAATTCCACAGGTGTTCACTGAATATCCATTACGTGCCCTGCCCTAGATAAGTTTCTGGAAGACTATAGAAAATGACTAGCTTCTACGTTCCACAAAAAAGCTCAGTCTTGATCACAAAGCAACACGAATACACTTGAAACACGTGCTAGTAGTTTGGATACTAATGGAGTTCAGAGAAAAAGTAAATCTGGGTGACAAAAGATGCCTAGAAAAGGCAGGTCTGGGCCAGGTCTTACAGGATACGTGTCATATGTTTGAGTAAAAGAAAAGGAAAAGATTCTCAAGGCTCAGGGAAGAGGTAGAGTTTACCACACATAAACCTGAATATGACTATTTGTTATAATTTTTAGTAGCTTCCATTCTCACTCTGAAAAGTGTCCCATTGTCATCTCAGATTATATATCTTTCTATGAGCAGAGTTTATCAATGGGAGAGTGATGGTACCAGGATAATTAAAGAAGTACGTGTTGGGATAAACAGAACATTAGGTTGGATTGGTGAGATTCAGCCAGGTGGTGTGAGCTCCTACATTTAGATATGATGTGGCAGAAAAGAGGAAAATAATTATTTTCTGGAATTTGGAAATGGCTTAATAAAAGTGATCCTGTAAGATTAATGTGGTACAATAATGACTTATATGTAGATATCCCTCTTTATTTATTACTTAAATCCTGCCAAATTAAAAAAAAAATGATAATATAGTCTATGGAGCCTTGAAAAAAGAACATCAAGTTTAGAGTTAGAACTGAGCGCACATCTTTATTCAAGCCACTTCTTATTCTTATATCTTTAACCACATGCAACCCTGAAGACTTTTAAATGATTAGATCTTATGAAGACATAGACATTAAATATAATGAAAGTGTAAGTGCATTACCTAAAATTGACACTATTCCTGTTTTTAATAACAATTTTGTGGTTTACAAAATGTTTTTTTTTTTTTTGTACTTGTGAAGCCTTAGAATCAGGAAGGTTGAAAAGGCTTCTATTGTGAAATCTGTCTGTAAAGCATCATTGGCCTAAAGTACAGTGGTGTTCAGAATATGGTGAATAATAGTTATGTAAAAGTGATCCATATAGAGATTTAATATGAGATGTAAGAAGTAAAATAAGGAAAAAAGAATGTAAATGATTGGTTTGAAAATTTCTAGCCTTTGATATAGGAAAATTTTGGATAAGAATTACCAGTTTTGGGATATGTTAAATAAATGCAATATACATTAACATACAAGTCACTTGCAAACAATAAAAGTGCCATTTATTGAGCACTCAGTTCATGTGCAGTGATCCTTAAATTGATCCTTCTAAGTAGTATTAGAGTCTACATTTTACGAGCAAGAATACAGCAGCTGAAATAGATGAAATATCTCACCCAGAGTTATTCTGTAAGTGGAGTAGCCAAGATGTAGACAAAGGGCCTTTCCACCTGCGTGGGACATTCCATTACATGCTTCAGCCATTCTACACTTGAGATGAAATATCGAAGCTGCCCAAGACTCTCAAATGTTAAGGAAAAGATGGTTACCGAGAAAGAATTCTGAAATTTGGTCCTTAGAAGATTAGTGATAGCCTGATGATTAGAATGATTTGGCCAGAATTCAAGGACTAAAGAGAGTTAGTAATGAAACAATTTTTCATAAGCATACACTGATTTTGGATTTGTCTCTTAAGAAGAGCTTTAAGAATGTGCCAACAGAGAAGGCTATGCTCATTGAGAGCTCTAAAACCTATGATAGTTGCCTTATTCAATTAATATTATGTCTTATTATTTTTGTAAGTGATATTTAAACATGCCTAGCTTCCTAAATTAATCTTTAAGTTTAATATAGCATTAGTCTAAATGTTATTATTTTTAGAACTTCATAAAATGACCATAAAGTTCTTCTGGAAGGCCACTCAAGAATAAAATGGTAGTAATAGCTTGCCAGCCTACCAAAAGTTTGAACATATTTTATAATTGATAATAAGTTTAACAACACGGTTTTACTTCAGGGGTAATGAATGAGTCCCCAGGTCTTAGTAGAAAGATCAGAAAGATGGAAGAAGAGAAGCACTATGAACCAGGGGAGACAATCAGGATTACTCAATAAATTATGCTGGGCCAAGTGGCTAACGGCCTGAAAATAAAGTCATAGCCTCACATCAATCTTTCAAACAAAATATAGGCGCATACAAACTCTTCAAGCAAAAAATGAATCATAAAAGTTTGAGAACAGAGGTACTTTTTTTGTTGTTTGCTTATTTTGCATGATCTTAGTGTGGGACATGAAACTCAGAAACAAAAAAAGAAAAATCTAGAAATATTTATATAAAATTTCTTTTAAGACACATATAGGAAAAATAATTTCATAACTCAAAATATATAATTGAGGAAATTTAAGTATAAACTTCAAAACACAAACTTTATTCAATATTTATATAAAAGACAAAAATCAATATCCTTTATATTAAAAAGTACTTATGAATCAAAAGAAAAAAGGATCAACTTTTGTAATTTTTTAAAAAAAGTATGAAAGGTGAGAACAGAAAAGAAATACAAGTGGCTAATGATGACTAGCACCAATCAAAATCAAATAAATGTAAATATATACAGTAATGAGGTACTGATATTCAGCTATCAAATTTGTAGAGCAGATCAATAGTGTAGCAGTTTTAGGAGAAATAAGAACTATCATATAGAATTCATGGGGAGGCAGCTCAATAATAATCATAAATATTTAAAATTTTCCAATTACCGGGCATATCAATTTCATTTCTAGAAATTTTTTGATGATTATAGCCACATTATTGATTAACTATTCCAGCACTGTTAAGAAAGAGGGAAAAAACCCTGGAGATTGTTTAAGTAAATATGTTATATTCAAACAATGGATCACTGAGAAGTTATATAAAAAATGAAGTAAAATATTAAAAATTTAATATGAAAAATATTTATAATATATTACCAAGTAAAAATATGCTGGTGTCAGAATATCATATACTGTATGAACTCGTGTTAAAGCATAAGCCTACTTAATAAGCTTAAAAGCATATATTAAGTTAATAAAGAATATATCTGAAATCATATCCATAAAACACTTGACAGGCTAATTCAGGGAATTTATTGGGAAAGAAGGAATGGGACATTATATTTTAAACTCTGTATATAGGTACTTTTTTTCTTTAAATATTACACAAATAGCATTAATATTTAACTCTGCATTTAGGTATTGTTTTTCTTTTAAACAACATACAGTTAGCCATTTTATAATCAAAATTACCTTAAATATATATTTTTAAATGGTAAGCATATATTATTTCTATAATTACTTATATTAAAGAAATAAAATTTTAATATTATTTTTACATTACATTTTCATTGTTTAATTTTATGATTTCTCTCTGGTTATCTTTACTTTACTATCTACATTTTCTTTTCAGATCTTTCAGACATATTAATATTTTATTTAAAAAGTGTATATTTGTGGAGAAAAAAATTCTACATTAACATAAAAATAACTTTAAAACTTTGTCATCTTGCTAAACTTTTCATAACTACTACATTAATATTATATATTGAGATAATAGATATTATTAGTAGCCTAAATAGATGCTTGATTTTGTTTTATTTACAGAGAAATTCCTACTCCATTACAACAACTCCATTTAGGTTCTGAGGCCCTGGGTCTGTGTTTATTTTCGTAGTTCAGCTTATACAACTTCTAAAGTTATGGTTATTATGCAGAAAGTAATGGTGCCCTAATGATACCCCAATGCATTTAAATAGTTAATTAACTTTCATTGGTGAGCAATACACTCAGGAAGTAGTTTACGTAGTTTAATTACAAGTAAGGTAGCAAAATGTTTACAAAGAGCTTTGAACTCTCCTAGTGAACTAGTGAAGTCATGTAGGCCAACCAGCTGTTTTTGTTTAGTGTTCCTTTACTGCTTTATTAGAGAATTGAAGAGAGAGTCATAACTTCTAGATAACATGCAAAGCAGCTTTCACATTCTCAAATAATATGGTACTTGAAGCTGAAGCAATGCTTTTTGCTAGTGCTCTTGAGACTATAGTTATATCTATCTGCCTGTCTGTCTATCTATACATATATACATGGAAACTACACACACACACACACACACACACACACACACACACACACACACAAAAGCTTCTAAAAAGTGTGATTTTAATGATCATAGTTGAGAAAATGTCTTACTCATTAAATAATAGCATTCTAGAATAAGTCCATTTGTTATTTTAGTGTTAATTTATATATATTCCTAAAACCACTGGTTATACAAGTCATGTGTGAAAGATTACTATTTGCATTCAAGTATTTTATTAGAATTCAGAGCAATTTTAAAAGTGGATTTTTTAGAAATGGTTTTCTATGATTAATCAATCAGATCATACTTAGGCATTATCAATTTCTTTTAAATTTCAGCATTTTCTGTGAAATGTAATATCTTAGACAATTTTGACTAGTAATTAAACTAATAATTATTTGTATGCACAAAACCTATTTACATGGGAGGATATGCAATGCTATATGACATCTTTATCATTAGGATAAAATAAAACCAATTACATGTGTTGGAAGTAAAAGATGTTTCATAGGTTTAAAGCTATTTAATATAACATAAGAAGCATGTGGCGGAGTTTGTAATAAAATCAAATTCATTAGCAAAATACAGAATTCTTTCATGGTAGGAAGGTTTGCCAGAGGCATATTAAACAAACAGAACAAAAATAAAGAAATTAACATGATTGACCTAAGTCACTAAGATCACTGATCATTATGGCAAAGTCATTTTAATAATTTTTAATTTATTAAACCAACATTGAGTACTGATGATGGGAGACTTTGGAAAGCTTGCTCTTCCACTCCCCTTGAAGCAATTTTACATTAAAAAGTATAATTCATTATTATGTTCTTCTGGGAAAGTAAGGTGTATAATAAAAGTAGGTTCAATAGAGGATTCGTAATTGCTTCAGAACCCTCAATAATGATTGTTTTTTACTTAACAGTACAAATATTTTACTCTCTACTGGGCCTTTAACTTTCATTTGTTTTTAAAGAAGTTTTCTTTATGATATTATAGAATTAAGAGAGAAAATATCTTTATCTTTTGGGCTACACTCGTTTGGATTATGTTTACCTTTAAGCACTCTAAAAGAAATAAGTATGCAATTTCCCTGTGTTTTTCTCAATTTCTTTTATAAACTTTCCAAGGTGGTATGTGGCAGTATTGACATAAATGCTAAATAAGATTCTTCTAATCTTTTATTTAAAATAAAATATAATATTTAAAATGAATAATGCACAAGATTGATTGCAATGCAATTCTACAAGATGTATGTAGTTCTCTTTTTATATCTATATTTGGCAGGATAATGTATTAAGACATTAATTCTGACAGTTCTTGATATAATCATTTTTCTTCCATCTCCAGTAGATGGACTACATACTCCCTCGCTTCAAGGGAAATTAAAGACAAAACCATTTCTAACTTTTAAAATTGAATTTCCCTACTCCTGGCAAGGATTATTCTGGGATAAGAAAGGATTTACCCAAATAGGAGGGCTACAGAGGTCAGGAGAGAGGCTTCGAGGTCAGAGGTACTGCTTTACCTTGAAGTTCATGAAACTTACCCTCTGGGCCCTTCAAAGGCAGAAAAGTCATCCAAAGTCCTGAGCCTAATTTCTAAATCATTTTTCCCTCCAAACTTTCTATCGCCATATGACATCCATATAATAAAATACATAAATCCTAAGTGAATTAGTACTATACATGTATCCTGGTAATCACAATCCAGATCAAGATAAAGAAATTACATGTAAATTTTTCCTTTTCTCAAAGAAATCTTTTCAAACTTTTTAAGGTCAGATCCCCATAACACTTGGATTCTTACCTGTTCTGGGCATCGAACATGAAAAATAATTGGCTCTAAATAGAAGGCAAGAATGCCAGGCGATAGCTCTCTGCAGGGTGTGCTGCGGAGGAACAGAGGTTCAGCATTCAATAAGATCGTTGTATAGAAACAGGATTCATGAAAGCCATCAAGTCTTGGCTATTCAAATTTCAGATAGGCCTCGATGGACTTTTCTAGGAGCAATCATCAGGAAAAGAATACCAAAGGGGATTTCCTGAATTATACTGCTGTATATCAGAATATTAATAAAATTTATGAAATAAGAAGTGAACTTCAATATAAAATAACACTAAATTTTCTGCAAACCCAATAAGGTGAAGACTATTAGTCAATTTCTAGATTCTGGTTCAGTTAAAGAAAATAAAGAAATGACTTTTTTTCTTTCAACTTAATTTTGCGGAAGTAAATTTGTACTTTTAGAACAGTTAGATTATAATGAAGTCACATCACCAACAGCAAAATCCTAAATTCTAGAAGATTAACAAACAAGAATGTATTTCTCATTCCTGAGGTACTGGTTGGCCATGGTCCTCTACCCATCATGCATGGAGGGTCTCAGCCTGGCAAAGACTGTCTCTTGATGTGTCATCTGATGTAGTCAGTGTAGCAGAGGAAGGAAATGTGGCCAAAATCCAGGGGCTCTTATGCCCAGAAGTGTCACATATTACATCATCTCTCCTAAGTTCAAAAATAAGCAGTGCAATCCTACCATGTGTTTAGGTGAAGAGCACTGATGAGTACTACAAAATTCATTCCAGCTATACAAACTACAGCTTTTCAATTTTCCTCAAAGAAATGTTTGCATGTTAATGAAGAAAAAGTATATTACCTTTCTATTCAATTTAGAATATTCTCAATGAACATACTAATCTCTTTTTTGCACCATTTAACAGTACTTCCATTTTTCCTGCCTGCCAACAGATAAGGTAATAATTGTTTTTCAATTTCCCAAAGATTACTTGTCACCATAGACATTTTATCAGGTTTTAGAATTGTATGCCAAGGAAATCTGAGTATATATTTTACTTCTTTTATTGTCTCTTGCAAATATAGAGGCTATATTCCTTTAGATGCTGATTTTAATGAAGTGCTTTATAAGAGTTTTTGGTGATTTATGCTTTATTTTGTATTCTGTTTTTATTAGAAACAGGCCAGTGGCTTCTAGTGTTGGAATTGGAATTTGGTTCACTGACAGTGAAATAACAACCATTTATCATAAACTTTCAATCCATTCTTGTTCTCTTCATTATTTGAATGTGGATAGGGTCCATAAAAATGAAAAGTAGCTTTCACACTCCAGAATAGACATTCCACTTAAAGCTTGAGAGCCAGTAGAGTGTAGTATTTAAATACATACATTCGGAAGCCAGACTGCTTGTGTTTGAATCCCAGCCTTGTCACTGTGTGGCTTTGGGAAAGTTGAGTAAATTCTCTGTAGTTCAATTTCCTCATTTGCAGATGATAATAGTAACCACCTCTGTAGATTTCAGAGTCAATGAATGCATTTTAAATGAGCTAATGCTTGTAAAGTGTTGAGAGAGTTTGTTATATAGTAAGTTCCATATGAGCTTTTGCTCTTATTATTTTGATTTTTACTGCTATCATTTCAAATTGAGAGAGCCCTAAAATAATTTTTGCCAATCAAATAATTTTATTGGATTATATAAAGTAATGAAATTGGCATAAGTGATCCCAAAATATAAAGTGACTGGAAATATTGTCACACTGATTTTAAACTGCTATGTTCTGGAAAAAGAGACAGAAAAAGTTAAGTAATTTGCATAGAGTTATAGAGATCATAAATAGTACTGTATATATACCAAGATGGTTCAGTGAAAAACCAGAATTTTCAACTCAAAATAACCTCAACGCTGTTATTGAGAGATGAGGTCCAACATAGGTGGTTGATAAAAAGTAAGCTTTATGAAGGAAAAGCCAGCTGAGATGGCAATGACAACTGAGAACATAGTTATGTTATTCTTAACAGTATAACAAGAATATTACTTCAGGGCTGTTGATCTGATGTTAGCATTTCTAAAACAACCTCTTCATTGGAAAACAAAGTAAATTCACTGTCCTGTTACATATAAATATATTACCTAATCAAAATAATTTGTGTTTTTTTCTTAATCAAAATATTTTGCACTAGCTTGCTCTCAGTTTTGCTTCTGTTTTTCTAATATATGATTCTCTTTAATGCCAACAAACTAAAGACTCTTTCTCTCTATTGTGTTTTCTGATGTTGGCTATAGTGAAAATTAATTTTTCTCTTGTAGAGCTATTCTTTTTGCTCACAAATCCAGGTATCTTGAGAAACAATCTTGATCCTTGAATATTCTCTAAATGTGGGACATACAATTTAGTTTCTATAGCTGAGATCGCATCCTTGTTTTTTTGTGGAAAGTTTATCTCAGTGAAACAGATTTGGATTGGGCATCCAGAATATGTTTGAACTCATTCATTAAGATAGGGAACTCAGGATGGATGGATTAAGAAAAGAGAAATAATAATGAATTCTCTTTAAATATATTGAGTTTGAGGTGATTATGGAAAAATAAGTGGCCAAATCAAGAAGACATTTTCATATGTGGATGTAGACTTGGAGAGGAAGATTTAGATATCATCAGTTTGGTAGTTAAAACCAATAAAGATTTAGATATCATCAGTTTGGTAGTTAAAACCAATAGATGAAATCACCAAGGAAAAGTTTATAAAACAGCCAGAGAAGGATGATCCAAGATTAAGATGAAATAGTAGACTGAGTTTTAGACATAAGAGGAAATATTAAAAAAGGGTGCTGTTTCGGGATTTAAAGAAGGAGCTCATGAGCAAAGAAGATGAATGAACAGAAAGTGGTCAACGGTGCTAAATGCTAGAGATAAGCTCAGTTAGACGAAGTATGAGAAGTAGTCACTACACGATCAGCTAGTAAGTTATAGGTATCACTAGCCAGAGAAGTTTCAGTGGAGTATTGATAGAAATCAAGTTAAACTGAGCTAAGGAATGAAAGTGAGGGAAGAAAGGAAAGGCAATAAGCAAAATGATTACATTAACGAAGTTGACTATGAAGAGGAAAAGAGGAGGAAAAAGCATAATAGAAATCTGGAAAAAAAATGTTTGGCAAGGGTATGTAAAACACAGACAATAATTTCTATCTTGCAGGCTTGAATTTTGAGTTAAGTGACAATGATAAAGTACTCAGCAAAATGCCTGCCACATAATAGAGATTCAATAAATTATATTCTTTGTTATTTTTATCAATAACAATAATAATTATTTTTATATATTCACTAGCTAATGCTAATGTAGTTTATCTCTTGTTTAACCAATCACTCTCAGATGACTTCAAGTACTGAGAGGCCAGCGACTCATTTATAGCACAGAAATATAAGGACAAAAAGGAGATTTTACTTATTGTAACCTTGGGCAACTGAAATACAGCCAGATTGTCCTGGAAGAAGAAAAGTGGCATGAATATTTCAGAATAAAGTTTTCTGAAGAGGATGTGGCATTAGCCAAGGTAAGCTTATGTCTCTTCATTTTAGTCTTTGTAATGAATTTAACAAAAATATTGTTTGGATAAAAAACATGTTTTTGATTATCATAATGGAAATGCTCTTTATTTTTGTCCTAGAATATATGGGTTAATTTCTCATGAGAAGCTGTATGCTTACAAAATCCTTCTCAGAATCTCCCACATTTGTGAAGAAGGCTCTCAGTAAGATATCATGAGCTTCTTGGTCCTTACAAAGAAACAGAAGGAAACTCATTGTGCTCATTCGTAGACCTATTTACAAATCATTCTTGGACCGCAGAAATAGCACAGCCATGAATTCATCATTTTAAGGAAATTCCCTACTTTGTTTCCTTTGCTCCAATGTAACACGTGTTTGTTCCACAGCACTGAGCTTATAAATTCTTATGATTCCTTATTTGGAATTATCCTTGTGAGTCAAAACCAGACCATAAAATCTGTAATGGTACAGACTAAACATGAGCAACATGCTTCCACTACCCTGAGTGGAAAAAGAAAAACGTTTTCTTTTGCTATAGTGGCTTAGGAGAAGATAAATATTCTAACAGAAAATGAGGCAGAAACTTTAATAAAATGTTCTTATTCTTTATTCTTAACTTTGGATTGAATTCAATGTCAAGTTGATAAACATGGATATTTTATCTTTTATTATACTAATTTTATCTCTATTGTAAAATCATTTTCATTTGTAAGACTCTGTTATGATAAATAGGACTTTTTCTTCTGTCTGCCCATCTGCTCCATAAAGAAAACAAATATTCAAGGAAGCAATGTCATAAAAAGTGCCTGTGTGTGGTCTAAGGCCTGCTTAATGTAGAATCAAAGGACTCCATAGGACTTCAAGAGATTTTTCAGTTTATTCCACAACCTCCAGACAAGAGTTCACCTAAACCCTCTTGGACAGATCATTTTATAAAGTGTCTAGATCACTTGAATAGTTATCCTAACTGCCAGTGAGTTTATTCTCAGGTTTAAGTTTCTCTTAAATATATCTTTGAAACATGAAATTCATATTTTATGGTAGGCCTTACATGGACAACCTCTGGCTA
This sequence comes from Pteropus alecto, assembly GCF_000325575.1. Classification (NCBI taxonomy): domain Eukaryota; kingdom Metazoa; phylum Chordata; class Mammalia; order Chiroptera; family Pteropodidae; genus Pteropus; species Pteropus alecto. The sequence continues at coordinate 3,223,661 of NW_006439757.1, forward strand.
TTTAATGCTTGCTATGAGTAATTTTTAACACTCTTAATTCTTTGAATTATTCACTATACCAAATCAGTGATCTTGTTGGATAATCAGATACTTTAAATGCAAGTAGAATCTTCAAGATCTACAGGGCAAATAACAACTGAAGCAAAGCCTCAGTTTTTGTTAGTGTATGTGTACTCCGGGGGGAGTAAGAGGATGGGCATGTGAGAAAAAAGTAAGGGTATAGTATCTGAGGGTAGAAATACTAATCCAAAGTTTTTAAAATCACGATTTATGATTTATGATAATATTTATATGCCAATTTGATGGGCACAAATAGCAAAGGAGCATATTCATTTTTAAAAACATAAATTTGTAGTTCACTTTGAGTGATCTGAAGGTAGCAGACTTGTTTCAAAGTGTTACTATTAAAACATGGATGTGAACTCTAGCAGAAAAACACAAGCACCCACTAGTCTACCTGTTTCTGGAATTGTGCTAAGTACCTGGCCAGGTAGACAAAGGTGATCAAGGGGTCCAACTTGCCCCTTTGAAGTATTATTGATTGAGATGCATTAAGAGCCAAACTTCAAGGACTGATGCTTCATCATTGTTGTAATCCAATCACTGTATTCAGCTGCAATTTATAGGCTGGTGATGTTAAATCAGAATGGTTTCGATGCTCCCAATTAAGCTTTACAAATGAAATTAAAAGTTCAAAGTAGCCGGCTGCCTGTAAAGTGAGTTGGCAAAGTTGAGAGAAAGCTGTGGTAGTTTGCTTTGAAGTTTGTTTTGCCAGTGCATCTTAAAGAGTTGAATTTAATGGGAAACTTGCTTAGTATTTTATTTTAATTTTTAGGGCAATGCAGTTTGGGTCAAAAACACAGTTTATAATTTACTACGTTCCTTTCAAATAGCAGGATGGAATTATATTAACTTAACCCCCTCAACATCATCCGTACGTACTCTCTCACACATACCTATAACCTAACATATTTGAATCCTAGAGGTGAATTGAATTTCCAGATTTACCTTGACCACCCTGTGTGTAAGCATCTGAGATTCACTCCCACTGAAGCCATTCATCACACACGGTTAGATCCCCATCTTATAAAAAGCTTTAGGGAAGGAAGGTCAAAAGTTGCATTTTCATGAGGTCCAGAAGGGACAAGAATTATAAATTCAGATTCCAGGAAATAAGTAAACTAGCACGATAAATAAAATCTAATGATTTTTAAATAAAATCTAATGAGCCCCATTTGATCAAAAATGACATAGAGGAAAAAGTTTCTGTTTTGTAATAGAATTATATTCTTAAATATGAAAGTGATCTCAGAGTGCAAGCTAATACCATTTTTTCAAAAAAAAAAAAGATCAAATAAATATTGGAAGTGTGATTAAATATAGGCCTATAAAGGAATGCCAATGTTTTATTTTGGGAGGGTTGGGGGAGGAAGGAAAAAAACCAACAATAACCTGGCACTGCTTTTAACGTAAATGCTTTATAGTTTATTATGCAAGTGAAATACGAGACAGACTCTAGAGGCATTGTACTAAAGCACTTCAAGCAATTCTTTGTTTCGTTGGAGAATGTATGCCTTTTCCCCCATTCGGTCTGCCAGCGGTAGAGGCCTCGTGCTTTTCTATTGCTGTCTGTGCCTTTTAATATGTTTTCCAAGTTCGAGTCTATTGCTTTCTTCTGATTCCTTCCAAATGGAATACGTTTTATCTTTTTAGTCTAAACCTGAACTCTCTGAAGAGTACATCAAAGATCTCATGAACTCCCAGAACTTTTCTGGGAGGTGGGGGCATTTTCATCTGCTGGAGAGGAAAGTCATACCGTGAAATATGAGTAAGTTGCTAAGAGCCCAGGGCAGAGCTAGGGCAGGAACTATAGTTTCCTGACTCCTAGCCCAAGTCCTGATGCCTGGTCCGGGGCCACCCCAATAAAAACAGTAGCAAAAACAAACCATGAAGGATCTGGGCTATGAAAATGGTGATTTTTCCTAAGAGGCAGATGAAGTAAAAAAAAAAAAAAAAAAAAGCCTGCCTGTTTTACACCTATCTTTTCAACTGTACTTTACATCCCGATGAATCATCAGAAAAAAAATGCTTCCAATAAAATGTTAAGTTCAAAGCAGACTTCCATTCTAAGCTAAGGTGACCTCCCAGTTGGAGCATAGACACGCTCTTTCCGCTGTTGTTTCTCTGACATCATCTCAGGGTCTGTAGTGGATGACGAGCTGCTGGGGAGTTCTCAATGTATTTTCATACTCTCTGTGAGTGATCAGAATTCCTCAGAGTGGCATGACAGCCAATGAATGAGCAGTTATCCTCAATCATTGATTTTATTGTAAACATATAAGCCTATATTGCTATTAGGGGAGAAAATGGTAAAAGGAATACAGTAGTCCCTGTGTTTTCAAACATGCTGAGGGCAGCACTCGAACTGTAACTTCGGGTGGGTCTCCTCCTGTAACAGGGAAGGGTGAGGACGTGTGAGCGCGGGGAGCCCACATGTGCACAAGCTGCTCTGGCAGCGCAGCTCCAGGAGGCTGGCCTTCGCAAAGCTGCCAAAAATGGAAAGAGCAGAGAGACACAGATGGTGTGTCTGTGGAAGCCAAATCCAGTTGTATATCCTTGATTTTTTTTTGTCTCTGCTCCTATGTAGCCCAGATGATAAGAAGAGGTGAAATTATCTTGTATGTAAAAAGAGCAGTTTTAAAAAGTGTGAAATACTTTTTGGCACAGAAATGTTTTATATGCTTCCTCAGAGTCTCCCTTGATTTACTTAGTCTTCCTCTAATTTCAGGCAACTGCACAATCTCCAACAGGATAGACAGATCTTTTAAAATCAAATCTAATGTAGGGGCTATATGAAAATAAAAATGTCTGATTTTTTTTTATCAGGAATTGCAAATAATTAGTCAATTATGTACATATTGAGTTTTGTTTTCCCAGGGTCTAAGTCACTCCTTAGAGAAGGAGGAGGAACGTTCACTCTTAAAGGCTACTTAGCTGCTTTTCATTTTTTTTTAAGCTACATCTCACTTATTAAAGAAAACATAAAGTTATTGAGCAGTATCTCAGCCTTTTAAACTTTTCTAAATTTCACTAACATTGCAGCTCAGCATTTCCCAAATGATAACAAACACCCCAGAACAGTTGACAAGCCATTTATTATATCTCGACAGAGGTGAGAATTCTAGCCTGATGTGCTCTTAAATATTCCCTAATTGTGCTTGGCTATATTGACATCAACAAAACACAATAATGCTGACCTCCTAATTATATTACTCTTGGCTAATAATGAATGATATAGTCCTCGCCTCATATCACAAAGGATTAGAAGCAATGGTCACTTTATCACTGTAGTTATTTGTGTACTTAACTTTCAAAGCCTGTTCTTGCCCTCTGTACTGAACAATGTTGATCCTTAGAGAGAAAACGCTTTGCTGTGGATCAGGACTGGCCTGATACACAGGGTGGGGAGGAGGGGTGTAAGAATGCTGATGTTTTGAGTTTGTGGTACAAATTAGAAGAAATGGCATAGAGTAGGTACTTTTTAAATTAAATTTATTGGGGTGACATTGGTTAATAAGATTATATAAGTTTCAAGTGTATGATTTAATAATATGTCTTCTGCATGTTAATAAATGATAAAGTATCACTTCTACATAATCTACTTTATGTGTTTGGAAACATGTCAGGTATTTCGTGAGAGTAAGCTGACTATTATCGTCCTTAAAATCTTAGCAAAAAGAGCAAAAGAGTGTGTTTGTTCCTATTAAGATAGTTGTATAGTCTCTATTTACAATGTATATTTTTAAATGTTAGATTTAAAGGTAAAGAAATTGACACTCGGAGAGTTTATGACCCAAGATAATCGTTATACGGTCTAATTTACTGTAAAATACCTTGATACAGACAGTATGGTACATATGTCTACTTCAGTTTACACTAGATAGCAGTTCATTAATATTTTAGGTATTCTCATTGGAACTCCAAGTGATTAGTTAGCATTTTTTTTAAGTGCATTAGTCAGCATTTAGGGGGAAAAAAAGCAACAAATACAAACAAAACAATAACAAAACCTGTAAGCCCACACTCCAAATCTATAACTGTCTTTATCTTCCCCAAACACTAACTGGTTGCTGAATAGTGTGGATATGCTAGAAATTACTTTTCATTGGTGAAAGGGAGGTGCTGAATGTAGGCAGATTGACTGGATAGACTGCAGGCGTTCCTGGCCTTGCTTTAATAGGGTATGAAATACAGAGCCCGGTAGCACATACCACTCAAAATGACACTCAGGGTTTAGGTCTCCTTCATCCTGCTTTTAACCACTTATGACTCCTTGGGGGTAAAAATAGTTAAATTCTGTCATTAGTTTATTTTTACAGCTGTCTTGGGGCAACTTTTATGCAATGTGCTGTCATATCAGCATATATAGAGAACTGGGCTTTATTGAGCTTACATAATAGATTGAATGACTGCTTTATTTCCTGGTTAATAATAAATACTTAATGTCTGATAGAAGTTGGTATGAGACTTTTTTTATTGCAGCATGCTACCTGATAGTGACATTGCAACAGGAATGTGTGTGGGGGGATACCATCTACTTCTAACTGAAAGTAAACAATATTTTTATAAAACAACTGAATAATTCTGATAAAATAAATTGACATTGGTCATGATCCCACCTAGTCTGTGACATGGTCCCAGGATCCCATGACTGACTTGCTGGCTTCCTTATGATCATGATGCCTCTTGGAGAGTCTCCTCTGTATTTATCATTGATCACAATCCTGGGAAATCGTTTATTAAGTACTGAGACTGGATTTAGGAGTAATAACACTGACAAGGTGGGATGAATCTGTCATTTTGACTTTTCAAATTCCCTGGTCTGCAGAAGCAACCTGTGGTTCATTGTGCTTTGATTGAAATTTCAGGCTTGTGGTTTAGAGCTTCTGTGAGAATGGTTTGGTGAGACAATCATTGTGTTAAGCAGGCCTTGTCATTCATGAACCTTTTCCTTAAAACTTTCTAACTCTGCTTAATATGGTTGTGGCAAATTAATCTCATGAGAAACGTTTTTTCCCCTCACGTATATCATATTACTTGTGGGGACTTAGGTTCCAAGAGAAGCAAATCTAACTTCTGTCAGCGAGGGAACTAACTAGTTGAGCAGAGGAGTTTCATCAATCACAGTTCTTTCTCCTCCCTCCCCCCCCCGCCTTTTTTTTTTCATTTCTCTCTCTTTCAAAAATTTACAGTTGAGTTTTGGAATCTGTATAATATCCCAGCTCCATAACGAATATAGACCACCACATGGTTACTGAGATGGAGATTTAGGACTGATTAACTAAGGGACACATCTGAATTCCTCTGAACTTGATTTTCATTCCAAATAAAAGGGGCAGGGCCAACTCAGAAGTCGCTGCCCTAGGTAACTGCAGCTTTCAAAAATTTACAGTTGAGTTTTGGAATCTGTATAATATCCCAGCTCCATAACGAATATAGACCACCACATGGTTACTGAGATGGAGATTTAGGACTGATTAACTAAGGGACACATCTGAATTCCTCTGAACTTGATTTTCATTCCAAATAAAAGGGGCAGGGCCAACTCAGAAGTCGCTGCCCTAGGTAACTGCAGCTCATTTCTCTGAGGAGTTCAGAGTCAGGGAATTTTTCAAGTCTTTTAATAGGTAAAGAGTGGGGAAAAGAATCGTGAGTGAATTTTGTTATGGCTCCCACAGTTCAGTAATAGCAATCTAAACAATATTGTCACTAAATATTTTTCATATGTATTTATGTATTTCATATCCAGAATACCTAGGTCACATCTGTTGTCTAATTACTTAAAATAATTATACATCTTCAGATATTGTTGTCATTATTTTTTTAAAAAACGTTATTTTAAAGTTTTCTTTCTAATAATCAAAACACTTGGATAGTGTTTTTTCTTCAATCTTATATGAATCAAAGAATTATTTTATCAGTATATAAAGGACAAGAGAATTTTTTTGAGAGGGTAAAATGTGCTAGGCAAAATAGATCTGTTATTAGACCCCTAGGAAACAGTTGGTGAAGAGTGAGTTATTTCCAAAACTATAGAGCCAGGGCTTTGCTCTTGTCAAACCTGGCACATAGTTTAAATTGTAGATAAATTGAATTGCAGGGGTTTTATCAAGGTGCACAGAGAAAAATGAAACACATTTGGAGCAGATACAAGAGCCTAGAGCTCAGGGAAGAGTTTTCCTAAGTATAATTAATTAATACACATATAAAGTTGATTACTTTTATAGCCAACTTGATGTCTACAATCAAATCTATGGATGTAGATCACCCATTTCCCCCACTCTTCGTACTAGACAGGATGAATTGTCACTTGTTGATGGACCTCTGCTAAATCCAATTGCATCATTCACTCAGCTTGATTCAAAGTGAGTGGTACAATTAGACCTTCTTAATCTAGCTTTTATTAGCACTTGTTTGCCTTAACAGTAGGAAGCTTACAGAATACTGTGATTTAGGACATATATATATCTGTTTTAAATATTAGGGAAAATTTTTTTTATGCCTGAAAGAATAATAACCAAATGAATGGAACAAAAATTGTCCCCTTAATGTAATAAGAGTAGTTTTAAGAATAAATCAACCACTAAGAGACTCCTGTTAGCATCTCTTAAAGGCAACAAGCATCTCTTCTTATTCTTTTAATCAATGTCAAACATATAATAAACTTTCTCATAGCTATTTTGTCATCAATTTGGGTTATATTGATTATAAATTCAACTTAATATTTAAGAAGAAATCTAACAGATTTGTCAATTATAATATTTGTCAAAAATTATTTGTCGGTTATTTTTTGAGTACATATTATTTGACGAGTTTGCCACAAGAATAATTGTGTAAAACACATATACAAAGGAATATTCTATATCTTTTCTTTTTTGGAGACAATAGGAGGGATGTTGGCAAGACTATGGTGATAGAAATGTAGAATGATCAAGGCAAGGACTAGAGTGAGGCTAGTAAGGCACTTGCTTTGGTGAGTATAAAATGTAAGAGGGACCTCAAAAACTAGTAATCAAAGAAATATTTCAATACTGTATTTTAAAAAACTAAAATGAGTGCAATAAATCTGTGAAAAACAAAACAGTAAAATTTAAAATTTTAAATTTTAATATTACTTTTTTCCTTTCACCTCAGGCTTTCATGTAGCTTACTCAGTACTGTTGAAACTCTATTCAGAAATTTATTTTCTAGGAATCAAATGAATTTTGAAAATAAAACACAAATTACGATTTACTCATTTTAATATTTGTCATATCAATTTTATTTTCATAAATATTTCTATTTATGTAGTTGTACAAGTGAGCAATGCATAACAAAGCATTTAAGAAAATAAAAAGAAGGGAGATAAAGTTGCATGTCTCCAAACAATTGAAAATTTTAGAGATTTTAATTATTTTTTAAATTATAAAGTAAATATATAATTATTAGAACATATTCCAAAATATAGGAAAATATAAAGAATAAAATTAAATGACTAATAATTCTACACTAGAAAAGTTATAAATATTTTGATGTGTTGATATGCAGAATTTCTACTAAGCTTATACACAAATCATATTTTAAAACAAAATACTTTATTTCTAGTTTCAAAACTTATTTTCCCATCAGAATGAAAATTATGGGCTAATGGGTATATACAGTTTCGAGACCATAATGCAAAACTACTTTCTTAAAGTTTCCTTTAAGTTATTAACCACCCTCAAATAGAGTGTGGGTGATCCTATTTCTCTGGAAATGTTCCAAATGTTATTCTTTTCCGTTTTTGACAACACTCTGATCTCATTGTTTTAACTGACCTTTTTACTTTAATTGAATGTTTACCTTTAAATTCATTTTAAGAGCTCATGGTATGCTAATAATAAAAACTTTTTTCCAATCATGTATGTCACACTTTATTATTTATCATTTTTAAGATCCCCTTTTTGTTCTCTTTATATTAAAAATCATCCTGGACAAATTTTGTTTCTATTTTTGAAAATTTGTTTAGATTTTTCTACAGAGTTTGTGTTTTGATGCTGACAGACCGGAAGCTTCATCCTGGTTGAGTCTTACTTTGTTCCCAAATGCTTATAATATCATTTATTTTTCTTTGATATATTAGAGTTTTTCCGGAATATACCTAGATTTTGATCTTTTATCTAGGTAATTGTATGGGAAGGTGTAGTTTTAAGTCTTAGTTCAGTTCATGAAAGTTTTACTTTTACTATGTATTTCCATTGGTCTGCTGTTCCATTTGCTATTCAGGAGCACTGGGTATCTGCATGTTGATGATTTAGCATCCATCCTTTTCTGGGGATTCCCCTGTGCTGTGGAAGGTGTCTTTAAGACTCTCCTTCACATTACTGATATGCTTATTGGCTTTTATGATTCTGCTACTTATTGCTTCAATTGTGTTTTAAAATTTTAATATCACATTTTTTATTTCAAAATATTTCACATATCTTACTTACGTACATTTAAATGTCTGCTTGTTTAGTATGCCATTCACTGTTACTCCCCTACTTCTGTGTTTTATTTTCTCTTTCTTTCCTTATTTCATAGTAATTGTATTTTATCAAGATTGTAAAGCAGATACTATCTGAAATTTGCTTTGGTTTTCAATAATATTTTTTATGTTATATATTATTTTTTGTTATTGCTAGAGAATATTTTCATAGGCATATACAGGTTTTGTTTTTGTGTGTATGGTGTTGCTTCAGTTTACCTGTCCTTAAAATTTGAGTTTTATTCTACACAAGTATATTGCTTTCATAAAGAAGTTTGTTGGATTTTTTTTGATGCCTTTTCAATTTACATTTGGATACTATTGAAACTGATTCTTAAATTTCAATTAGAGATCTTGTTTGCTCTTCATTTTAGAAGAGTGAAGAGGGGAGCAGAAATGGAAGATTTTAAAAAGGGAATTTTGCAAGATTTCTTCTAAATTTTTGTGTAACTTCTGTATACCATTCCAGACCCACTGTGCTTAGTCAGGTTTCCTTTTAAACTCATGAATAAATCTGTTTTGTCTTTCTCCTATTGAGAACTATATCAAATATAATATAGTTTTGTAAGACTATTGCTCTACAGTCTCTGATGCTACTGTCTCTCAAACTGCATATCTCTACTTAAATGCCCACTCACACCTCAAAATCAACATATTTAAATTTGTAACATTTATCTTTCTCCAAATCATCTCTTCTACTTTGCCCTCTATCCTAATGAAGACCACTAACCACTTGGCCAAGGTCGATCAGAACATCATTTTTATTCATCATTCTGTTGTCACTTCCTCAATATACTGATTTCTAAATTTTGTCAACTTAATTTCTATGGTCAATTCAACTGGATTACTGTGATAGGCTCCTAACTATCTCACTATCTCTACTCATGACCACCTTCAATTCCTTTTTTCCACAGTGGACAAAGTGATTTCTAAAATAAAATACCACAATGTTACTTCTTGTATTAAAAGGAACACTACTTATCAACCTTCAAATAAAGCCTACAGTTTTAAAAAAATAATTTTTCCTGAGTTTGATGCCCTGTTTATTTGTTCAGGTCTATTTTATATTTCCCCCTTTTCTAGTTCTGATCTGGCTATCATAAGCTATTTCACCTCAGAACAATTACACTTGATCTACATTCTCCATAGAATATTTTTCATTCTTAATGCCTGTCATTTCCTCTCCTCCTTCCTAAATAGATCCCTTTTTTTACGTCCCCACGTTACTCTGTTTCCCACAATGTAGCACCTTTCCTAATGTATTGTCATTGCTTATTTACTTATTTCTCCTAGAAAATATAAACTCTGCAAGGAGAAAAACTGTCTGGTCATCAATAGCAGGGAGTCACTTCTGCAACCACCTACGAATTTTCTGTTCTTTTTTTCAGGCACTTGAAGCTGCCCTGGATATTTGCCTCTTCTCGTTGTCTATCGTGATTTTACTTGGATATTCCCTCTGTGTCCGGTGACAGAAATTCTACATAAACCAACTTGATTGTCAAAACTGAAATGTATTGGAAGACTTTGGTGCAACTAAACATGGGGAGAGCAAAAATGCGGCTGGATCCCAAGAGGACCTGAAAGGAGGGCATTAAGCTGTGTGGGGTCTTCCTGTCTCTTACTGTCTCTGTATACACATCAGCCTGTTCATTCTTTCTTGCTGGAGGGAGGCTTTCTGGACAAGGAGAACACCTGGCTACCTAGCTCCCACACACGTGTTTGTAAGTCCTTGAGAAGAAACAATTGACCTAGATCAGATTGGTAACAGACTCACTATGTTATAATTAGGTCTGTTCTGTGTAACTACGCAGATGGAGTCAAGCCCAGCACCTTGACAAAGACTGATTGGCTGATTGAAACAAAATTTTTACTGAAACATAAATTTCTCAAAGCTGCCCTACTTTCATTTTCTGATTTTCCAAAGAAAGAAATGATTCTGAAATCAAGAATGTCCCCAAATTTCTTTTTTTCTTCCAAGGCCATATTAATTCTTTGGAAAATTTCTTTCCAAGTGAGCCACTGAGGCCCGGAATTCTTTAATTGGACTCACTTATACTGTATCTATTACATTACTCAAAGTTTCTGCATGATGATAACTTGCTCTATTAGTTTTCAGGACTGTTGCAAGTTTTACCTTATTTTTCCTTCCAGAATTTGTAGAGGTAGGAGTGAGACATTTCTGATTCTAATAGTTCCCTCAGACTATTTAACTGGAGAGGAATTCATGCTTTAAAATTAAAATTACTTAGCTTTTTCCTCACCAGAATAATATAAGATTTGAATTGGAAAACAGCTACATATCAAATTAAAAGTCATCTTAAATATTAGGAAAAACACTTCAGACTGCACACTAGATAAATTCATTGAAGAACACTAGGAATAGAAGATAAAGGAATTGCTCTTCCCCTAGAACATCATTTTTCTTTATCTTAACATCTAATCCACAAATCATCACTGTGCTTTAGAAAGTCAAGATCATGGCTCATTGACAATACAATTATTTTGAAATACAAACAATAACAAACATACATTTTCCATTAGTATGCTTCAATATAAAAATTTTCTTTGCTTTTTACAATGGGTTATTCAGCTTATACACATTTGTATTTGATAAATATGGGTATAAGACTTATGAAAAATTAGGCTGGTCTTTGCTGTTTTCAAAATTGAGAGAAAGAAAACCTGTACCAATATCTCTTATTATAGACATCTAATAAATATATACCAGTTGCAGAAAATGCAGCATATATTTACTATCAGAAAATATATTATTTATTATACAGTTGTGCATATATTTGTATTTGTCAGTGTAGGCAGACCTAGACAAATTCACATTTTAAAAGTTTTTTAAAAAACAATATTTAGTATACATTTCAAGAAATTTATGCTAAGGTTTTTATTTATCCATACTAATTTAAATGTATAAGTGATAAGGATAAATTCTATGCTTACTAAGCTTTATTTGTATATAACTTTAAAAAAAGCACTTAATATTTTTAAGAACACTATTTTATAAGAAAAAACAGAATCCTAAATGTTTGTATAGTATTTATCTTTGTTGTTTGGAGCTTGCCAGAGAACAGTGAAAGATAGGAATTCGCATGTGATTAAAACATTTGGAAAGTAATTCTCCTCCTGAGACTATATACCAGGAATTCAAAACAATTTTCCTTTCTTTGGCACCTTTCCTTCTTCTACCTATCTCCCTCTTATTCATCTATTAGGAGAACATAAAGTATGGCTATATGAAAAATGATGTAAATGGAGCCATTTCAAAATTGAAGAGCCTCCATCCCAGAGAAACAGTCTTGCATGTTCTATTTCTCAAACCTTTGGAATGTTTAAACTGGATAGAATAACCTTTGAATGGGGCCAAGCCTACATTGTATTCCAAGCAACTGTTTGTAAAGCTAATAGGAAAGCAGACATCCTGACTATGAGGACTGAAAATTAAGACCTTTCTTTAGAATTAGCACCAGCACCTACAGCTAAAGAATAACTTAGCTTATTAGAACCTACGAAATTCTTTCATTAGCTGTTAGCACCAGTAGAAATTCCTTCCTTCTAATCATATAATTATTTCTCTCCCCATTCTCATAAATTTAAACACTATATGGGTTTCTGCCTGAATCAGTGCTTCCCAGAATTGTAATGCTTTCTGATCTCAAATAAACAATTAGTTCCTTTCTATGGCTTTTATTTTTTAGGTTTAACAGCTACTACTCATTCATTCGAACTCAAGTATTTATTGAGCACCTATTATGCTCTGCTATGGACATGGTGCCAGTTACCAGAGTATGGTTCCAATTTTTTAAAGTTTATAGTCTAATAAGTGTGTGGCAGCCCATATATAAGTAGACACATAATAAGAGGTCCAGCCCCCCACAGATTATGATAATTTCTACAAAGGAAGAGAAACTGTAAAGTGACAGAGAATAACGGGAGCCTTACTTTGGATGGTGTGGTTATGAAAGATCTTTAAGAGAAGGAATCATCATGTTGACATCTCAAGAATGAGAGTGATGCAGACTTTCTAAAACCTGGGAGGAGTTGTCCAACTTGAAGAAAACCATAAGGCAAAGGCCCAGAAACAGGAAAGGACTTGCCATGCTCCAGAAACATGAGAGACCGTTGTAACTGGAAAAGAGAAGCCACTATTGTGCTTAAAGCAGTGTGACAAGATCTGATCTGCATTTTTAAATGGTCACTGGTGATTTTGTAGAAAATAAAAATAAATTAGGATGTGAAAGCATGGACCCAAGGTGGAGGCTATTTGCAGCAATACACAAGAGACACCTTCAGCAGATCTCTCTGGGATTCCTTTAGGCTTTTCAAATATGCAAGCAATGACCATTTTAAGAAATCATTTTTTATATTCTTTCCCAGAACTGATTTACTTGAGAAAGCTTCCTTCTCAAATGTTTACCTCTCTCCCACCCCGAAGCCTGCCATGGACATTATTCAGATTATAAATTCTTCAAGGCACCAAATAGAGAGCAATTTAAAATATTGATATAGATTTTGAGAATTGAAATTATTTCACTAACTGAATAAAGTCCTTTTGCAAGTCAGGTGATTTCCAAATGTCCTTTTCAACAAAATTGCAGAAAGACCCAATTGAGTGGTCGACTGATCTTTATAAATTTTTTTCATAGATCTCTTTGTGATTTTTGCAATATAATTCAGGGGTTCAGTGAAGTTGGTGATGTTAGTATAATTGTTCTTCATTCTCATATATCATTTATGTTAAAAATTTTGCAGTGTTTGCATATAAAATGTGATAGATAAAATAAATCATTGATATATCAAGATTCTCATTTTAGGAATAAGTAATATTTATCTGTGTACATATGAACCAAGAAGACAAAACTCCACTCAGAACATTAAGATATGCATTTAAAATTTTTTTTATCAAAATGTCTAATATGTTGATATTTCTATCAATTTGTGTACCAATAATAATTGTATTTATAACCAAAATTGAATTTTTATATCCTTGTGCTTATAGGAAATTATTAAAAATTAAATATGATACATATTTTTCAATAGAAAAAATGATATATTGATCAGTAAGTAATTTTATATTCATTTAGAATTCTGAGCAGAAATGAAATAAAAATATAAGTTTAAGGAAAGAAAATACTAAGTAAAATTTCTTAACATTAAGGAATTATTTGCTCATCTTTTTTTTTTCATGATTGATGCTGGGTATGAAATTGCCGTTATTAGATTCCATGTAACAAATTTATTTTAAAAAGCAATATTTATAATATTACAAAAATTATATCCCTTCCAGCTAATTAACTTCATGACAAAATCTTTAAAATGACAATTCAGATATTTGCTATGGAGTACATAAAGTTTTCAAATTCTTTAAGGTTTTGTGTGAAAAAAAAGTTTGAAAAATAGTTTGAAGGAGAGGGAGTAAATTAATGCTTTTTCCTTGGTATTTAGCTTTAACAATTGTTAATACTTTTCATGAGCTGAAGAACACTGAGGAAGTATCGGATGGTACCAAGGAATTAAAAGCTAAGTTTGAGATGCCTATTTGATGTCCACGTGGAGATACCAAGTGTCAGTTTATATGAATCTACAGTTCAAGAAAGAGGCTACTTCAATATGATTAATTAGCACACATGCTTGAGCATTCTAGGTCCTCATACTCAGTCACCCACAACATACAGGTGCAAGTTTCAACTACTGAATTAACAAAGTTAATATCTGAATCTTCTGGCATACATATAGTAATTATCAGAATAATTCAGAGGACGTAACTAAAATATTATCAGTGTGTTATGAAGGGGAGTTGGGGTTTATTTACCTTATTCTCTATAGAGAAAAAGGGAAAAATGTAAATAGACTTACATGTTTTGTCATAGCTCTGAAAATTAAGTTCTTTCCTTATATCTTTACATAATGCATAGATTCTTTCATTAATCTAATACTGGGCTATGATTTGCAATAGTCTGGAAGATATTCACCTAAGTACATGTCTATTTTACAACTTGGTATTTCTTTAAGAAAAAGAATTTAAAAGTTAAGAATAGACAATATTTATTTTGAATAAAAATGAAATTACGAAAAACTATAGTTTTTAAAAAATTGACAAGTACCACAAATATAGCAAATTCCCCCCAAAAGTAATAAATTTATTAATAAACTTCAGGATGCATGTGTAAATTTTTCTGAATTTGTTTATGATTAATAATTCTGACAAACATACAAAAGTAATCTGAAAATAAATTATAATACGGGAGCATTTCAGGTTTTTTTTAAAGTTGTCTCATTGCTGTATTGCAGGGGTTCCCAACCCCCACCACAGACCGGTACAGGTCTGTGGCCTGTTAGAACCTGGGGCGCACAGCAGGAGGTGAGCAGCTGGCAAGTAAGGGAAGCTTTATCTGTGTTTGCAGCTGCTCCCCAGCGCTAGCATCACTGCCTCAGCAATACCTCAGACTATCAAGCATTGATTCTCATAGAAGCACCAATTCCTGGTGCCAAAAAGACTGGGGACCACTACTATATTGAACAACATATTTATATAACAATTAGTCTTATACTGCACACATTGACCCATTGCTACATAGATATAGAAAATTTGTCAATGGTGCATATTTCCTATGGTCATTTTGTTCTTCCAGTTTCAAGTTTGCATGCTATTTCACCTGGAACCAACAGACGTTGTCAGGACAAGATGCATTGCAAATACTAGGGAGCTATGGATTTATGAGGGGGTCAAGGTACATAAAACATACTAGCTCACATGGAGGCAAAGTTGCAGTTTACAAAATCTTATAAACTTATTCTATGAGATTTTCATCAATAAGGAAAAAATATGGAGTATTTATAATTGTACATTTTCTATTATCCAATATATATCTGACAGGAGTTTAACTTTAGGCATTGATGACAATAAAATCCTCCACTTATATTTCAGGTTCCCAATTAAAAGAAGAAATTCCCACACATTTGTTTCTGGCTTAACTATGTTATGTTTAGAATTTTTAAAGCTCAATTGAATCTATATTGTTGAACAATTTAAAGTTTTCATTCCCCTTGAATGCTATTGATTTAGAACTTCAATACGCTTTTATATCCCTTTCTTGCATTCTTATTTATGACTCTTTATAAAAAATAATTTGAAATTGAACACTTTTTTAATTCAATTACTAATACTTTTATACCAATATACTTTCTAATTTAATACATATATTTTAACAGTTGACTAATTCTGTGTCATTGTGTATAACACTAGTTTTGAGAACTCAGAACTTACTGGATTTCAGTGCTTCCTACAAATCTGTTATAACTAATTTTTTTATACTTTTTTTTTTACTCATGAGTTATATTTCAATAAGAACTACAGCTCTGAATATTTTTTGCAGATAAATAAATATTGTATAAGAAGTTCATTCTTTTGCCTTCATATATGAATTGTCACTTAGCTTTAGAATTCTTGTGTCATAACATTTTACATAAAAATTTACAGATGTGATTCTACTGATGTTACTACTCTGTGATGCTGTGTGAAAAAGATGTTTAACACAAGCACTTTCCTTGTTTACGTTGTGTTGGATTTGGTTTGTTGTTTGTTTTCTTGGGGTATTTGAAGATTGGAGTATTTCTAATTCCAATATTAAATTTGAAAATACAGAGGTTTCTGACAACTTAAGAAGAGTAAATTCAGTGGATTGGCAGGGTGAAACCCAATTGTAATGGGCTAAGGAATGTGTCGTAAGTAAAGAAGTGAAAAGAGAAAGTGTAAACAAATGTTTGCAGAAGATCTACAGTAAAGTAGAACATGGAGCATTGGAAAGGGGCATGCGAGATCAAGGATTGGAAACAATGATCATGCGTTTTGCTAATTAGAATTACCCAGTGGAGAAGGTGAGTCTGATAATGCAAGAGAGAGAGAGAAACAAGACAAGTGTCAATATCTGAATAAGAGAAACAGTCTTTGGACCTAGAACACAAATGGAGAGCTGCTATTTTAGAGCAAGAGGACACAAGACTGCATTGTCACAAGACTGAAAAAGGAATAAAGGAACAAATGCCATTGGTGAGTAGGTTTAGAGGTGGGAAGATGAGAGTCTTACATTTGATGACCTCTGTTTTTCTCAGTGAAATTGGAACTGTGATCATTAGCTGAGAAAAGGAGGAGAAAGAAGTGTTGACAGCTTGATAAGCTGCAAGAAGGTGTGAAATAATTTTGTTGGAAAATGAGAAAAGCCTATTAGAAGAACATAAGAATTGTTTAAAGTGATACATTTAAATTTAAAGTCTCCTTTCAGTTCTGTTTATATATAAATATAAGTATAAATATAAATGTAAATATTTTTTTCACAATAAATGCGGTATATTTGTGACTATAGTCTATGCATTGCCAATTTAAAGACAATCATATTTGATCCTGTTTTACATATTTTATCACTGTCAGGGTAATAGATGTTAGACAACAGAAAATGTGAACCAGGCTAAGTGGCCTCTGGGAATTCCATTATTATTTGAGGTTTTTCATTCTGATTTATTCATGAGAACCCAAGACTTATCATATAACCAGTCACCTGATAGATCTCTGAAATGCCACAAATCCTTTTTCACAGAGTCCAGTTAGATATACTTTCTGCAGGACAAGACTCATATTTTTACCTGTGTATATTTTAAGTGATGGGAAATCACCGGGTGCGTGTAAAACTCTAGATAGTTAGTTTATGATGAACTTGAATTTATAGAAACAAAATACATTATTTTAAACTTCTGGCTTCTTATAGTGAAAGAGTTTGACTATACTTGCTTAGAGTGTGTTTTCATGTATATTACTTCAACTCCGAGTGTAATAAAAGTAATAATCAAGGTAATAATACCACTTCAAAATTAGTATTTTTCACAAAAGATTATTTCTCTAATAAAATATAAGAAATCTAAAACAATACTTTTGACAAAAATTATTAATAGATGAATAGATATTATAAATCAAATATTTTAAAGAAATAATCGAATATATTTATATAGAATAAATAACTACAAGATACAATACATATGCCCCAAATCTGCAACGTTTTAGATTGGATTTTTGACATGGACATATTGAAATTGCAGATTTTATATTAACTCTTCTAGTCATGTAAACAATTATCCTTTCTTCTCTCCCATAATACTTACAGTAGACAAAACACGAAGAAAATACACTAAAAATAATTTGTCGAAAACTATACATCAAGATTTTATGAAAACTATAACTTTATTTACTGCATCATCACTAATAAAACTAAATTTGAGATTACAGCATCATCTTTAACATTTCTGAAAATGGATGACATTATTTACTGTTATGCAGAATTTTTCTTCAAGATGATCACTTGTCTCCGTAAGATCTGAGATTAAGTGACAAAATGTTAAACTGTCTACTAGGTAACATTCTGACAGAAAGACATGTTTCCTTCTTAGTGGCTTTCATTTCATTTTAAATTCAGACTAAATTCCATAGATTAGCCACGTATCTACCTTACTATACTAAAAACAGATATTTTAAAAATTCCTCCTTCATATTTCTACCTTATCAAGTTCACGTTTTATGTTTTGATTCTTCAGGGCCTATATATTTTTTCTATCTAACCCTGTTCTGCTTCATGGAGTATAGAATTTTTCCTTTGTCTTTCTTTTAACATTCAGTGATTTGAAAGTGAACATTTAACTCAGTTTGGTTAAATTGAATACTTCTGTGATGACAGATTCCAAAAGTTGAGAGAAAGTAACCCAAATATATTAATACATACTATGCCTATAACATATTTTCTTTATGATTTAGTTATAAAATTGAATCCAGACAGAGGTCAAGCTGCGTTTTCTGATACAATGATTTGGTAGATACGCTTGTTAAAAATCTTCTTGTTTATTTCAAAGACTCGAAAAACTGGTTTTCAAAGAAATGAAAAGCAGAGAGAAGCAGACTTTGGTTCAGGGCCTCTACGATGTGAAGAGCTGTTCACACTGCACAGATCGAATCTCAGAACAAAAAGCATTTCGGCATTGTCCCCGGCCTGGCCCACATCTCCTTCAAAATCAGAAGACTGTCAATAACTATGTTCTTGCTGCCAAAATTAAATAGCATTTTGTTCCACTTCTGAAATTTCAAGTGAAAATGAATTTAATGTTTCATTCTCAGAATCAACAATAGTAGAAGTGAGAAGAGTTTGACCTTTTCCTTTGCACCCTGATTGACTATAAGCAGAAAAACAGAGTGCAGAAAAGATATTTAAAAGTTTTAAACTTCAAATTTTTTAAGGTTGTTTTCGAACTATGTGAATCAGGCCACTTTGCCTACTAAGTGATTTCTTTTATTCGTTCTTGCTACCTTTGGCAGAGGGAGAAAAATCACACAGGAATAAAGAAATCACCATACAATAGAATGCTTGACTCTCAGATAGAAGAGTCCCACATATTTTCATCACCATGTGATTAAAATATTTGATATTGGTCATAATAACCACTTGCGTCATGGCTTACTTTAGGCAATTTGTATCCCTCAGAATTGTGGGAAAACATAAAATGTGTTGGACGATAAATTGCTGAGTGGCATTTAATTCTTTTAAAAAAGAGTCACTCACTATTTTGTATAGGGAGTATATTTTATGATTTATTGATCTATCTGTATATATGAAGCAAAATTCTGATGTAATTTATGTACCAAAACATTAACAAATTATGTTTTCTGGATGACTAGAGAGAAAAGGTAAAAATAGGGAATGTTTTGTAGATTATAAAGTAATGGTGTTTATGTTCTTTTTTAACTTATTATCCCTTAACCACAAATGCTTTATCGCATTTCATTGTCAATTTACTGTATTGGGAACTCAGTCCTACTTGTTCTCCCTGATATCAGATATTCTTGCTCTGTCTCCATCTCCTCCAGATCGTCTTCTTAATCTCCTGCTTGAGCCCCTTGTCCTCTACCTATGTCTTAAGTATGGGTTCTCAGAGGTTGTGAGCAAGGCTCTCTTTATTCAGCTTCATATTTTCCTCCTATGGTGTTATCTATTACTGACATGACGGTGAGTCCCAAATTTTTATTCTCAACTTTTCTGGGCTGCTGTCTCCCCAGCTCTCAGTATGCATAGTTCTATTTTCTCTAAAAGCCTTCTCCTTTCTCCTTCTTGTGATTTCCACTTTGATGAAAGGCATCTTTGTCCATCCAATTGCTGTGATAGAAACCTGAATATCAGACTTCTTCCTCTCATATTTCACAGATTTAATTGCTCACTATAACTTACGAATTCTATGTGTTCCCCTTGCATTTTACCACTATCTTGGTTTACACACTGACTTCTCCAACTTGACATAATGTAACTTTCCTCCCTGGTCTCTGCTCCAGTCTTGTTCCCATTCTGGCAGTCTTTTCCTTACAAGATAGTAAGATCTGATGAATATTGAGGGTCAGACTGGATTGATGGGTCTTGCTCGTGAAAGTCGACAGTATCAGTTTCCTGACATCTTTATTTAGCCCACCAGCTAAATAAAGATGTCAGGAAACTGCCTCCGAGAAGATGAGAAGATGAAGCAGAAAGGGATCATTTACTCAGCAGATATTGTAAAAATAAAGATAGCCACAGGAAAAGCAATTGACTTACATTTTTATTCACTATAAATTTTATGTTGGTCTTGTTCCCCCGATAAAGGACAGATATCATTTAAAATTTCACTTTAAAGAGAAGGGTTCTGTCTTTAACTTCTCCATTATTCCTGACATATCTTTATTTTATTTAACTTGTTTTTAGTGTGATCATCTTTCTATACTCACTACTTTCACACAAATAGACAGAGATTGTATGAGAGAACGGGTACTATAGCAAGGTTAACAGTCTACTCATGTCTGTACCTATGTATATATGTACATATTTTTATATAT
>NW_006439757.1:3244156-3275812 GCF_000325575.1 Pteropus alecto
ATATATAAAATTACTAAGGATGTTTGACATATAAAATATACTTATTTTACATAAAACTATGTTAAAGATACACTTGGTAAACAAAAAGGCCATGTGATGACTAAATAACTAGTGATAATATTCCTATAAATCATAGCGTTTGAATATTCAAGATGTGGAAATAACTGATATTATAAGAGTATTCAACAAAATGAAATTTTACCTGTATTTTAAACTTATAATGTGTCAGTGACATTCAAGGAAAATTTTCCAGAGCCAAAATGGCCAAAAGATACCAGAAAAAACAACTGACGAAGGTATTTGTCTATTAATTCGTGCAGAGATAATAGACTATTAGAGAACACAGACTCAGAGCAAACATAATGCCATGAATGGTGCCTAAGTGAAGCATCCAAAGGGCATTTAGAGAGCACTAAAGAGAAACAGCTACCTCTACTTTAGCAAAATGAAAATGTACACAGAAGTGCCAGATGGAATATAAGTTGCCGATCAGTAAGGATCATCACGATTAATAGTGACAAATGTTTCACATCAAGGGGTGGTCCGGTAGCAATTTGTCTTAGAATCACTTGGCAGCTCAGTGCTCAAGTTTCCTTTTATTCTGGAGATATGGGACTTAGCAGCCATCCTTGAGCCAGATCTTGCGTCCCACTCATGGACTCATGCCTGTCATCATGATGTATGATGTGTGTGCTGCTGGGCTTCCCTGTTTGCCCCAGAAAGGGAAGGATCCAAAGAGTAAGGGACCCAATGGGAACAAATTCCTGGTCGGGACTGGGATCAAAGATGTACTTAAGATGCACTGTGGGCAGAAACTGCCCCATGGCTGTTGTCTAACCGACCTCTGAATCTTGCTGATAAGAAGTTTCAGAGAGGTGAACAAAATGTTATCATATGAAAGATGTCTTTTATTTCTGGTAATTTCTTTTGCTGAAATGGTTATTTTTATCTCCAGTTGAAAAGTTATATTAGATGTTTTATTTTAAAGTTATGCAAAAGAGAAAGAGTGCTAATAGTGCCCATTTTTACCCTTGATGTGTTTTTAGGAATTACCAGGAATCTTAGGTAATTTATTTAATATTAAACTTTGAAAAACTTTATTTGTGACCAACTAATATAACTTCAATAAAAATTAAAGACACTTTTCTGCCTTCTAGTATTGTGGAATATTGTTTAAATTTGATGGTTTGAGACCAAAAATAGTCATCACTGCCAATACAGATACACATATACACACCTGTGTATGTATGCAAACAACATGACTTTATGCTATATATAAACTAAATATACATGCTATATGTTTATGGGATTTTTTTTTGGACACAATAAGTTACTTTCAACCAAAATTGGCTGTATTTCAACTTATTCAATGGAGATATTAACATATCGCTCAAATGTACATAGTTTTAAATTATTTCAAAAACACTGTATATCATTCACTCAACATTTAGAAAATATTTCTAGAAATGAATACTAGTTATAACAGTTTTTCTAAGATATGAAAATTAACAGGGAAAGAAATATAGAGGATATAAAATTTCAGAGGTCAATAGAGATGGGAACAATATTGAGCACACAAAATCATATATGTTATCCTTATTCCTCCTTTAAATCTTATTTTTTTCCCTTAAATTATATTTTTCCTTTTTCTTTTTTGAGATTCATAGTGGCCTGTATTTTTACTAAAACTTTATCTTTTTAGCTCCAGAAAATGTCAGGACTAAATAAGTCCTGTAACCTCTTTGAACCACTGTATTCATGGTGATTGGATTTCACCATTCAGAATGATGGGTTTATAATTTTCTTAAGACTGTTTTCATGCTCATGAAGGATGAATAGTTATGTATGTTTGGAACTGATTGGGGACTGAAATTTAATGGCCAGGGTTTGAGAACTATCAGTATCACTAGTCGTGTCAGCTTTGTAAGTCCTTTAATATTTCTGAGATAAATTTTCCTCAGATGATCACAAACAGGTCACTAGATTGTCCTATTGAGATTGTTTGGGAAATAAATAATCTGCAAAACCATGAGCAAATGTTAAATCTTATTCCCCGTATTATTATAGACTCTAGCCTCAATTGATGGACCACATTTAGCTATCAAACATTTTCTTAAGTGTCCCAATGATATTCTACAAAATATTTTTTAAAAAATATTTCTCTTGATGACATAGGTTTAAAAAAACTGTATACTAAAGCTCCATTTAAAAGAGTTCTATATTACAGCACACGAAAGGCTCCAAGATTTTCTTCAGTAAAGGAAACTAATATTGTTTGACACAGACTTTCTGAAATTACTTGATCTAGGAACCTTTTTTTAGACAGTACCTCTCATATTCATTTTTACTTATGGGACCAATAAACAGAGGGAAATTAAATATTTGAAGATAATTATCATACATAAAATTAAAATGATAGTTTACACCAATGTATACAAACTTGGATTTGCACAGAGATTTGACTTTAAAATTTGGATACATTTAACATAACAGATCCAAAAAATACACATGGAGAACGTACTGAGCAATCTACCCTATGATTGGAAGTAGAGGATATTTATTTATTGCAGAGATAAACAGAGTAAGGCAGAACCAATTATGGAAAGCCCTGGGTAAGGTAAGTTGCAGAGAATGAAATTTGAAGGAAGTTAGAGAAATGATAAGCCAAGTAGAGTGGAAGGAGAATTCTAGTTAAAGCAAATTATATATGATGATACAGAGAGGGCAAGCAAATTTCATGTGTGGATGACAGCAAGCAAATTAACTTGACAGATGTGGAATTTCAGGGTAGGAATGAGAGAAAGCTCAGTGAGACTGAGTAGAAATAAAATCTTAAGGGTTAGACAAGCTCAGGAAACATGTTTTCCATGGAACTTAAATATCAAAACATCTACACACATTTAATCAACTAGTCACCAGTGTTCACAATTCATCATAAGTGATCCTTCAGTTTCAATACTAATTATTCCTGTCTAGACGTTCAGCGAGTTATTTGTATGGTTTTAGGAAAGCTTGATAAATATTTTGAGTCTGATCTTGTGCATGAAACAGAAAGTCTTTGTGTGGTTTTTCCAGCCAGCTGAGTGAGAGTGACATGGCAAACATGCAGAGGTGTTTTTAATGGGAGTTATCCCTGTACGCTCACCTTCCCGTAAACACTGGATTTCCTTTTACGAATCCACCTGCTCTCCTAAAGTCTTATTTCTAGGAATAGTGCCAAAATTTCTATTTTTTAAAATGACAGTAGAATACTAAGGAGCAAATTTCATGTAGCCTCGTTTAACATAATACACCTCATACCCACATAAGACTTTAGAAAGATAATTAATTAGAAACTCAAAGAATTGGTTTTCAGAATATTTGAAATCGGTAAACCACAAAAAACCTTCATAATACAATAAGATTTATTCTATTTTTTTTTAACTTCCATAGATTTTGAGCTTTGGAGTAATTCAGATGAGAATGTGGTAGGCTTAAATTTGAATCATTGAGGGAAAAAGGGCTTGTGAACACAGTAATAAAAATAAACAAACAATGAAAACAAAAGGAAATTGTATCATACAACTAAAAATATTTTTAATTCATTAAAATATATTTAACATTGCTATTCATAAACCTAAAAACAATTTTTTAAAAACTTCTCTGATAAGACGGATCATGATAGAACCTATATTTGGCACTCTGCTGCTGGCTTGTGAATGCTGTTCCCATAAATTCTTGGCAATACTATAATTACATTTTCATGTTATAGTCCATGATTTTTAATTCTTTCTAATTTTAATACACTTTTGCCAATTATTCTGAATTAATTAGGTGGAACCTCTTTTCAGAGTGTTTTCAAAACCAGTTTTATAAGGAACTTCACACAAATTTAAAGAATTATTGTAAAACATAAAAATAGATGTGAAGGTACACGCTGGTTTTAGTCAATTACATTCTTCCAGAAAGCCAGCTGAATCCCCTTGCGAACAGCATTTAGCTGGTTGGGTCCTATAGCTATTCTTGGCAAGTGACACAGACATGACAAGCCCAAGCTTGTGAGATTAGCTTCTCTAATAGTATTTCTACAATCTTAATAAAGTAAGAGTTTTTCAACTGTTTGGATAATAATGTTGTTACTGAGACAGTATTTATATAGCCAGGGCTTGGTTCCATGGACCACAACAACCAATCTGTCCCCAAGACTTGGTCCTTAATATGAACTGGAACATGCTGGTGACTGTGCTCTTGCCACGCTGCAAGTATCAATATATTCATTTATTTACCACTTTGTTCCATAAAGGATTTGACTCTCAAAAGAAATAGTGAGGGAGTCAAGATGAAGGGAGAATATGGGTACAAATATCAAAATTAGTGTGTCGAGTGCACACAGACACAGACATGGGAGCATCTAGTGCAGTTTTTGCAAGTGGACCTCAGTTCTCGCTCTAGGTTGCCGAATAACAGGAGAGAGAGGAGAGGGAAGCAAACATGCTAATTATTTCATCAAAGTCTCCATAAAAATTAAAAATCAAGTAGTTATTTAGATATAGAGATATTTTTCTGAGAGCTGAATAAGAGGCATTTGTTATAAAAGCTAGCAAACAATGTTCTTGACAGCATCCCTAAATTATGAGTAGTATTAAATTTTATATGATTTTTATAATGTTTTTCAATTAGATCATAAGTTAATGATGAAGGCAATTAGTTATACAACATTTTATATAGATGCCTTCTTTTGAGTTAGTATTATGTAGAAAAGAATTTCCTGGAAGTCTCATTTCTTTTTCTTGGAGGCTCCTTTACAATCTAGATAAATTATTTATGCAGTTAGCCATTCCTTCGATACTTAGTAAGTCAGGATCTATAAACTTCTTTTTAAAATACAATTCATATGGGAAAGCATTGATAATAAACAGTAAATGTTGGTATGCATTCTTTTTCCCTGGGAGTACTGCAAAGCATGTGCAAACTCTAACTATTTATTTTAACTGTTCTACTTTAATTAATTATTTTTACAGCAGTTTTTAATCTCAAGTTTGATTATTTTAGCTGCACTTCAAAATTTAATAGAGTGCTGAAAGATGTTAAAGATGCCTGCCAAATGATGACACTCTCTGCTCGTTCTCAGCTGTATCTTACAGAAAGCCTTTTCGGATGCTCTAACTACAATGTTTGGTGTAATTTTCTCATTAGGAAGACTGTCTCATAAGTCTCCATCTGTGGAATAGAAGGAAATTTGGCTTTTGGGGTATTTCACTTTAATCATTTGAAAGCTTTTAAGAGATAATTAATCATGTACCACATAAATCGATAATCTTTAGCAGATAAAAATTGTAAGAGCCAGTCTTTCTGCTGCTGTTCATTTTATATAAATTATCTACAAATAAATCTAACTTTTCCTGGTTTGAATAATGATTTTAAAAGACATGGCTTGACTCAAATCGTTTTTATGTACATAATAACTGTTAAAAACAAACCTTTCTGGGCATCTCTAAATAATATTTATTATCTGGGTCGAACTGATTGCTAAAAGAATGAAATTATGTAAGTTTCCTTACCACCATTTAAAGTTGAAGGGTTTGAAGATGTGCTTTCTGTCAGTTCTTGAGATTCAGAGATATAGAAATAAATACCATTATGATAACAGTATACTAGAGAGGCCATATAACCTGCTGAGGTAATGTGTGTAGGCAACCATGTTGTATCTTGTGATCCTGTCTTTCTCTTTGTACACTTGACTGGCCCAATGTTAAGTACCTGATCCCCACATAACCAATTTAATAAACTGAAAAATGACCTCTTACATATAACTTTGATCTATGGTCCAATAGAAAGTGTAGTTGAACAATCTTATCTAGAGGTCAGGTATATGAACTGAGAAAAAGAATTTTGTCTATGAGAAGAGAGTTTTGAAACAAAACTATTAAGAGAGAGAGAGAGAGAAGGAATATAGGAAGTCAGTGAAATACATGGCAAATTATGAGGAAGCAAATAATACAATTTAGCAAGTAAAGGTGGTCAACAGAGGGAACAGATGTGCAGAGAAAGATGACATAAGAAATTTCCAAAAAAAAGATTATGTGGCTCACGTAAGAGAGATTGATAGTTTTGTCTTTATGGATACTTTGATGTTTTATGATTCTATAGTTCTAGTTGCTTTTGCAGGCACATGATCATGATAAATTCTCATTTACTTGAACCTACTACAGAAGATCTCTAATGTTTTAGAACCCAAAGCCAGGCAACAGATATGCAGGCATAAGGAAATATGACCTCAAAGCATATGCTTATGATAACAGAAATTCAGATGGGTTTTAAAAAGTGAAATATGGCATAAGTAGCCAATAGTCAGAATGTGGGGGCAATTCCAACAATAAGAAAGACATGGTTGTAATATCGTGTGGGTTGTTCCTAGAATTGGAAGTCTTAAGCAGATACCAATTCCAGGCACTGGGATGACATTCCCAGGACTGCAATGTTTGGAGGAAGAACGGCAAAAGCGAGGCTGATCCTGGGTCCTCATGAAGATCATAAAAATAAAATTTATAATGGTAAACAAACAAACATCTAAGGATGGGGTCTGGGGCACATGAAAGAAAGACTTTGAAATTCACACATGTGAGGAAAATGGGCATGCCTTCATCAGAAGTGAATATTCAAGAAGAGAAACAAGCCCTGTTACTAGGATCGACATGCCAGGGAATTTTAAATATT
The DNA here is from genome assembly GCF_000325575.1 of Pteropus alecto. NCBI lineage: Eukaryota > Metazoa > Chordata > Mammalia > Chiroptera > Pteropodidae > Pteropus > Pteropus alecto. The sequence goes on from NW_006439757.1 coordinate 3,250,853, forward strand.
AAACTATATGAGAATTAAGTAGTGAGCACTGAGATCCTGCACCCAAGAACTGCAAAGGCTGATTGGGCTTAACTGTTGGATGAGGCTTGGAGGTAGTAGCTCACCAAAGGTGCTCTGTCTGGGCACTTGACAGCTCTCACAGGTCCCAGAGCAGGCCCATACGAAAGAATACTTCAGCCTGCAAGCCATCACTTTAGAGGATCCTTCCAGGCAATGACTCTCTAATCTCTTTCTCTTTCATTTCTCAATGTTTTGCTCTGGCTCCTGGTTTTGTTTCCTATCCATACCTTTGGCCTTGACTAATGATCCTAGTTCCCTTTCCTAAGCTCAGCCAGTACCAGAGATACAGCTCCACATCTCTTTCACTTGCGATTCATGCTCCTTTCTCCCTTGCTCTCGCCCCACAAAAATCTACTCATCCAAGCTTGATCCACTCCCAAGACTGCCCTGCTCCTGTCAAGAGCCTTTCTGTCCTGGGAAGAGAGGCAAGGAAACATGGACTTGGGAGCTAAATGTGACCGCATCAATCAAAGTAAAACTTCAACCCGGAGGGAAGTTCAGCAATGGGAACTCAGTCATAGGAACTATGTTATTAGAATGACTCTTTAGTCTTCTAGCCTGATCTATCTGCTGTCCTGAGAAACCAATGGCCTGTCCAGTGGTTGTTAGGGAATAAATGCTTGGTACTAGGGTCTATTTAACTGTATTCAGTAATGAAACTATAAATAAACACGAGTAAAAAGTCAAAGAATACAGAAACACTTAAAATGAAAAACAACAGTCTATATATGTGCAATCCTTTTACTTTGTTTCAATAAAAACAACAACCAGTACAATAATTGTTGCCTATTGAATGATTATTTCTCATATAATGCTTGCAATCATTCAGTCAAATATTATTACACACTATACCCTTTTTGCACATGTTGAAAGTAAACAGTCAGTACCAAAGAAAAAAGGTTAGATTTCAAAGCCCTTGCAATTAACCATTTATATTTGTATTACATACACATAAGCACATGCACATAGAAACCACATATAATGCAAGTAAAGTTTTTTCATCACACACTACATTGGTCACAACAAAAATATTGCATTCTAAGAGTAGAAAATATAAAACTTCTCAATTTGAGTGCTTTGGCGATAAAGAAATAGAAAAATAACTTCCACCAATTTTAGAATGTCTCTTTGTTTTAGGTTTCTCAAATATATATGCTTGTTAACAGTGTGGGAAAAATAGGCTTTTAGAAATAAGATCTTTAGATACTAGATATGTAAATAGATCAGTTACTGACATATTATTAATAGCTACTGACTTTCTGTTATTCATCTTCATCAAAATTTCTAAGAATGAAGGTGAAGTTGTATTTCATGGCTAAAATATAACTAGAAAAATTTATTTCATATCATAATTTTCTTGTAATGTTACAATTTTACTTCTTCATATGTGTAACTTCAGATGGCCTGGTGACCAATACTCAGTATCAACCATAGTGTAGACTCTATATCATAGCAATTTGTTTCTCCTACCAAAATTATTAAGAACCTGATCTTTTTGAAGGAATAGCAAATGAGATTCTACAGATGATAATATTTACTTTTGCAACTGGCCAAATTTTTAAATGTGTGTTTCAACTAGAAAATCTGTCTTAAATATGGACTTACTGTTGCTTATTCGTATACATGTTATGCCTCTATTTATATTATACAGGAATATTTTTTTTATTTGGTAAATTTTATAAACATGACCTTTGTCTCTATCCAAATAAGCATTCTACTTGCTCATTTATTTTTGAGCCAACATTAGAGTCAACCAGCAAATTTGACAGATATTTGTGGCCAACTCAGAAAATTAGAAAAAAATTACTCTTTTTGAACTGAATATGTCTAGTGTCACTATAATTAGACTTATTTTAGTGTGATTTAGACTAATGTGACATGAATACTTTTCAATTAAATTTCGCAAGGAATCCTCTTATAATATCATCTGATTTATAACTAATTTTCAGAAGCTTCTTATAATATTACCCAATTTGCAGCCATACTTTGAAACAAGTGTTTCAGCAATACCCTGAAATAAGGCTCTGAGGAAGTCACAAAATCACTTTAGAAAAAAAAATCACTCTAGATATGCAATTATAAGTTCTATTATTTTCAAAATTGCACAAAATCAAGAACTGTTTCTCTCATTAAATAAGCTTATAAATCTTTTCATTTTAGAAATATACACTAATATTATATTTCTGAATAAGGAATTATGATCTCATAACCGTACGAAAGATCTTACCATATTCATAAATTGGAACAAAGCAATCAAAATCTTCTTAAATCGATTACTTTTGTTATTCATTAATTACTATAACAATATACATAGAAGGTATTGAAAAAAATACAAATCACAGAAATAGGTAAATATAACCCAGTTTTAGTTTCTCTTTTTCACACTTTTCAGCTACCAACCCCAAAATATAGTACACAAAAGTTGAATACATCAGCAAATTATCACTAAACTACTAAGGAAAGTTGTCATATTCAATTAATTTCTGCCTCTAAAGAACCAACAAGTGTTTTAGTAATACATAATTATAAAATGGAATATATCCTCTTTCATCTAGCTGGAAAACTTCTAATGTGGGTACTTATCTTAATGGAAATATAGTCTAAAGTGGAAGAGAATGGAAAGAACAGAGGATAGAGAAAAATTGAAGAATGAGGTAGTTTGGAAGAAAGAATGTATAGCTGAAGTTTGGCCCTTTCTTCAGCCATAAATATAGGCACATTATTAAAATATATACAGAGAGTCTAAGTTACCATTCTACTATCCTCGATGGCCTGTACTGGAGAAGGTGGACTTTTGACATGATTCTCTTTGGTGGGGTCCACACCAGATTCAGCTACTTAGCTAAACATCGAGGGTCAAAGTAGCTGATGGTTTTCAGGCTATTGGTCACATCCTGAAAGAAATGATTCTGTTCTTAAATAAGTTAAGTCAAAAAGCTCAAGGAGATATCAGATAAGACACAAGTCTCATAACTTTAGAGGACTTGATTTTTTTGCCTCTTCAATAAGACTACAATAAAATAAAAAATTAGATTACAAGGTACTCTAAAAGAAAGATTTTCTATTTATTCAATGTAGTTTCTACATCATCTAATAATCTGATTCTAATAGTAGCCATGCATGAAATAATTTCATTATTAATTCATAGCTATTAATACTCAGCTTAGGCTCTATTAGTTCCTACGTTTGCCTTTTTTATCCTCTAGAAATTCAAGATGCTCATTTTTGATGGTGTAGATAATCATCAATGATTATGAGAATCAGTTTGATATTTTTCTGAAATATATAGCACAATCCAAAAATAAAAAACTATAACCTAAACAGATTATGAGAAAAACTAAATTTTTGGCTTGTATGTTAGATATTGCAAAATACAAGCAAAGATAAGTTGGATTAAAATGCCTAACCAAAGAGTGTTAAAGTTGAAATGAATAAAATGTAGAGTAGCGTTGTGTAGGATGCTAGAACTGGCAATAAAATCTGCTTAAGTCTTGATTCTGCAGTGATTTGTCCTACTACTTGTCATTCCCATTAAGGCTTGGGATGATATATTCTCAGTTGAGGAGTTGTTAGCATTCACAATTTGTGCTCAAATCTGGCTGTTCCATTAACTTATAATGAGAAAGGCCCAAATAGTGAATGTTTCAGTATTATTAAAGTTTGATGTTTAGTATACAGGTGGTGGAGGACCTCCAAGTGTCTTAAAGTCAGTTTTATCTTGACCTGACTTCTTGTCCAAACCCATGGGCAGCCATTTACAACAACTGCTGAAAAAGCAAGGAGACTCTGATTTCTTCATTGTGAGAAGCACTCACCCTTAAACAGATATTTAAACCTGCAACTTCACAAAGTACACTTCACTAATAAGCCTGCAGAATACCACAAGGTTTATGAAAACATAGATTAATGCCAGCTACTTTATTACATGACATTGCCAATAGCAGGCACCTGCAGTAAAGTTTTCTGTTTTTAGAACACCTTATTTTTTTTCTTCACATATTTGTATCTTTGGATGAGAGATTTTATACCAAGTATTCTCCCATAGTTATTGCTTCATATCTAGGCTATAATTCATATTCTAACCACATAGTTATAATTGGCTGTATTGAAAACCACTTTAACTCACCAGAGGAAAATATAAGCCAACATTTATTTTGAGAAATAAAGATATGTTTATTCTCGATTGTTTTTATTATTATTATTATTATTCTCTTAAAATAAACTGGTGAATTGCTTTGCATTTTTTTTCAGAATATTTAGCATCAATGCTCCTCAAATGCCCCCAGCCAGGGGACATTCTGAGTATATATACTTCGGACTATGATAATTGCATGTTCTTTAAATAAAATACTGATAAGTTAATTTTAAGAGAATGTAGCAAATACTCATATCCTAATTATGTCATTACATGAAGTCAAATGGTTAGTTGTTTCTCATAACCCTGGAGCTTCCTCTTTAAATGCCCAAATCTCATTAACATTAAAGAAGGGATATACTTAGAGATCTTCACAGAAATGCATTGAATGGTACTATGGGTACTAAAGAAATTTAATTCTTTAGTGCAAAACTCACAAAGAAAATTCCAGTTACAAATGATTTTAAAAGTGAATTGTATTGCACATTAGAGAAGAAATAAAAACCAATCTGAATTTTGGAAAATAGAGCATTTAGAGCAATTTCCAGTGGGTTTTATAAGAGCAGCATTACTTTGGTACCAAAACTGACACAAGAAAACTACGCAGCAATACCTCCTCTCATGAACACAGAGCCAAAAATACCTTAAAATTCCAGAAAATCAAACCAAAAAAAAAAATGTTAATATTCACAACCAAGTATAATTTATTCCAGGATGCAAAGTTGATTTAGCACTTGAAATTTAACCAGTATAATTCACAATATTAACATGATAAAGCAGAAAGAAACACATGATCCTTTTGGAAGTTGCAGAAAATTATTAGACAAAATTCATTAATCATTTCTAATTAAACACTGTAAGCAAGCAAAAACAAGAGGGAGATTCTCTAACTTGATAGAATTCAATAACAAAACATCTACAGGTAATATGCTACTTCATAACAAAAATCAAAACCTTTCCTGCTAAGGCAAAAAACACACCAAGATTCCTGTTCTGACATTTGTTTTTCAGCTTTGTTGGGGTATAATTGACAAAATTGTAAGATATTCAAAGTGTGCTTCATGGTAATTTTATATGCATGTACATTGTGAAGGGATTTCTCCTATCTAGTTAACTAGATGTCCATCACTCGCATAGTGATCTCTTTTTTGTGTGTGAGAACATTTAAGTCCTCAATTAAGCTCTTAACAAATTACAGTTATAAAATACAGTGTTATCAGCTGTAGTCACCAGATTACACATTAAATTCTTAGACCTTATTTATCACATAGATAAAAGTCTGTACCCTTCTAACAACTTCCTCTTGTTACCCCTGCACCTTCTGGAGAGCACTTTTCTACTCTGTTTCTGTGAGTTTAACTTTATTATTTAGATTGTACATAAAAGCGATATTATGCATTATTTGTCTTCTCCTGTCTGGCTTGTTTCACTTAGCATAATACCCTAAAGTTCCATCCATGTTGTCATAAGTGACAAGATTTTTTTTTTCTCATGGCTGAATAATATTCTAGTGTGTATATGTGTGTGTATGATATATCACATATTACATATGTGATATATCACCTCTTTATTCATTCATCTATCAACAAATCTCAGATTGTTTGCATACCTTGGCTCTTGTGAATAATGCTGCAATAAACATGGGATTGCAGATATCTCTTTAATATTATGTTTTTACTTCCTTTGGATTTTTACTCAGAAGTGGGATTGCTTGTTCATCTGATAGTTTAATTTTAATTTTTAAGGAAACCTCCATACTGTTTTCCATAGTGGCTGCACCAATTTATATTCCCACAAACAGTACACAAAAGTTGCCTTTTCTTCTATACCCTCCCAACACTTGTTATCTATATCTGTTATCTTTCTGATAAGATTTGCAGCTTGTAATTAGATTGAAGTGTATTAAGTATTCTCTCTTCTTTTGTAATTTATTTTAAAATCTATAGTTGCTTGTATTAGAACACAGTTACAATTTTAGATTAATATTTCTGTTGTTTGTATTGATTGCTATAGTTAAGGACTCAATGATTTCTTCAGATTTCCTAATGATCTCCTACCTTTTATAAATATCAAGTGACTTCACAATGGCATATGTTATGTGTTAATGTTTCCAAAGGAAAAAAATAAACAAAACAAAAACTCAGTTAATACTGTAATTCTCTCTCATTTCAATGCTGAACAAATCAAAATTACTCCTTTCCAGCTGACTTTTTTTTCTTTCTAAGATGCTAGAAGGTCAAAATGTATAGTCTCTTTTATTTCTGTGTTCAATTCCTGCAAATTATTGTGAAATGTTATTTACTAGCTCTTATTTCTGTAACCAGTAGCTAAATTTTAATAAAAACTTTTCCATTTTCAAACAAACAAGTACACATTTAAAATTTTAAAATAAGGGCCAGTTGCACAGATTCTTTTATTTTAATTTATTTTATTGACTTCTAACTTTTTAACAGATTCCACTTTTTAGTAACTCATTTTGGTTCTTATGGTCTTAAGATGTCAACCATCCACTGATGAAAGTTTATAAGTCTATGAAAAGCAAAGGTGCAAATATTGGCATGTAATGATAAATAGTGGATGATTACAAAGCAAATAAATTGTTTCAAAAATACCACCGATAATACAAGGCCAGATATTATTAATTACCTTCTCAATATTTGTTCTTCTCTCTTCCTTGCTAAAAAAAAATCACAGTTTTGTTTTGGGATGGCAGTATATCCAACCCCAAACAAAAATGGGTGATGGTTGGAGCATCAACAGTCACATTACTCTGTGTGGGAAAAGTCCAAAAAAATTCAGGAGATGTTCTCACTGACCAAAAGTCATAAAGCTCCAAACTTTGGCCTTTTTTTTTTAAATAAAAAAAAGTCCTTATTTCATTGTAAGTCATTATTTCTCTTATTTGTCGCCAAATACAACCTTAACATATAAATATCTAGCATTTTTATACTTGTACAATTTGCCTAATGCTTTCATAATAATTGTCTCATTTATATTCACAGTGCCTAAGAGGCAAAATATAAAGTTTTTTTTTTCATTTAAGCTATTTTCACAGATAGTGATTCTTTTCTGTAGTGTTACCTTTGCAGACAATTGGAAGCAATGTCTTGGTTTATCCAGTTAGATTTCAAATCACTTTAGATAAAAAAAAAGTGAGAAAAAAACTTGAAATTTTTTTTTCTAGACAAAAAGAGATATAAAGGAAAGTATGACAAATTCATAATACAGATATAACTTACTTCTGTTATTCTTATGAAGTTTTTGTTTGTTTGTTTATTTTGTCTTGTTTTGTTTCTAAGAGTTACTTACAAAGAATTCAGGTAACCAGAGTTCTAATGGTAACATTCATATGAGAAATAAGAAATTTTATGGAAGAATAAATGTTGACAATTTTTTAACCTCAGGCAATGGTATAAAGTCCAGGACAAGAGGGTGATGAGTTAGTATTCTTCAATTTAGAGACAATAACAAAATAACAAGAATTTGATGTTTATAAATAATTGGCAGAGTTTTTGAGATATAATAGAAAAAAATATGGGATTGTGGGATAAAATAAACCCAGAGTAAGTAAGTAAGAAATCAATCAATCAATCAATCAATCAATAAAATTAAGCCAACATTGGAACAAAGAAAGAAATTTCTTGTCACCACAAATGACTAGTAGCCATGAGAAGGCACCAAAGCTGTTTCCTTCCAGGGAGCTTTGGGAAGTGGCTACTACACCCCAGAAGTCAGGTAAGTGGCTTACACCGAAACGTAGAACCTCTAGGGGCATACACTCTTCATGGATTAGGAAAAAATCTGTTTTGCGGTCAGTTAGAGACTTTACCATCTGTCTGATGTTTGGGTAGGAAAAATAGCTATCCATAAGTAAAAAGATCCTAGACTCACATCCAGCATGAGTATAGGCGAGGCCAGCTACATAATTCTAGCTGGAATCAGGGCAAAAGAAAAGTGTGGGCCCCTTGTTTAAAAAACAAGAAAGAAAGCATTATCAAAGTTATTAAAATATAAAACTTTTACCTTTCATATTATCAATCTTGGTATATTTGTCATGTATATTTTGCTTGCTGTTTAATATCTTTCTAGGTAAAAAATTAAACACCAAATTTTTTAATTACTAGCAGGAATTGGACGCTTTATATTTATAGTGTGCACTATCAATTTTAAATGCAAGTATGAGTGTTTACTTACTGTGAAGAATCACAGCAATCACTCAGTTCATGTTTTATAACTCATATATCCATATGTGTTTTATTCCACTGAACAGTGGAAACACTGCACAAACACAAAACTCAATTGTTTTTATTTCACTTCTAGATATATACACATTCTACCAAGATTCTACTGAAGTATATTGACAACTAAACAGCATGGAGAGGAAAAAGAATTATGGATGCCCTATATTTTCCTTTCCTTCTACATTATCATTTTCAGTGTAAGTGGTTGACTTAAACATGGTATTAGCACAGTAAGAAAGGATATGATAGGGTTGCTTGGTTACTAGTATTAGAATTTTATTGTGTTTTTTCTATGTGATATAAGTTCTGGTTTGAATAGAACGAATGGCCTCTTTAAGCTGTCAGTGCTTGTGCTAAATCAGATGTAGATGGAACATGCTTTTCTTGCCTTGAATTTTGTTGAAATTCCATGCACTGTGGGCACACAGGAATTCTGTACTCATCGGGCATCGTGAGACTACCCACGAATAGGGCTTAAAGGAAAGGTGCATACCTATACTGTACATATCTCCTCGGCACCTTTGTTTCAGTAGACTTCACTGACAAGACACAACTTCAAAAATAAAAATTATTGAGAATTTCAAGAAGGTGACAACAGAATATGAAACTAAGCACAATGCCCTTCTGAGTGTGGGGCCCTGTGAGACTAAACAGATCCATAACCATGCATTAAAAATTTGGGTACTGACACAATCATAAAAAGAAAGGTGAACACGGGCACTAAAGTTAAGAATCAGTGCTCACTTACGTGGGGACTAATCATAGCTTTCTATTAATAGAATTTCTTAAATTATAGAAATGTAATAGAAAATTATAAAGAAGAAAATTAAAAACCCAGAGTGTCCAATATGGTAAACAGAACTCTAGGATGATCCGCATGACCCGCGTCCAGATATAATACTTTCCCCTCTAAATGGAGGTGGGACTTGTGAATGTGATAGGAGAAATCACTTCCAGGATTATGTTTCATTTTACAGCAAAAGGGACAGTAACATGGGTGGGCCTGACTTAATCAGGTGAGAGCTTTAAAAGTAAAGAGTTTTCATGCTGGTTGCAGAAGAGAAAATCTAAAAGACATGTTCCAGCTGGCCTGGATGAAAGCAAATACCTATATTGTAAATTGTCTATGTGGGCCATGAGGCAAGGAGCTGCGGGCACCCTTTAGGAGCTGGCAAGAAAACAAGGACTTCAGTCATATAACCACGAGGAAATGAATTCTGCCAATAACCAATGAGGTTGGAAGAGGACCCTGAGCCTCAGATGAAAACCACAGCCCTGGCTGACACCTTTGTTTTCAGCCTGGAGACTCTGAGCAAAGACTCTACTTAAGCTGTGTCTGGACTTCTGACCTACGGAAACTGTGAAATAATAAATGAGTTTTGTTTTAAGCCATTAAGTTTGTAGCAACTTGTTATATAGTAATAGAAAACTACTATATCCAGGAATAATATTTTGACATACCTTTTATAGTTATATCTTTATAGCTTTCTTTCTATGTACATACATACTTTTCTCGTGTAATGGAATTATACTTTTTCTTTAATCCTTTTAAATTTACTGTAACGGTGAACATTTTTCACCCCATTAAACAATTTACCACGCCTTAAAAAATAAATAAACAGATCTCATGCCCATGAGACTGACTTTGGGTGCAGGATCAAAATGTATACTACCTGCAGGGTATCAGAAATAATAGCCATTAAATGAGTCTAAAAAAATAGTCCAGAATTATTGAAACCACTGGAAGAAGTAAACTTGAAACTTCTATAATGAGTATTAATAGAAAATAATCAAGTTCATTTATTTTTAGTAGACACAGCATTGTTTAAACAGCAATATATCAAAAAAGATCCAAAAACCAGTTAGAACATGGTATGATGGATTTCTATTTTTAAAAGAAACTGTTCAATTCAAGTACAACATAACAAATGTCAAAGTGTGTAATTCATAAGTACATCCTGATGAGTACTTACAAAGTGAGCCCATTTGGGTAACCCCTGATCGGGTCTGGATATAAAACACTGCCAGCAGCCCAGAAGCTCTTTCACACTCATCTACACACTAATGCACCCTCTGTCCAAAAGGTAATGACTACCACGATTTCTAAAAATATGGAATTTGTCCTTTTTAAATTTTATATTAAATGTGCTCATGCAGTTTGTACCTGGCTTTCTTTGAAAATTTTATGAGATTCATAAAAGTTGTTGCATGTAGTAATAATTGATTTATTTTTACTTCTGTAAAGTAATTTAACATAATTTATTTCTTATTCTATTACTGATGCATATTTCCAATTAGGGGTCATTATGAAAATACTGCTAAAAACATTCTAGGATATATCTTTTGAAGCACATATCTACACATATCTGTCACTCAGGAATGGAATTTCTGGGTTGGACTATGCATCCTAAACTTCCTAGTTATTGCCAAAGAGTTTCAAAATATTAATAACAATTTCTACCCTAATCAGCTAGGTTTGAGGGATCTAGTTACGCCACTAATACTTTGTAGTATTAGATTTTTGTTCTCCATTTTTGGGGTGTAATTCTCACTAGCATTTTTATGATACTTATGATTTTAAGCAACTTTCCATGAGTCTAACATATATAAATGTGTGACCTACATATTCAACTCTCTTGCTCATTTATTATCAGATTGTCTTTTTCTTATCATTTGCAGTAGTTCTTCATATATTCTGGATAATTATGCTTTCCTTGTTAATTATATCTGTTGCCAAGATATTCTCTGTATTAATTTGCTCGGGCTGTCATAACAAAATACCACACACTGGGTTGTTTAAACAACAGAAATTTCTTTTCTCAAAGTTCTAGAAGCTTGAAGTCCAAGAGCAAAGTGTCACTAAGGTTGTTTTCTTCTGAGGCTGCTCTCCTTGTCTTACAGATGGCCATCTTCTTGCTGTGTCCCCCCACATGGGCTTTCCTCTGCGCATGGGTATCCCTGATACATCTTTGTGTATCCAAAGTCCGTCTTCTTATAAAGATTGGGCTTGGGATCAGCCCAACGGCCTCATTTAACCTTAATCTCCTTTTTAAAGATCTTATCTCTAAATACAGTCATATTCTGTACATGAATTTTGAAGAGGACACAATTCAGCCCATACAATTTACCTATTCTGTATGATTTTAAACCTTTGTAATTAGTTAAAATTTACTTTATTTTTCAGTTTTGCTCAATTCTAAAAAATGTTTCCCATGAATTTGAAAATAATATGTATTCTGTAATAGTTGAGTGCATTATATATAACATATAATTTATGTTGTTTGTTAATTGCACTTTTAGTTTGTGTTCTTTCTGATTTTTTGTCTACTTTTTCAATCATTACTGAGAGACGTTTCTTTAAATCTCATACTCTGCTTTTGGGTTTGTCTATTTTTCCTTTAGCTTTGTCAATATCTGATTTTATCTTTTGAGGCTAGTAGAACAATTACATCTTTCTGATGAATCTTTTCATTATGAAATATCACATCTTCACTTTTTATTTTGAGATAATTTCGAAATTACAGAAGTTACAAGAGCAATACAAATAAATCTCATATTCCTTTAGTTCGGTGAACTCTTCAAGTTTTGCCTCCTCATCATCTCGATCCCACTAACGTTCTTTATAGAAAATAATTCATTGCAAAGGCTGTGCACTGTCTTCACTTGTCACTTCTCCCTAGTCTTTCTCAATCTGCGAAAGTTTTCTTTCTTTCTTCCTTCACAATTCCAGATATTGTGAACTACCATTTATACTCGAAAAAGAGTTTAATGAAAATATTTGTTATAGTATTTGTATATGATGAAGTCAGCAGAAACTGAAGGCAGCTCATTTTTATGCCCTGAAATAGAGAATAGATACTCATAAACTTTTGAAAGGAAAGCATGTATTATGTTATATAACCGAGAAGAGTATAGCTTCTTGAATAGTGGAAGTAGAGTAATTCTGTATTTAATTATATTACATTTATTTATTTAATGTTGCATCTACTTCGGCATGTCAAAACAGAGCAGGAATTACAACATATTATAACATGATATTTGATTTTAATGCAATCCTATAAGTTAGGTAGGGCATGGATTATGTTAAACTAAAAATAAAAGGCCAAAGTGATTTGAGATCAAAAAGTATAGCAATTCTGGGAAGCACTGTTTAAGTAGAAACCCATATGGTGTTCCAATTATGAGGTGAGGCAAGGAGTATTTATGAGAAAAGGAGGGAAATAATTACATGAATAGAAAATAGGAATTTCTGTTGGTGCTAATAAGCAAGGGAAGGAATTTCTATAGGTACAAATATGCTAAATTACTCCCTAGCTATACATGATGGTGCTAATTCTAAAGAATGTCTTTAATTTTCAGTCCTCATAGTCAAGATGTCTGCTTTCCTGTTAGCTTTACAAATGGTTGTTTGTATGGCAATGCTGGTTTGGCCCAGTCCAGAGGTTATTCTGCCCAGTTCAAACATTCCAAAGGGTCAAGGAGCAAGACTGCAAGGCAATTCCTCTAGGATGGCAGCTCTGACTCCATTTTAAAATGTCTCCATGTATATTATTTTTCTCAATAAAATTGTGTAAAAAAATTACTGAGCATATACTCCATACCAGCTCCACAGAAACATAAATCACACAGAGGGTTTCTGTTCTGGAGGATACAGTGATAGTACAGGTGATACAGTGTCAAGTCATAATAAGAGTAAACCATGAAGCAAACAGAAGCAAACACTTGATCCAGATAGTACCGGGACGTAAAAACTATTGCCGCTGACTGATAGTGTCAAGGGTGCAGAGTGTGGGGTTTAGAGAGGAATTTGGAAAGAGGAGATGCCAAAGCAGGATTTTTGAATCGTAAATTATATCTATGATAAAAAAAAGAATGAGAAGGCAGAGAAGAGACTCTATGTAACAACTTACATCTAGTAAGATGCAGTTTTATTTATTTACTTATTTATGACAAAAGGTCTAAACTTTATATATGAAAAGTATATATACTTATGTAAATATGACTACTTAAAAATACCAAATAAAATTTAAAAGTGCCTTTTTTGAGTTTCCATAGCACCTTGAAAATGTTTCTGTATTTGTGCTAGTTTGATTAAATTAAATTGTATGTTTACTTGCCTGTCTCATTAAATTCTAAACCAGTTGTGGACTGTTTTGTTCTAAGATCGCACATAATGCTAAACACACTTAGGAGATTCTTAAATATCTATCAATTGGAATAAGAACAGAAAAGAAAAACAAAAGCAGAGCATCACCCTATTCCTCACAATTTAGGATTTCTCTGTAAACTGGTGGACTGAGTTACGTGTGGCTCCACTGGTGGCCTCTCTCATTTCTGTTTTCTTGGGTTACTCCAGTCATCCTAGACCTTAGAATAAGCTAGAGGAGATGTAAGTACCTGTGATATTGAGATTTATGTTAAGAAATATATATTTGATTCTCATCTACCTGTTTCTGGCCCCTAGCTCCTAAAATCATTGGAATTTCCTAAGTAATGGGAGCCATCAAGGAGTCTTTTGTTATGTTAATGAAATGACTTTCAGAAAGCCCTTAATCCAAAAATGAGGCTGGTTCCAGCAGGCCTGACCTTGTGATTTGAGGATTAGAACTTCCAGTCCCACCCTAACCTCCTAGGAGGGGAGAGGGGCTGGAGGTTAAATCAACAGTGGCCAATGATTTACTCAATTGTGCCTATGTAATGAAGCCTCTATAAAAACCCAAAAGGAAGAGTTTAGAGAGCTTGTGGGTTGATGAACTTATGAAGGGGGAATCGTGAGCTCAGAGCATGGACACTGCGCCCTTTCCCCATACCTTGTCCTAGGTATCTCTTCCATTTGGTTGTTCCTGAGTTGTATCCTTTTATAATAAACCAATAATCTAGTAAATAAAATGTTTCTCTGAGTTTTGTGAGCCACACTAGAGAATTAATCCAACCAGAGGATGGGATTATTGAAACTCCTGATATGTAGCCCGTGGGTCTGAAGCACAGGTGGGAAATTGGGAAGGGGGGAATTTTAATCATTAAACTTATAGATGGTTTCTATCATTTCTCTTTACATCTTTATTGGCAAATGAGGTTATGCCCTTGCTTAACTGCAAACGAGGCTGAGAAAAATAGAGAAATCTAAGGATTATAGTTCTGAAAATCTCTAATGTGAAAGGTGGGCAATCTTTCAGTAGCCTTAGAATGCGTGCTGTTAATTCTCTGCTGCTTTCTTTATAATTCACATATACCTTGTGCTCATTGCTTTTAACCTAGGACTTACTTGAAATTCTGAGACAATAGAAATTTTCTATTTCATACAAATAATAAATGCAAGAATTGTACATTTACCCTGGCCTTCTACCCCATGGAGAATTTCACTTGAAAGTGGTCATCTTAGGATGTCTTCCTTGGTTTTGGCATATGTTGATCAAAGGGTAGATTTTTCTAACAAGCCCCAGCTTGATCGGCCCAGCCTTCTCTGACCCTCCTTACCCTCTGCCCTTCAGGCTCAGTGGCCTTCATTCACTTTCTGTCATTCTCCACACTCTGCATTCACAAAGCTTTCTCTCAATTTTATGTGATTTCTTTTCTCCTTACCTCGTTTAACATCATCAAATTTCATCAGACTTTCTCCTAACACAGATAAGCTCTCACTAATATTCCATACTATTGCAGATTTTTCTTTAATTCAAACTAATAGATCGTTTATTTTCTTTCACACTGCCTACTAATGTTTGCAGCTACATGCATTCTTATAAATCTTTAGTTAATGTTTATCTCTCCTTTTAGAATTTTGTAGCCATGAGGTTAGAGACTATGTTTGTTTTGCTCAAGGTAACATCTTTGTTGCTTAACAAGCACTTAATAAGAGTTTGATTAATATTTTTTGATTGAGTGAATGAATGAATGAATGATCTCAGACAAGCCTCACTTACCCCTATTTGTAAACAGGGGAAATTTCTAAGGCCCCTCTACGATTCAACAATCTCCGCTGTAATGCAGAGACAGAAATGTAATGCAGACATGAGGATGAATGTAGGAATCTTCTTTAGAGAAACTTCTTTCAGACTGATTGCTTTCTCTCTCTGATAAGTAAAATTCAGAGGAAAGTTTCTCCCACCACAACATGGCTAAGAACTAGATGGAGCACTTGGCTGATGTTTTCTATGGGTAGCTAGGCAGAACCCTGACCTTTGCAAGGAATTTTGAGGGAGGTGGATAACTCAGTTTCTTTGCTCCCAAGACCAAATTTTCTCCTAATATACTTTGGAATGAAGAAACGAAAAAACAACTGGATAATGTTTTAAAATGGTACCCGTTTACTTTTTCCTCCTACTTTATCTTCTTCCCCCAAAAGAGTTCCACTCTTGAATAGTTTGCTTTGCCTTTACATGTGTGTATATGTTTGTGTGTGTGTGTGTGTATATGTCTGTGTTACTTTTAATTTTTTCCAAGTTTGGTATTAAGTTGAAATGAAATGGAACTGGGTTAGAATCAATCAGGAAAAAATTAAAAAGCACATACGCAAAAAGAAAACGATAGAGATGGAATGAATAAAAGCTTCCATTTCATGTTTACTATTTTCTCCTCTCTCTCCCTTCTCTGTCTCTGTCTCTCTCTTTTCTACCGTGCACCAAGTATCCCCATTCCACTTGCTTACCTCTACATAATCCTTAAGGAAACAAATGGTGGGAAAGTGGCAAAGAGCCAGTCTCTAGGATTATATCCCAGAGGAGGAGTGTCAGGTGAGGATGGGGGCCGAATAACACTGAAGTGCTTTCTCTAGACCAGGCGCTTTAGACATGGAAACCCACGGAATTCTCACAGAGGACCTGTTCTAGAGGCATATATTATTATCTTCTCCTCATTTTCTAGGTGCAGAACCTGAGGTTTCGAAAAAGCATTTTTTTTAACTTAAACAGTAGGTTTAAGTTAAACAGTGGGTCTGGGTCAGAGCAGGAATCTTCATTTTCTCATAAAGAAACATGACTGTAGAATTAAAAAATAAAAATAAAAAACAGTAGGTAAATCTCTCCCCAGCTGATTGTATAGTATAAGAGTAGAGCTAGATGTGAAATGTTTAACCTAAATCGCAGCAGATTCTCTAATTTCAAAAATGTTTAAGAATTTCACTAGGGAAGTAATTCCGTTTAATGCTTAGGAACAAAAAATGGAAAGAAATAAAGAAGACAAACCTAAAACACAATTACTGTACCGATACTGGGATGCCCTGGGAATTGTGATTTGCCAGCACACCAAAGGCCATCTTTGCTTCAGATTTTCCAAATGAATTTTCGTATTTACTTGCTCTCATGGCAAAACCTCTCAGAACACTCCTTGGTCATTTGAAAATCGATGTTGACACAAGCTTTGCTAGAGTTGCTTATAATTCCATAGTAACCACGAGCCTCTCCTAGCAGTTTTCTTGGCTTTATTCATCTGTTTGCCCTTCATTTTAGAAATCTGCAACAATGTTGGGTTTGTATAATCTCAGTTCTTTCCTTATGCCCAGAGGCCAAAAAGGAGAAAAACTGTGGAGAACTGGGGAATTCTCAGACAAATTGAATGAGAAAATTGAGGCAATTATCTGAATAATACATGTAAAAACCTGTTATCACTCAGAATGAAGGGTAAAAGACTTCAAATTTCTGTTTCATTTGGACTAAGTAGACTTAGAGAGATTGCAATCTTTTCCTTCTCATGCATAAATCATTGAGTTACACATTTGCAAGGATGAAGGTGTCACTGAAGTACTTGTTTAAAAATAAATACCACTTTTCACAGAAAGACTAAATTCATTCTCCAGGGAGCCTGTAGTCATGGTAATGACACTTCAAAACTAAAGAAAACATTTTCTTTAATGAAGCTACTTATTGCATGGTTTACATAAATACACATTTTGCCTATTTGAGTATTTAAACCATTAAATTAATGCTCTTGAACATCATTGTTCATGGTTCTTAAATTTCTTCTCTTCAAAATTATATGGGCTTCTTTTTATTTGATCATAAAGGCTGCTATTATATATTAATAGATCAACTACTAAATCCAAGACTCATCAGTTTTACCTGACCAAAAAAAATTATAATATATGCAAAGAATGTAGACTTTTTCTTTCGTATTTGTAGGTAAATTGTAATGGATTATTCAGTACATTATTTGCATAGTGAGAATTTCACTTTTAGATTTTTTTGTTCATGCATAAATCTTTTTTAGTTTTTAATGTATATTTTCCTCTTTATATAACTTACAGTCAATATGTGACATATTAATATGTATTTTATAGAGCTCATTAAATGTATGCACCTGTATGTCCTGTTTTTCACATTTCACATATCTTGAGTATTTCTTTTGTCAGTGATATCGTATAAAAACTCATTTAAAAGAACTAAATACTATTTAATATTCTGGATGTTAGGTAATTCATTTAATCCTTCACTTTATACTTAGATATTTGAGTTTTACATGTGATAATACTTATGAACTGTTATTCTAATTTATTAAAATATTTTTTTTAAAGAAAGATGATAATTTCTTATTGTGGGTGTTTTATGTCTTGATCTTTTTTCAAACAGTACAGCAGAAAATACCAGCAATGTATTTTTTCCACTTTCTTCTAGAACTTTATTTCATCTATCTTATCATTAATAAAAGAACATTTGATTTTTACTTAATGAAGAACACCGTAAGTGCCTGGGACATTAAACGATGCCTTTATTTAAAAGTGTTGTAAATAAAATGATAATGTTTAGATATTTAGATAATGTTTAGATTTCCCACCTCTCATAACAATTCATAACACTAATAACTTCTGATTCCTTTGTTTAATTCTCTCTTCCATGTAAGATTTTACTAGGAACATTTCTTCTTGGGAATTGAGACAGAAAGGACTTTCATTCACTCTTACCAGTTTTTCTGTTTAGTGATTTTGGATTCAAAAGATAAGAGACCCTCTGCATTTTCTGAAAACACTGCCGGGCCTCTCCCAAAATATAATGGCAAGTGGTGAGTATGTGCTGAGTCCATCTCTATTCTACCCCCTCAGCTCACTAACATTTTTCTCTTTGGAAGTTCTCAGCAGCAGAGACTAGCTGCTCTGGTATAACAGAAGGAAAATCGATTGTCTGTGTACCTACGAAGGCCTTTCTGTTTGTTTTCAACAACTGTTTAGATCTTCGGTAACAGACGAGAAAGAATTCCTGAGGTAAATAAACTTTGATAATCAGTATCTTTAAGACTTTAAAACCACAAACAGCTATCGCTTGGAATGTACTAACGACACAACTTAATTGCTTGGATTGTGCTGATCACTACTCATAATTTTATTATTTTTGAAGCTTCGTCAATGTCTAGTGCTTAGGAAGAAGAAGGAGGAGGGGAAACAGGAGAGGGAAGAGGAAAAATTCTTCCTCTCCCTTTACTCCCATATTTGGTATAGAGTCTGAGTACAGAAGACAGAAAAGTCGTAGATAATGGATAATGACAGCACCAAAGCAGGAGGCTGAAAGTCTCACTTTCAAATTGGTCACACAGTTGACTCTCATTGGGGATTTTTCTAAGGAGTCACATGTAAATTTGGTGGTTATTCATTGATGGACTGGCACTGCCTGTTCTTTGATGAGCCTGGGAATAGGCCACTTTGAGTGGGCAAGTTCCAAGGAGGTAGTTACAGAGCAAGTTATTTAGAGAGAAGACAGATAAGAAGGGAAGAAATAGGTGGGAGTAATAGGAAGGTCCAAAGGGGATCTCTTGCTAAACAGAAAAGAACCGAAGAACATCCATCAGAGCCAGGGACACAGCCATGCGTCAGTAAATACTGATGGTTAACTGCGTGATAGCTTTGCTTGAGAGCTTGTCTTAAACCATATTTTTTGGCTTTTGCCCTGTTTACCATTAGAGTTCAAGGGAACATCACTGATGAAGAAAGCTGTGAACAAAACACCTTGTTTAATTAATCCCCTGCTGGTTTTGTCGAAGACATGTTTCTCACCACATACCCTCTTCAACAAGGTTGGGCAAAATACAGAATAATGAATTTAGCCTAGCATCTGTTAACTTGCCAGTTATTTACCATATTTTTTTCTTCTTAATTGTCGTCTTTTTTTAATGAAGATTAAAAAGGTGTGACTAATTTATAGGATGGGGTCATCACTTTTCCTTTGATTACTTTCTTCTTTAATAGTTGTTTGCATGCACACATGCCGAGCGAACATGTTTTCAGTTTTCTGAAAATGAGCATATTTGAAATATATCTTGAGATTCTTGGCTTCCTTGAAGCATTTGGATGTATCTCTTATCCCTACGTATTTTATGTTCTGGTGAAAACCTCAGAAACATATGTTACAGGAAAAGAACACAGATAATTTATACATTCAGAATATTTTCTAACCATATACAAAATGTATTATACTGTCATCTGGCAGTGTGATTGGTTGCAGTTAAATGTTACGCAAAATTCAAATATTCTATTATTTCCTATGAGCCTTTTTAAAACCACCCTTGGCTTCTTTTATTTACATCAGGTCTATTTATCCTTATTGTTGGCTAATATAGCAGTTGCTATAAGAACATGTGGACATAATATACCTTTTTATCCAAAAAACATGTCAATGCAAGAAGATAATTACCGATTTAGAGTGATATGCCTTTTTTTTTTTTTGGTCCAAAAAATCTTAAATAATAAGTTTAAAATACATTTTGAGGGACTTACCATATGACTACTAACTCATACTTTAATTGCTGTTACATGTATGATAAGGAAGCCAGAGAATGCCATAGAAGCATGCTGAAGGATTAGAATTTTTCTGTTGCTCATCATACCAGGGAGATGATTCTATTGTCCTTTTCTTTCTACTATTATTCCAGGTGTTCATGGATTTAGAGACATAGGCTGCATGAATAGCACTGACCATGGCATGGCATTTTAAAAATTGCAGCAATCCTCAAGATATGGAAGCAACCTAAGTGTCTACTGATAGATGAATGGCGATAAAGATTTGAATATTACTCACTCATAAAAAAAGAATGAAATCTTGCCATCTGTGATAACATGGATGGACCTAGAGGGTGTTATTTTCAGGGAAAAAAAGATGAAGGGAAGTAAGAGGTATAATTTTCCAGGCATAAAATAAATAAATCACAGAGATGTAATGATGTAATATACAGCATAGAAAATATAGTCAATAATATTGTTGTAACCTCGTGCAACGTTAGATGGTTATTATACTTAGCATGGTGATCACTTCATTGGGTATATTAATGTTGAATAACTATGTTGTATACCCAAAACTAGTATTGTATATCAACTATATTTTAGTAAAAAGAATGGTTTAACATTACAAAATTAATTAATACAGAATATGCATATAATATTGTTGGATGAAAATATTAAATATCAAAAGGGTTTTAAAAAGTACATTTTCCTAACTCAGGTAAATCCTGAGTGATTTTGAGTATGAAATTTTTTAAATGATTGAACCAACAACCTCTTGAAGCGAACTGCCAATTACCAGTGTACTATAAAACAAAGACAACAAAAACAAAAACTCAAGATTGGAAGTATTCATATAATCGAATCCTTTCATATGTGTGGTAAAAGTTACTGAGTAAGGAAAACTCAAGTCACTTTCTGAAGATCATCTGGCTGCTTAATAGTAAAATTAGACATTTTATAACCATATATACCATCGCTGAAGAAAAGAACACATATAAATAAAATATAAAAATTATATTTTAAAAGCATATTTCAATTTAAAATATTAAACCTATTACTTAATATCTTAGTTTTTTAAAAGGGATTTTTGCTGTTTTCTTGGATTTCCTTGATTTTATTTACTTTACTTGCATCTTAACAATCTTTACCTTTTGAATGCTAACATAATAAGAACTAATATTTCCCTTTGTCATTTATGACATGTCTGGGACTCTGTGAGCTCAGGCAAAAAGTAGCTCAGAATATATTACAATAAATTTGATAAAATTGATATTCTTAACCAGTGAATATAATCAATATGTGTCATTTTTGCAATATAATGCCATATATTTCCCAAAAAGCTTTTGTTAGAATTTTATGTAAATGGAATTATACATTCTATAAGGAATCATTTTTCTTCCATGTAAAAGACTTGCAGTACTATTTCTTGTTGTGCGAGTCTGCTTGAGATGAATTCTTACAGCTTTTTTGGGTCTGAAAAGTCTTTTTTTGCCTTTGTTTTTTAGAGATATTGGTGTTGCGTATAGAATTATAGTTTGATGATTATAATAGGCTATATAATGTCCTCTCAAAGATGTCCATGTTGGGAACCTGTGGACATCTTGACTTACATGGTAAAGGGGACTTTGTGGTTATAATTAAGGATTTGGGAACAGGGATATTTATCCTGAATTATCTGGATGAGCCTAATATAATTACAAGTGTCCTGATGAAAGAGAGATGTGAGGGCAGAAACAGACAAAGAGATGGAGGAAGTTGGAGGAAGGGCCCCTGAGTTGAGAAATGCAGGTGGCCTAGAAGCAAGAAAAGATAAAAGAATGAATTCTCCCCTGGAGCCTCCAGAAGGAACACAGCCCTGTAGACATCTTGACTTTAGTCCAATTAAACTGATTTCAGACTTCTTATCTTCAGAACTGTAAGATAAAAAGTTCGCATTGCTTTAAGTCACTGCATTTGTGGTGATTTGTCACAGTAGCAATAGAGAATTACTACAATAATTATCTTTTACTACTTTAAATAAGTTCCTCCACTATTTTCTCACTTGCATTGAGAAATCTGCTGTCATCCTTATCTTCGTTCCCTTGTATGTAATGTGTCTTTTTCCCTTGGCTATTATTAAGATGATAGTATTTTTATCATTGGTTTTGAGTGATTAGATTATGATGTCATAGTGTAGTTTTCTTCGTGGATTTTTTTTTTTTTTTTTGCGCTAAGAGTTTGTTGAGCTACTTGGATCTGTAGGCTTTTAGTTTTAAATATTAGGCTATTATTTCTTCAAATTTTTTTTCCTTGTCTCCAGCTCCCCTTTTTTTCTTTTCTTCAGTTAATTTAATGAAATGTATTTTAGACCACTTGACTTTTGGATTCTTCTTTTTCTTTGTGTTTTCATTTTAGAAAGTTTCTACCCCATGTCTTCAGGATCACTGACCATTTATATTGCAATGTCAAATTCGACATTAATTCTATACAAAGAGTTTTCTAATTGTTGGATTTTATTTCTTCAGGACATATTTAAAAAGTTTTAGAGTTACAAAAATAGTGTGGTGATTGTACAGAGAGTTTTCATCTACTCCCACACTCATTTCCTCCTGTTAGTAATATCTTATATTGTTATGGTGCATTTGTTACAATTTATAAACCAATATTTGTCTATTAATATTAACTAAAGTATATATATTTTTTAATTTCTTTAATTTTACATAATGTTCTCTTTTTGTTCCAGGATCTCATCCAGAATGTCATATTATATTTATTCAGTGTACCTCCTTAGGCTTCTCTATGACAGTTTTTCAGATTTTTCTTGTTTTTGATGACCTTGACATTTGGAGTACTGATCAGATACACAATTTAGAATTGTGTGATGTTTTTCACATGATTAAACTGGTGTCATGAATTTTTTTTGACAGAGAAAAGAAAGCTAAAGTGCCATCTCATCACACCGTATGAAGTGTATATATTACCAACATGATTTATCTATGTTGATGTTAACTTTGATCACCTGGCTAAAGTCGTGCTTTTCAGTTTCTCCACTGCAAAGTTAATCTTCCTCTCTGCCTTCCATATTGTACTCTTTGGAAATAAATCACCATATGCAGCTTACACTTAAAGAGTGAGAAATTCTGTTCCACCTCCTTGAATATCTTCATGAGTACATATATAAATCATTTGGAATACTTGTGCATGAGAAAATTTTCTTTTCTTCCTCATTTATTCAATCATTTGTTTATATTAATATGGACACATGGGTATTTACTTTGTACTATAATTCAATACTACTTTATTTATTTTGTCATTCAAATTGTTCTTGCTTTTGATCTTGGGAATCTGCCTGTTGGCTCTTGTGTTCTTTACACAAGATTTCCCAAATATTGTTTTTTTTAAAGTATTTTTTAACTTTTGGCTCATATTGTTCATTTCTTGGCCCAAGAATTAGTGATTTCTTCAAGAAGCCCTGATTTCTTTTATGGAAGAATGGTATGAGAAACCAAGATCCGGGCACTAGGCGTGCTCATTGCTACCAAAATGTGAATACTTCTAAGCCACCTGAAATGCCAGGCATGCAAATGTATGTGTGTATACTTGCCTGTGTATATCCACATATTTAAAAGTATTTTTCATCTTAAAAGTATTTTATCTTTATCTATGTCAAGCTAAACTGACATCTCACTGATGTCATCTGTCCAATGTTCTTTTACTTTGGATGTGGTAGTTTTCTCTAGAAGTTTGATATGAATGTTTTTCCTGTATTCTATGCTTCTATTTATCTTTTTTTAAACACAAGAAATGTAGCTATATTAATTATTTAATATACCTTATTTTTAACTTTAGCATTTGTGGCAGTTATGGGTCTGTTTCAGCTCATTGTTCTTCCTATTACAGCTCATGTTTTGCTCATTTGCCTTCCAGGTAATCTTTGATTAGATGGCAGACATTTAGAATTTCACCTTTTAGATATTGAATATTTTTACATTCCTATAAATATTCTTAAGCTTTGCTCTGGGATGCAGTTGAGTTCCTTAGAAATAATTTAATCATTTTAGTTCTTGTTTTTATGGTTTGTTAGGTGGGTGTAGATCAATGATCAACCTAAAGCTAATTATTTCTCACTAGTAAAGCAAGAAATTTCTGAGTACTATACCCAATGCTCTATAAATTATGAGTTTTTCCTCTGTTGCTGGTTTGAATAAGCATTATTCACAGTTCTTTCTTATTACTGGGCACGTAAGCTTTTTAGATGCTTCTTTCTCCAGCTTTGGATAGTTTCTTCACATGTATGCACTGATCAGTACTTTGCTAAATATGCGAGTGGGACTCTGCAGATCTCTAGGGTTTTCCTTCTGTGAAGTTTTTTTCTCCAGTACTGCTGCCTATGAATTCTAGCCATCTTGGTCTTCCTGGAATCTCAAGATGTATCTCCAGAATTCAGAGAGTTCTTCAGGTTCTGTTTAGGTTCTTTTTCCCTGCATTGTGACCTAAAATTCTCTCAAGGAAACAAGCTCATCCAAATCATGGAACTTACTTTGTTTGTTTCTCATCTTTCAGGAAATATTGCTGTTATAATCTCCCTTGTCTTAAAAATGGTCATTCTGTATATTTTGCAAGTTATTTGTTTCAGGAAACAGGGTAAGTTTAGTCCTTGTTATTCAATCTTGGCCATAAGCAGAAGTCTTACATCACATTTTTTTTTTGTTGTTCTGTCTCTATATATTTTCGCATCAATAAAAATCTTTATCTCTTTAATAAATTCAATTTATCTCTGTTTCTTATTATTTTTTCCTTTATGCTCTAAACATACTAGTCATTACCTTCATGAAAATTTATTTTTT
>NW_006439757.1:3276887-3288849 GCF_000325575.1 Pteropus alecto
AGCCATGGGGCACTGTTCTGCCATTAACTAAATGAGCAAGGCTTTCTAAACCTTCCAAAAAAGAAACACAGTCATGCTCACGCATGTAGCTCACTGAGACTAAAGTGGGACTTCTGGCCTAAAGAACTGTAAAGTAATAAATCTGTTTGATCCAGGTCACTAATTTTGTGGTAACTTGTATGGTGGCAATAGAAAATTTTCTCAGTCTTTAATAATGTTATTCTAATGATACTACTACCTTGCCTAAAATGAATCTTCAAAGGATCAAATTTTCATGCTTGGAGTAAAATATAACACCCCTCACAGATTCACCTATACCAACTACACCCGCTTCATTTCCCACTATTTCTGAAATTATGTCTTGCAATGAACTTATAAAAATAGTTTTGCTCTTTAATAATAGTTTAATAATTTTTCCATGTTATTTCCTCTGCTTAGAAAATCCTTCTAGTCTCTCTATGCACTTTTAATCTTCAAACAAGGTTTAGATCATATGTTGTCTTCTGTGTTAACTACTAATTCTTCCATGGACATTCTCTTTGCTCTTTCCTTTCAGACTCCATTGCAATTTGTTGGAACCCACACACTAGCATATGTCTCAGTATGTTATAATAGATATACATTTATTTCCTTCAATAGATTGAGTTCCACAGGGAGGAATGGTTCTAGGGAAGAAAATATGGACTATGGACCCACTAACAAAAGACTCAAAGTTAAGTTGACTGCTTGCTACAGAGCACTGTGATTAAAGGGCTCAATATCTTACTACTCTGACAGAGGGGTTTAATAAAAATTTTTTTAAAAAACTAGTTTTTATTACAATAAAGATATTACTTTTTTTAGATAAGGTTAATTATTAAGTATTTCATTCTCAACTTTCAAACACAAACACACACACGCACACACACCACCATTTCTTATGTCTACCATGATTTAGAAGTACATTGACAGATCTTGTTTTATAGGTGATCTCTACTGACAAATAAACTAATCCACAATAAGACAGGAAATTGCAATTATTTAGATAAGCCTGATTATTTAAAACTTTTAGTTATATCTCACCATGGAATTAAAGGCTTAAGAAATTTAGATGCTAATCTGTTAGTCCCTCTTTATCTACTGGGTATATATTCCGAGATCTCCAGTGGATGTCTGAAATTGCAGACTCTATGTATGTACTAAACCCTATATACACTGTTTTTCCTATAAATATGTACCAGTGATAAAATTTAATTTATAAAGTAGGCACAATGAGAGATTAACAATAATAACTAATAATCAAATGGGACACATAATATATGGTAATAAAAATTAGGCAAATGTGTGTGTGTACTCTCTCTCTCATAACTAATCTGATAAACTAAACAGGTAAAAACTGACTAGCAGACAGGTTATTCATATACAGTGCTGGACAAAGGAATGACTCATATGCTAGGTGGGATGAACCATGACTGCCTGGGATGGTGCAAGATTTCATTATGCTACTCAGAAAAGCACACCATTTAAAACTTATGAATTGTTTATTTCTGGAATTTTCCAATTAATATTTTTGGACTGTGGTTGACCATGGGTAAAACCGAGAAAAACCGAGGAAAAGTGGAGACTGCTGTATTATTTTTATTACATATTGATGAGGCTTAAATATTAGAAAGAAAATAGTCATTTTTTTCCTACTGATGATTATTTTTGACAAAATATTTCTGGACATCTATGTTGATTTTTGCATAATTATAAATTCGAGATGTTAATATTACCGTTTGAAAAATTGGGATTTTAAAATTTCTCTTCTCTGTATAATTTATGACTCTATTTATATGAAGTCCAAGAACTGGCACACATCACCTAAGGTGGCAGAAACTAAAATATGCCGGCCTCATTGGGAAACATAGGCTGATTAGAAAGGGATAAGCAGAAGCAGAAACTATTGAGAATATTAAAATGATTTGATAACCCCAAAGCAACCAAGGACATTATTTGAATCATTTTATTGTTTTTATTTCTTCTCCCTTTTCATTACTTTTTCTTCTGGGCTGATGTGGCCCTTAAAGCAGAATGTTGATTATGGGAGTTTTACTGATAGGCTGCTCTTGTGGAAACCTTTCAAATACTTTCATTTTCCTTAATTTTGAAAACATTACACAAACCTGTGAATATTTGCATATAATAAATGCAGCATAAATGCTAAGTTAGTTCTTTTGTGTTACGTGTTACATATAGAGAGAAAAAATACAAGTAAGTAAATATCTCCATTCATTATTTCTTAGTCATTAACAGACTTTCAGTAATCATTTCTTTCAATAAGTATTATTTAAGATAAATGATGACATATAACTTCACTCACTTCAGATAAAAACTATTTGAACTAGCTCCCTATATTCTAAGAGCATGCTTCTGAAAATTGAAATATGAAACTACATACCTTGAAGTTACATTTTTGCCTTTGCAAATTGATGTAATTAAATCAATAAATTTAAAGTAAAGTTAAAGAAGGTGATAATGACTTTGCCCATAGTAATAAAACTCATCATGTTGGAGAAGAAATGTGCAGAAACTGAAATGATTCAACAGCTCTAATTAAGGCAGTAGTGAGAAATGCAATTACAGGCAGAATGCCGAATGACCTAATTCTTCCTCGCTTTTCCACTTTTGAAGTAGCTTCACCAAATGAGTTGCCCTCTTCAGTGTTCTATGTTTATTTTTTAAACCCTGATGATTAATACTTAAAATGCAAGTGAAAAAACATAATAAACAAGTCATTTAAAATACCAATGCCTGATTACCCGAGTGTGCTTCATGTTGAATTAAATAATACATTGCTAATGTCACTGAGCAGAATATTAATTGTACGTATGAAACTTCCAGTATACAATATTCTGGCACTTGAGTTCAAAATTAAATTCAGTGTGATTGTTTTAAGGAGCTCCTCTTTGTTCTAGCCACAGGCTAATTCACCCTAATATAATTACATGAAACTGGGCCATACTTAAAATGACATACATACTTAAAACTAAAAGTAATGTATATCAAAGAAGAAATATCAGTTAGTAGAAGAAATGCTAAGTACTCATTCGTTTTTTTTCATGCCTTTGTTATAGTTTAAAAGATATTGTCAACGAGGACCGCTTTAGACCCTGATTCTGCAAGCATTTCCAAAAGGAAAGGAACAGGGAATGAGATAAAATAAGGGTCAAGAATCATCAAGTCATAGGCTCCTAAAAGCATAAAGAAGAAGAGTTATTTCAAAGTCATTTAGCCAACCTCCATGCAAAGAGGTAACTTTGCCACACATTATTGCTTTCTGTGAACTGGCCAGATTTAAGCTTCCTGAGAGCAGGTCTCTTTGGTTTTCTCGATTTTGCAGCTTATTTTTCTGAAATGAGAATTAAGCTGTCCTTGCCTAAAACTGGTATAGAAGGAATATGAATGAAATATGTTCCTCACTCTATGAGTAATTTTTTAGAACAGCATATGATAAATAGACTTTTGTTACAATATGATTTAACATATCAGAACTGAATAAAAAACATAGCCAGGAATAATTTCCTCTTGTTTATATTTCTTAGCTTGGCTTGTTAGCTTGTTTAATTTTTCTTGAGTGTTTTGCAAGAAAGACTTTTAGCGGGTAGGAGGCTGGCTATCTTTCATTGGAGGCCAAAGAAATGCGGACTTTTGTTCTGCAGCCCGTCTGGGAGCAATAAACTCGGAGAGAATAACTTAGAAGGTAAGTGATTAACTTCTCTTTCTTCCTAGAAGCACTCATTTATTCAGTCTTATACCACAGCTCCAAACATAGTTCTTAGTATAATGTGAGAGATAAATAACTGTGTTCATAGAATACCATATCTTCATTGCCAGGAAACCATTGTTGCAGTGTCTCAATATGTTCCCAAAACAAATCGCTGATTTTTAAATACAAATACAGCAAATAGATCTATTTCTTTGTCTGCTAAAACCATGACATTGAACTTGAAAGCAAGAAATAAGGGATACTAAAAAGTAGGACTTTTTAGCTATCATTAGTAAATAATAATTATTATTATAATTTTATATTATCATTTTACATTATTAGATCATATGGACTTCATGAATATGTCATACTTTATGAAAGTCTTTCCTTTTTTTGGACAGTTACATTTTGTGTTATGTATTGTTAATATTATCTACATAAATCTCTCTCTTTTTCAGAATATTACTTTAAATTTATACAAGTGAAAATATCTGGTACAGATGCAGAAGCACTTGAAAAAGTCATGACACATAATGTAAATGTGCCAACTAGGTATAAAGTTTTATCCTGGCAATACAGTAACCATAACCATTTTCCCTGAAAATACTGGACATTATCTATTTTTAAAAGTCTTTAATATTTCTTTTCTTTTTTTTTTTACACCTACAGCACCTGGTCTTCCTAGGTGGTCTCCCATCCAAGTTCTAACCAGGCCTGATCCTGCTTAGCTTCTGAGATCAGACGGGATTGGGCTTATTCAGGGCAGCATGACCATAGACTAAAAGTCTTTAGTATCTCATAGGTAAAAATAGTAATATGTTCCATAAATTTGTGTTTGACCATTTTTTTTTCCTTTTTTTTTTTTTTTTTCTATTTTAGTTATTGGTTGTTTGCTATTTTCTCCCCCTCTCTCAATTTTCTATTTTGGAAATTGTCTTTTAAAAAGTTGGTAGTCTATGGTCATGCTACCCTGAACGCGCCCGATCCCGTCAGATCTCGGGAGCTAAGCAGGGTCGGTCCTGGTTAGTACTTGGATGGGAGACCACCTAGGAAGACCAGGTGCTGTAGGCGTTAAAAAAAAAGAAAAAGAAAAAGTTGGTAGAATAAGAAAGGATTGCCTTTGTGTACAAAGCTCCGTTTTACCCCTAGTTTTTTATTTTCTTTAAATTTAAAAATCAGAAATTTCTAAGTTTTATATATTTAGATGCTTTTTTACATTTTTTAAAGATACATGCACACACTCACACTCATACACATTGAAAAAGTTAAATGAAATGATTGAGAAACAGCTTGAAAATCTTTATTCCAGGAACACCTCTAATTATCTCATCACTGGCATTTTATTTCACTATATCATCATGCCTATTTTATTTCTTTTTGGATTGCTTCTAAGATAAACTAGAGTCGATTATCAAATCACCATTTTAAAACATTAGAGAGCTTACTATCAAGCCTTATTATTTATTTCAAGAATACAAATAACCATGAGAAGCAAAAGAAGAGAAAGAGTTCTAAAACCATCAACACTGGTTTCCAGATCCTTCTTTTCGGCACGTCAGTGCACTCTCTGGCATAGATTAGCATGTGAGGTCTCTAAGCAATATATGCTTACTTAAAACCATAATTGTTTTAATTCTACGGTGAGTGTTTCCATTTTATACTCTTATGGTTTCATAGCTTATGTGACATTTCTCCCCAGAGGTATGCCCCATACATCCATAGATTCAAGCTTTGTTTACTACAAGCAAACCTAAGCAGATCAGGAACATCCCACTAAAGTAGCCCACAGACTGAGACTCTCTCTTTAGAATATACCATTAGTGTGTTTGCAAGGAGGTTTTTCATTTGGAAGTTTTTAAGGAATTTTGGCCACATCAACTACTTTCTTTCTTTCAAGCCATGTGAGTGAGCTTTGGTATGGTTCTTTCCTAAGCTGATCCTAGAGATGACAACAGCCCTGTCCAACACCTTACTGATAGCTCTTTGAGGGACCTGAGTCAGAGAAATCTAGCTAATATTTGCTCAGATTCTGATCTGTCTAAACTGTAAAATAAGAAACATTTGTTCTATTAAATGGTGACTTGTTACACAGCACTAGATAACTGATACATATTTTGGTACCTGGAAGTAGATTGTTGCCATAAATACGACCTAAAATGTGGGAATGGCTTTGTATCTAGGCAGAAGGTAGAGGATAACATGATTTTCCAGAGCTTGTTAGAGAAAGACTAAATTGTTTTGAAGAGACAGTAGAAATCTGGACTTTGAGGATGTTACCAGTGAGCACTGAAAAAGAAGTAAACAAATGTTATTGGAAACTGGCAGAAAGGGGAATCCTTGACATGTAGTGGCAGAATGTTTAGTAACACTATCACATGCAGTAACTTGAAATGTAGAAAATGTGTCTAATGGACTGTAAGATGTAGCTAAGGAGATTTCCAAGCAGTGTGTTGAAGGTGCCACTTGTTTTCTTCTTCCTGTCTGCTGTAAAACATGAAAGGAAAGCAACAACATCGAGAACAGGATTGTTTAACAAAAGGAACCAGAATTTGTTGATTTTGAAAATTTTCAGTCTCTCCAACTGGCAAATGATTCTAAATCAAGAAATATTTTCTGAGAAAATATCAATTCCATCGCACTGCTAAAAAAGCATGGTCGACAGATGAATTTGAGAGTGTTACTATCACATCTTTGGTCAAAGCTCTCAGAAAGATTACTTTTTGGTTTTGTTTGGCTTTATTATGCAGACAGGCTTCCTCTGGGTAGGGGAGGAGACAGATTCTCACAGCTCAGATTTATATCCTTCCAACTTATCAATAAATCATATCTTTCTTTGTGCTTTATTTCTTTATAAAATGGAGATAATCGTATCCAGCTCGCAAGGTTGCTGTAAAAATTGAAAGAGTTATACAATGGTTCCAAAGAGTAGCTGGCATATAATAAAACTTTCTTTGGCTCTCCAGACTGCTTCTCCCTTCAGTCTGGACTCACATCTGATTGCTTTTTTGAGATTTCCATTTGATGCCCAATAAGAATCTCAAATTAACATTTTCTAAAATGTGCCCCTGGTATCTTCTCCAAACATGCTTTTCTCATGGTTTTCTATCAGTGTACTCAATTTTTCTAGTTCGGGCCAAATCATCTTTGACTACTGTCTTTCTCTCATATCCTACTTCGAATTTGTCAGTAAGTCCTGTCAGTTCAAGCACTCTGTCTGAAAAAAGTTTCTATGCTGATGGAAAGGAGCTATATATGTGCTGTCCTAGATGGTACCACAAGCTCTTGAGGCTACTGAGCCTTTGAAATGTGGCTAGCATAATTGAGGAACAAAATTTTTAGTTTTATTTCATTTTTAGTAACTTAAATTTAAATGACTGCACTTAGCCTTATTTGATGACACAAATATATCTTCAAAGTATATTTAGAATTTCAGTACTTCTGAAGAATTCCATTATGAAAATCCTAATCCAAGGCACCTTCTATTCTCTTGTGATGTTACCAGCCTCTTTGGTGGTCCCTTCTTTCATCACTGCCATCTTCATGAAGCAGACAAAATAATCTTGTTGAAATCTATGTGACATCACAGCAGTACTTCCTCAAAGCCTTCCAGAGACTTCCTTCTCATTCAGCAGAAGTCCAAGTTACCACAGCCCCATGTCACATGCCTCCTTGTTACCTGATTTTTCATCTACTATCCCTTTTATTCACTTCACTATAATTACGTTGACCTTTGCATCATCAAGACCATTCCCAATAATTGCTTTTGTCCCTGATTTTTTTCTTTCTGTGAAGTTCTTCCTCTAGGCTTCCACATAGTTTGCTCTTTTGGCTCTTTCCTCACATTTTCACTACATTTCTGTCTACACTTTAAAATTTTTCAATCCTCCCCCAACAGTTTCTATCACCTTCTTCTAATTTATTTTATTTTTATTTCTTAGCATGTTACTAACATTTGAAATATTTTACTTATTTATCATTTTGTCTGTCTCTTTCATCAAAACAAAAGCTCTATGAGGGCAGTGATCTCCATTTGTTTTATTTACTGCTGAATTCTGAGTACCTGGAACTATGCCAGTGCATGATAGGTTTTCAATAAATATTTGTATCATTTAGGCAGATATGCTAATATTCTCCAAGACCTATATATATATGGACTCCTTTAGTCTTATAAATATTTGCCTACTATGGGTATATGTACATGACTTCCATCAATTAAAGTTTTCAAGCAAAAGATTTGAATTCTAACTAAAAAACATACACACATCATCTGAAAACAATCATGATAATATTACTTTAAAGAAAACTTTTCTTGGTATTTAAAGTCTCTCAAGCATGCTCCCTTGTAGACTCCTCCTATAGCAAAATATGTTTACTTATTTTAGACATAACTCATATGTAGAACATCAAGATAAACAAATGTTATGTTTCCATAATATACTGTTTTATACTATAATGTAAAACTTTTTCAAATTTAATGAAATAATGCTAAATCAACTCTTCCTTTAAAAGAAATCTTTTCTTGAAGTTTCTCCCTAACAGAGATATTAGTTCTTATGTTTGTTATGAAAAACATAAGTCCCAATGACTGTATTATCTTCTGAATTTGTTAGAATTATTTAAATATGAGAATATATGATAATATATTATAATGTACTATTACTAAGATTTAAGAAAAGTAATTAGTTTTTGTTGATGTTCAGTTCCACTGCTGTCAATGCTTGCTTGCTTATAAATAAATTGATATTCAAAATCCCAAAGTGGTTGGAAGATAATTTCATTGAATTAATAAAACCCATAGTTCCCAAACTGCGCCACGAGATATTTTAAATTTTCAAAAGAAACATAAAAACAACATCTGTGGGACACCATCCAGTCTCCTAGGTAAAAGTAGTTCACAATTTCAATGTTAGATCATGATACATTCCTCTCAATGATGCCGTATCTTTATAAAACTGGTTATTTCTTTTTTTCTATAATAAAAGCCAAATACTGTCAGAAAATCAGCATGAGACAAACCATGAAAATGGCAAAGTCCAATCAGATTTCAAGGATTGAGAAGCTGTGTGGCACATATAACCCATTAGTAAATGATTGTGGTTATTTAAAAATAAAATATTTTTTTTTTTCTAAACAGTGTGTACTGTTTTGTACTTGACTACTAAGTTGTTGGGATATTAAAACTTATAAGTTGTGTAGCTAGCTACTTAATAAATTAAACTGTTAGGGATTTCTTTTGCCCTAGGGGCACTGTAGAAATATTACTGATAGAAATTTTGAGAACCCGTGGAGTCTCAAAATTTGTTTTCCATTTTTACTTTTGTTATTTACTGAAATTCAGGTTTTAAAAATGTTTTTCCAGCTTTATTGTGATATAGACATATATCACTGTATAAGATTAAGGTATAGAGTATCATGCATACTGTGAAAAGTTTAGTTAGCATCCATCATCTCAGATAGATCCAATATAAAGAAAAGGCAAAGAAAGAGAAAAATAAAATGTACTTATTAGGAGAACTCTTAGGATCTCTCTCTTAACTTTCATACATATCATACAGCAGTTTTAACTATCATCATTATGATGTGCATTATCTCCCTAGTATTTATGTGACTTGTAACTGGAATTTTGTATCTTTTGAATCATCTTCCTTCAGTTTTTAATTTTTATAACTCTAGGAAATATTTATAGGAAAATGGTTTGATGAAACTGTTAATATTGTAAGAAGTACTTATGAAAGTGAATTTGTGGTCCTAACCACTTTCCATTTGTTTATCACTAATAGAACTTGGAAACAATATTCAATTTGGATTTGTAACAAAAGATGACCAAAAATAGTGAGGTTTTAGTTTCAGAAAAACATCAAAACATTGTTTTGAAACTCTTTGAATTTAACAAAACCCAATTAAATTCTGCCAAGGCACTCTTTTACCCTAATTTTTTAGAATCTTGTGTATTTGTGAAGAAATATAATCCTTATGTTACTGATTCATTTACACTTAACTCATCAAAATGTTCGCTAAATGCTACAGCATTTGATATCCAAATAGCTTTATAAGAAGCTACATCTGGAAATTCTAAAGTTTTATAAATCACTCTTGAACTTCTTTTCTTTAAACCAGAAAGTCACATTTTCCCAAAACTTGTAGTATTGGAACCTCAATTTGACTTTAATTTGATATAGTTTAGAAAACAAGTGGAACAAACTAGTGACACCTTTCTGAGTGTTCCTCTTTTAAGCCATTTTAACATGGTAGGTTTGAGCTGCCCTTAATGGAATATTCCTTCAATAATTAAAACCTAAGTAATAGTTAAATATTTTATATACACTGTCATTTAATGGAAATACTTCCGCTCTGAGAATGAAAAATTACATCTTAATCAATTTGCCAGCTCTCTTAGTAGATGAATTTAACATAATAAACCATATTGGCTAATTAGTTATCTTATTTTTCATTAGTAAAATCTTAAAAACCAAAAAGTTGCCTCTGTCATAGTATTTTAAGTATAATAAATGTTTATGCCCTCAAAAACATGTCCCGCAGCAAGCAATAGTTAACATGTTAAAAAATAAAAACTTTTAAAAATATGTGAGCTCATATCTGCAAAAGAATTGTTTGTTAATCACATTGTGTTATTTGACCTAACATTTTAGTGTTTTCAACATAAGGCATTAATGAAATAAAATTAAACTTTAAGCAAATACTAAATGTGAGTAATCATTTCTATTCAGTAATCGGCTCACTAAAACAATGTGTATTTCCCTTAGATACACAAAGACTGTGTAATAACATCAGGATATTTATTAGGTTAAACCACATAAAGTTGTTACTTTTAGGTTAAAAAATGGTCAAATATGGGCAATTTCACATGATAGAACTTGTATCTGGTAATAAACATAACAATATGGATAGTATTGCCTCCAGAAGAATTGCTTTAATAAGTCTAGTTTACATATTTTTAAAAGGCTGTTATATTATTTTTATATTTTTCTAATCTAGATGTTTTCTTAGAAATCAATCTGAAAATGGCATCAAATCTTTTTAGTTCTTCAAGTCTATCGGTCAAGATAGGCAGGTTCTGTATTCCCCCCAGATGTCGGTGGATTAAAAAATAATAAACTTAGTTTTCACTTGAGCTACCTGTCTGCTCTGCATCTCTTGTCTTC
Source organism: Pteropus alecto (assembly GCF_000325575.1). Taxonomy (NCBI): domain Eukaryota; kingdom Metazoa; phylum Chordata; class Mammalia; order Chiroptera; family Pteropodidae; genus Pteropus; species Pteropus alecto. Next base: position 3,287,778 of record NW_006439757.1, read on the forward strand.
AGTCTGGCCCTAAACTTATGGGCCAATGACAGTCATGGAGGCAGAGGGAAACATGATGAAGGACAAACTGGCTCATAAAACTTCTACTGGTAAGTCAGACAGTTCGCTTCTGCTCACATTTCATTGGCCAAAGCAATTTACATGACATACCACATCTATGGAAGTAAAGAAACACAATCCTGCCAGGTGCCCCAAAAGTGAGAGAGGAGAATTGGAGTTCTTACCTTATGTAAGATCCTCCTCAGAATGCAGACCTTCAGTGATGTCTGATGTTATTCCAAGCACAATGAAAAAAGATCTGTAAATATTAATAAAAAATGGATGTTGGAGTTCTAAAAATTCACTATGCATAAAATCTAGTAAAGCAGGAATAAAAATGCTATGTAGGATGAGGAAAGTATATTTGTATCACTATTTTATTTGGACAAACTAACTTTTCTAGGCTTAGATTAGGTTAACACATACTGCAATAGGACAGGATCATATAAACCAGTGGATGTAATCTGAAACAGAGTGAGATGATGATACTTTATGAAGCCAAATATATTGTTGACTGTGGCTTGCCATTTCATCAGTCCCAAATAGTCAATTGGCCGACACCGATTCAATCGATACTCAGGAGGGGTGGGAAACAATCAAGCCAGTTATCTGACTTTAGGCTTTGTGTGTGTGTGGGGGGCTTATTGTATGTTTACATAGACACACTCTCATATACATTTTTCTTTCCCTTATTATTATTATTATTATTATTATTATTATTATTATTATTATTTTGGCTTAAACAATAGAAATTTATTTTTTCACAGTCCGGAAGCAATTACCTTTTTAAATACTGCCTCTCCTTCAAACTCTCAATTGTATATATTTTATTCTTTCTTGCTTTCTGATTAGCTGTATGTTGGATCTTTTCATGCTATCTTCCATGTTTCTTTTCCTCTCATAAATTCTATCTCCGTCTCTCTCTGTGTTTAATTCTGAATAATTTCCTCAGATCTGTATTCAAGTTTTCTAATTCTCTCTTTAGCTGTTTCAACAACTATTTAACCTCTTAATTAATTTTTTCTATCTCACT
>NW_006439757.1:3288907-3295141 GCF_000325575.1 Pteropus alecto
TATTATTATTATTTTGGCTTTTATTTGCAGTTATAGGCTCTCAGCACACTACATAGCCAGGACCATAAATAAGACTCCACCACAAAATTTAGTATTTTGTTTTGTGAGAAAGCAAATTGTAAACATAAGATGATCAAATAATTCATATGCTAGTAGGACTAGATTCCTTAAGGAAATAATTTTTACATGAGACAAAAATTTTCAAGAAAAAAATTATGAATAATAAAAAAAAGTTAATTTACACAAATTGGACCATGATTAATAAGTAAAGATTCAAATGAAATACTTTAGAGGTAGAACACTAAATTTATTTAAATTAATCAGTTAACCAATTTGAATGATTTTAAAGTAACAATTAATGGCACATTTAAGAATCTTATGAGCATCAATATTGTGATACTCTAACTTTCTAAGTAAATAATTTGAGAATTAATTTTAATTTCTTAATTTAGAATGTCAGATCAAACACAGTGGTAGTATCACTAACTGCTCCTAGTGTCATTATAAAAGGACAAAAGACTAAATCGATGCTAAACCCAAGGTAACACAGGTCATTTTCTCTAGCGCATAGCTTTGTTTTGTTTGGTTTAAAAGACATCTGATATTGTTATAGGCTGGAAAGTTGACTTATTAGAAAGGAATGCTTAGAGACCACCTAGCTGCCATGACAGATTATCAGATTAGTCCAGTAAGCAACAGGGAACACACAGCTTTAGGGAATCTGTATATTGATGTTCTCGTTAATTTTATTCATTCTGATCTGACCATGTTCATTTTCCTTTTTGAGTGTAAGCACTTCACATTGAAGAAAAAAAAACATTATGAAAACATCATACAACATTAAGGAGTAATTCAAATACTAAATATTAAATTTATTATAGTAAATATAATATTAATGTAAATATAATGGCAAAAGTATAATACAAAATAGCCAATGAAATTTTTTATAAAAGTACTTCTTTAATAAGTTATAATTTATTAATGGCTACATATTTGACAGTTTTCCCTTATAGCTTAAGTTTTTGCAAAAGGAATTTTGATCATTTTAAACAAATTTATTTTCCATAATTGAGTCTCTCCCTACTGGATAAGCCCAGAAATATTTTTATATTTTTCATTTCTTTTCAACTTCTTTTCTTGGCATCTACCTTTTATCATCCTGTTCTCCAGATGGCAGGTCCTTGCCTGTAAGCCATGGCTCAAATATTCTGATAATAACTTTTCTAGATCCTTCCCATAATATATGCTCTTAACCACAGTGTTTTATCGAGCTCACTCTAGGCTTTGTGGCTTTTGTGGCAGGACTGTCTGGAGATATTATTTCACTTCAAAGGCCTAAATCAATTCTTTCTCAACTGTAGCCTCCAAGATCCAATTTTCTCACTCCCGCTAAGCAAGAGATCAAATCAATGATTTTACCACCTGTTTAGTTGTTTTTACATTCACATTTTCTTCAATATGTTTTTAATGTGCCTAACATGCTAGCAGGATTATAGCTAAGTTTCTGCATTTACCTGTCTAGTGCAATTTCATGTATTATTCAAAAAACATTTCCCACACACTTTATTTTTTTCATATTTTATAATCTGTGCTTTTTATACATTACATAACTAAATTAAGCTAAAAGTTAAATTTAGTAAGCTATCTGAAAAATGATCACTCTAATTTTTAAAATTCTTTTTATGAAGAGTTTATCAAATAGACAACAATCTCATATTTTTGTGGATTTATGATTTATTTTTTACCATACGTATAATTTAACATTAAGAAAAATTGTTAACTTTATTATTACGAAAGATGAAACAATTAGATGATATGCACTTAATTTGATTTTCACCTTTCGATATACAACATTTAACCTCTTTAACACAGAGCTTTCTGCTTTTAGGAAGAGTTTTTGGCATGATTTCATATTGTCTATTAGTTCCTTATGTACATTGCTTAATAGGAGAAGTAATATGGAACCCTTGCCACAAAATATCATGGAGCCATTTCTCTTGCATTTGTACCTGAATACCTAGGGATTATCTGTACTTTTCTTAGCAACCTCCAACCCCAATCTCTGACCCCACCATGGACAGTACTCTTCGCAACAGAGAGATGTCTGTTATTTTCATGAGCTTTAATTGAAAGAAATGTACAGCTTATAATGAGAGAAACTCTTTTCTACTCTCATTTTAGGAATAAATTTTATTGGAGCTGAGATAAACATTGTGTTCCTAAAAGAAGTTTCATTTAAAAGGTGAAATTGAATCAAAGAAATAAATATTTATAAAACATTAAATTTAGACTTTCTAATGGATGCAAATATATTTTTCTTTTTTTTCTTTCCCTTTTTCCAGTTCTACAAGATGGTGATTTTTTGGCTTAATGCAATATCATAAATAAACGTATGATGAATTTAAACAATAAGTCACAAAGCTACTTTCCAGCATTATTTTTAGATTGCCCTTGAATCTCTCCATCTTTATGTTAAACTTCATTCTAATACATAGGCAGGACAAGAAGATTGATGTAATTACTTGAACAGAAACAAAGAAGGCTTTGCCATAGCTGCAAATGACATTGATGCCAAATCACTACCCTGGCACTGAGTGATGAGTGCTCTGCAGATAAGAGGTTGAAGCACCAAAAAACATCATTTAGAGAATAATCCCAGGGAACTATAGCAGCACTTCAGATGCTCAGACATTCTTTAAGAAAAGATAAATTGGTAGTCACGCAGTCAAGTAATTTATGACTAAAGGCAAATAAAATAGTTTGAAGATCTTCTATGTTTCTTTCCCTTTGAAGGAAAAATGACATTCATTTAACAATAGGAGGAAGTATTATAGTAAGAATCAAAAATGGAAGGGGAGAAATTGCAGCAACTCACAGGATAAGATTAAATGTTTACGCAATACTTTGGTATCTAATTAACTATGTGAATGAATAACCAAACTTAATGTAGTTGAAGTTTATTTGGTTGATTTTCCTACTAGTAACAATTGAGAAGTTTTTAACAAAAAGCAGCAAGTGAAGCTGATGCTGTTTAGATGTTGAGAGTTATAACACAGGCTTGAGTCATTACCCTTAATGCTCTGACAACTTCCCATATATCGATGAAATTTTAACAAATTCATAACCATTTTAGACTAGTTTCTTTAAATTAGTAGGAAAATTGTGGGATGAAATCAAATAATACATATGACATTTCTGTGCTAATTATAAAGTAATATAAGCTCTTCTAACTTCAAATGAGCTTTCTTTTGATATCTGTTGATATCTTGAAATTGCGACAATTTCATGTGGCTTAATTTAAATATCCTTGGATTAGTCTTAAACATATTTTGAGTATTCTGTTTCTCACTTAATGATATAATCAGCATTTAAAAACAGTTCCTAAAAGGTGGTATCTTACTGCATATTAACTTCCAATTTATATAATTTTTGATATATTGACTTTATAGCAATTTTCATACATTTCATTTTTTTTAAGCAACAAATTTCTAACATTGTAGAATACAGTCGCGTGTTACTGGACACAATAGTTTTCTCTGAGTTTTGTGTTGTGATACAAGGTACTCAGGCCAAAATAAATATTGATGATAGCCCCAAAATTTACATTCTAAAAGCCCTAAATTCTAATATGACTATGTTTGCAGACAGGACCCACAGGTTTTAATGTTAAATAAGGTCATAAGAGTGGGACACTAATCTGATAGGATTAATCCTTGTAAGAAGAGTCACCGAAGAGTTTTCTCTCTGTCTTTTTGTGGAGGAAGACAACTAGAAGGAGGTTATCCATAAGCCAAGGATATCTCTACTAGGAACCAAATTGCCTGGAACCTTAAACATGGACTTCTCAGCCTCCAGAACTGTGAGAAATAAATTGCTGTTGTTTAAGCTATCTATCCAGTATATGATATTTCATTATGGCAGCCTGAGGAGATTGTGACATTGCGATAGAAGCATTTAATAGAATGTTAAGGACAAAGGAATTTGTAAAAATAGAAAATCAATATTTTTTTCACTTCTCTACTGCACAGTGATAAATGTTAACTCTTGTTCTCACTGGAAGAAGATGAACCATCCTCGGAATTTTCTTCAACAATTCTAAAGATAATTCGGCAGACATGTTTTGAAAATTTCAAATTTCAAGGTAAACACTAAACTTATCACACAACGTTTGCCTTAGTTTAAGTTTTTTTTCTAATTATTTATGTTCAGAAAAACAATTGCTACTACATTCTGAATCTAAACCATTAGAGTAAGGCTTACCTACCACCATGCTATTTTTGTTAACTGATTTTATTTATGTAGTGGAGTTGTAAGAGTAAGTCTATCTACTTATATAAAGTTGGTCATGGTTCAAGTTGGCAAAAATGTTCAAAAGGAACTTTGATGAGGGCATAGGTAGGATAAGAGTACCAGAAACCAATTAGATATGCAAGCATTTCTTTTTCAATTACCGATATGTGTAATTTATCAAGCAGTTTTAGCAGTATGTTTGCCAAAAAAATAGAACAACTTTGCTGACAAATGTCACAGAGTTAAGAGTCCATTAATGAGCTTCTTTTAGAAATTGGTTTCTTTCAACTTGATCAGCCATGTCTCTTTGGATGATTTAGTTCCTTATACCTTAAAATCCAAACTAGGAGGTATAGTATAAATCACTAAAATACAATTCTTCTTAAATTACATATTACTGGTTAAAAAGGGACATGATTATTCCCTCTGCATTAGAGAACCCAAGAGCCACTTTAAATTTTCTTTTAAATTCTATTTCTTCCTTTGGCATATGTCTACTTAGGCAATGGCATACATGAATGATCTCGTGTAGACAAAGAATTCTTCTAAGCAGAGAGGAGAGATAAAAACAGAGATGATGTCATAGACTAAGACCATATTTTAGAAAAAACAGAAAAGGGGTGTTTTCATTTTGTTTTACCATAATTCGACCTGAGCAGTCTATCTTCAATACATGGATGTAGCAACAGCACTGACACCTACATATTGATAAGCTCTAAGTAAGCACTTTACACGCATTCTTTTCTTGGTCTTCACACATTTTATTAGGTTGTTAGTAGTATTACCACAAATTTAAAGGTAAGAAACTGAGATTTAGAATTACGTAACTTTTCTCTTACTAACACTATTAATGGTGGTGCCAAAGCTCAATTTCAAGTCTATCTGGTTGGAATGCCAATGTTAACTTGCTTTTTTATACAGACTGCATAGAAACTGGTCTCTTCACTAATATTAGGCTAACGTTAGCAAGCACTCCATAAAAAGATAGGTAGGTCTTATGTGTGCAAAATACACACGTGGAAAAATATACTTTAAAACTAACAGAAAGCAAAAACGAATTCTCCTTATCATTTACACTAAACTTTTCATTTCAATGATTTCTAGTATTCTTTTCCTTAGCTACTTGCAGTATGATTTGACAACACTGATATGGCAGCAGATCTACCAACTTGAGTAGGTCTGGTTCTGGGGGAACCAATCCAGCTCTAGATGATAAAATGCACTGAGTCTGGTGAGCAGAATAAAGAGTTTCAAGCAAGTTCGTCAGCAAAGGTCTGAGATAAAGTAGTTGGTTTCCCAGTAGATGGCAGCAAAAGCAAAACACGAGCAGGCAGTCTGACAAGCTGGGTGACTGGGCAGAATCGAAATCAAAGAGATTCATCAGCAGGTAATAGATCCAGAGGCAAAAACAAACAAACAAAAAAACCTACAAAAAACAATGATTCAGAACTCCAGTCTCCGGGTAACTTGTCTGTTATGAGTAGACTAGGGAACAAGATCTAAAATGAAAATAAGAAAATGTGGCAAGAAATGTTCCTTATCACATAGTCTATGTTGACTTAACTTGGGAAGCTAAGGGAGATCAGGTTTGAGGATATCCATAGTTACAACAGTTCAACATCTAGAGGCAAGATAACAGCACATGTGACTAGAAATAAGGCCAAATAATAAGAGTAGAATCTATTAAGTAACTTTTGTCATAACAGAAACTAGATGGTAATTGGATACCAAAAGAGTCTTATATCATCATAAAATCTATAAATACCTTTTTAAAAATTTCCAGTCGGTTAATCTCTATTCCCTCCTACCACTCTAATCAAGAGCAGTTTTACATGTCGATTATAGCCCACGAATACACATTCTAACCTTTACTTCAGTTCCTTTCTACTTGTGTGGTTATACTGTCCCTTCCACTCCCCGTGTCTTTCCTTTCTTTGTCTTTAC
>NW_006439757.1:3295190-3318699 GCF_000325575.1 Pteropus alecto
TCATATTGCATCACAGCAGCACTTATCATGGCAAAAGGCAATCTAGGCAGCAGCTGGAGAGCCCAGGAGATCCTGTCATAGGTGCCAACTGGTAAGGAAAAGATGGATAGAATCCACTCTTCTGTGTGCTTCCAGTATCATTTTCTAATTCCATGGCAGTGGAACTGGGCTGTATCTATTAGTGATAACATTTTCTATTAAATTATTTAAAAAGGATTTTTTTCTAGAGCACCTAGAGATGCTACGTTATATTCATAAAGAATAAATATTACCTATGTTTTTAGGAAGTTCTTAGCAAAATAAAATTCAACTTCTGTGCACTTCGCCATTTAGGGTATTCGGTAGAAGGGATTAACAACAGGGAAGAAACAAAAAAAAGATAAACATGTCTTACCCCACTAATTTAACATTTTTCTATGTTTCCATTTTAAAGAGTCTGCTAGCATCTTCAGCATGAGTAACATATGATTGAAATACCTAAAACAATACTGACATAATCATAGTAAGATGTATATAAAGTATATCCAGTAAAGTTATCAGCTTTACATTGTTGATCTATACATCTACCATAATGACAGTGTATTTTATCAATGGCAATGATATTGAGGGAATTCAAGTCCTTGAATCCAGAATTCCATATTTTCCTTAGGTTTAGTGTGTTTTTTTTGTTGTTTCTTTTTTTTTTAAGAGGGGCACTAAATTTTCACGTAGCATCCTCTAAACAGACATTACATTTCTAATTAGTAACCTTGATATTTCCAAACAATTTTCAAATATTTTACTATAACTATATGAGAAAAACCTAGAGATAATAGTTAAACCATTTTGACAAATTAATGGAAAACATAAATTGGTCCTCTTCAATCAAATTTAGTCCTTAATTTCTTTTTTACTATTTGCTTACTTGAAACAATAGAGTATGTAGAATATTGGATTCTACAATTTAATATTTACAATTTTTTTTTCTTTCACTGGTATATGCATAGTCTGGTTGAGTTGACTGATTTCAAGTCTAAATAAACAGCAAATTTTTTTATACATTACAACAAGGATCAACAAACTTTTTCTGTAAAGGGCTAAATAGTAAATATTTAGGCTTTGGGGACATATGGCCTCTAACTACTTAACTCTGCTATTATAGCAGGATAGCAGCCATAGACAGTATATAAACAAATGAGTATGCCATGTTCCAATAAATCTTTATTTACAAAATTAGGTAACAGGCTGGATTTGGTCCACAGACTGTAGTTTCTGACCTCTACATCAGAATTTCTCTCTTTCACTGCTTCTGACCTTAAACTGTTTCACAAAAATTATAGGCAGAAATATATATATACATATATTTATATATGTATATATGAATATGTGTATATATGTATATATATATGTAACTTTTATGTGTGTATATATATAAACTTTTGTGTGTGTGTGTATATATATATATATATACGTATATATCAAACTTTTATTATCACATTAAATAGTTGTACATGTTTGTACTCCTGATATCTTTGCAGTTTTATGTAGGTGTTTGTGGTCATCTGACTCACTCTTCTATAGTTTTACAGATAGCAAGCACTGTTTGGCCTAATGGCATTGTTAAAAAAGAGGGGGGAAAAACCTATTTTCCATAACCATTTCCTCTTCCTTAATTTTCTATATAAAACAGTCTCACAAAAGATCAAAGCCATTTATGGAATCATGCAAAGTTAGATGAGAAGGAACTCAGTAGGTGTTTAGTTTAAGGTCCTGTTTTGCAGATGAGGATATTGGGATAAAAGAATTAAGTGATCACCCAAGTCAGTCTAAATAGGGAAAACAAAACAAACACACACAATTCCCAAGCTGAAGTCAAGCCATTATATATTTAGTAAAGTATAAGGAGCATATTTCTTCCCCATTTTAGCAATACAGGCTGCACACTCACATCTTTACAAAGTATACCTCTAACAAACTCTCAGTAGATGAAACCAATTCACTTCTGTAAATCTCTGTCATCTATTCAGAGAAAGGAACAACCTAACTCTGATCTGAATGTTGGAGGAACGCATTGGTTGTGAACAATGGAGACAGGTCTTCTAGAAAAGCCAAAGTCAGTCTAGTTTTGATTATACTGTTTGTGTGTCTGTGTGTGTCTGTTTTCCCCTGTGAGCTTGTGGAGATGAGCAAAATGTGTGTGGAATGTGATCTCCAGGAGGGTACCAGAAGCTGGATGTGAGGTTGCTAGGCAATTTTCCCTATTGTTTTAAACAAACCGCACAGGGCTGGCAGCAGCTGTCAGAGTTCCTGGCTCTTAAGAATAACAGAGCTGAAAAACACAAAGAACAAAGGTCTTCTACAATAAATGGCAATAAATAACAGGAACTTTCTATGCCAGTAAATGCAGGCACTTGGATGTTAAAGCAATTAATAAGGTTAACAAACACAAGAGGTCATTTGAATTCTATTTGTTGTCAAATACTTTTTCCCTCCAGACACTTTAATTTAAATGGTAAGACAATCTGAAAAAAGAATTGTAGAATATGATTTTAATAAATTCTTCCTTTAAAATCACCATTTTTTTGCTCATTTATTTTTTATTTTATTTGTGGAGAATTTCACCTCAGGGACAACAGTATAAACCTTACTTTGAGTACATTTCAAGACCTTAATAAAAACAAATTCTACAATTTATGTTAAAAACAATCACACAACTGTACTGTCACCGTAAGACTCTTTTTTTTTAACCCCTTTATTATGTATACCCATTCCTTTGCTCATTCTCTCTTCATCATTAAGGTGATTATACAAGGTTACACGTGGAACAAAATTAAATAGAGCTACACACACACACACACTCAAGATAATGTATAACTGTTGAAATCTGAATAACCTCTATGTGTTGTATTATTGTCAAATTTTTGGTTGTGACAGTGTATAATAGTTGTGTAAGAGATTGCCATCGAAAGAGGCTGTGATACATAAGACTTATTGGTACATTGCTTTGCAACCTCCTGTGAATCTAAAATTATTTAAAAATAAAAAGTTTTCATCTATGGCCATGCCACCCTGAATGTGCCTGATCTCATCTGATCTCAGAAGCTAAGCAGAGCCGGGCCTGGTTAGTACTTGGATGGGAGACCACCTAGGAATACCAGGTGCTGTAGGTGTAAAAAAAAAAAAAAAGTTTTTAAAAACCAAACAGGTTTTTAACTTTTTAACATTTCAAAATTAGAGCTTTTTTCCTTAAACAATATATCCTAGTCCTGTTGGTTTAATTCATACCAATGTGTAAATGATTCCATCCTTCCTTCAGTTAATTTGTGCTTAGGCATTTATTTCAAAAAAATTTGAAAGGTGTAACTCAAATTATCTGCTAATCAATTTTTTTCGACATGCTGCTGGGCTTAAAAGTCAATTAGATAATTATTTTTTAATCTATTTATGGAGTCTAAACCATTGGAAAATCTAAAATTAAGGATCATTCTGAATGGAATAAAGACTGTATACATTAATAAACAAGTCTTTTCAAAACAACGTTCTTTGTTTTTCCAAGTGTGTGTGTGTGTGTGTGTGTGTGTGCATTTTAACATTTTATTTAGTATAAATACAGATATGGGAAATTACCAAGATAGTACATAGAGGTTCCATGTACCCTTCACTTAGTCCTCCCCAGTGATTACATCTTGTATAACTATAGTCAAAATCAGAATCGGGAACTTATATTGGTACAGCGTGTATGCATAGTTATCTTCCACTTTAACACATATGTATAGATTCTTGTAACCACCACATCCATTAAGATTCAGAACTATGTCGTCATCACAAAAAACTACTGGTATAGACATTTTACCAATTCACATGAAGTGTAGAAATTTCACGTCCTTTCAAGTCCCTCAATCTTATATGTTTATCATATAATTGTCTTAAATATTTCCTTACATATATTGATTTCCACATCAGACAATGTTATGCCTTTTCTGTCAAATATATAATAAAATACTCAAGAAGAGAAGAAAAATAAATTGTATTTACATTTACTCTTTCCATTATTCTTTTCTCTTTCTTGATGTTTCAAAATTCTTTTTAAAAATTGTTTCCTTTCTGTTCAAAGAATTTCCTTTTGCCTTGCTTTTAGGGAAGGTCTACTAGGGACAAATCCTCTTAGTTTCCTTCATCTAAGAATGTCTAATTTCCCCTTCATTCATGAAGGACATTTCTGCTGGATATAAAATTCAGGGCTGATAATTCCTTTCTTTTAGCATTTGAAAAATGCTGTACCACTTCTTTCTTGCCTCCATGAATTTTTTCCCTGCAGGCAAGGTACAATTTTTTGCTGTTTTTAAGGTTTTCTTTTTCTTTACTTTTTAAAAGTTTTATCGTGATGTGTTTGGGTGTAACTGTACTATTACTTAGAATACTTACATATATATTTACTTTTGAAATATTATCCATGAAATCCAAACATATAGCAAGTAAAAGTCATTAAAATTGCTAAATTCAAAAAGCATATTATATATTACAAAACTCAGATTTTACTTATTTTTTCTATTCTTAACCTTTTGTTCTAATTTGTTTTTAGGCATTTAGAAATTTATGATGCAAGAAAGGTTAAATAGAAAACAATTACTTCTTTGTTACTAACAACAATAATACCTAAAAGGTTTTCTTATATTTTCAGTGAACAGCTATTTTACTTTTTTAATTTCAAAACAATGAGCCTCTCAGTTCAGATCTTTGGTTTCTTTCTTTGCCCTCAGTGTCATTCTACCACTACAGACGAGCAGACAATTAATTCTGAAACAGAATGTTTATAGGCAAGAACAAAGTTTTTTAAAGCCTTACTCCATCCCCTCTCTGAGTTTAAATAGATCAAGTAAGGTTCTGAATCTGAGATTTTTTTTTCCTGCAATATAAAAAATTATCGTTTAAATCAGAACAGGAAAACTTGGTTTTAAAGTCCATTTGAATCACTCAAGCTTGAATGGTTGAAGGATAACCTGAAAAGTTATGAGTGAACTATATTGTTTGGATAAGAAGCATGAGTTATATGTAGTAAATGAAAAATTTTCTTGCAGAAAAGCCTCACTATATATTAACGCAGAAGTTGTCTAAAACTGCTAGTCCATGTTATAAAGCCCACTTTTAAAGCAGTAAATAGCGAGTCCCCACCAATTATTAGCCTGTAAGCAATATCTTAATTATTACAGTGTTATAAGAGTACCTCCACTGACAATAAAGATGGAGTGTATCTGGCATTTGGCAACAAATAGAATTTCAGTACAGGTAAATGTGATTTCTATATATGTCATTAGAATCTTACATAATGTCTGCATGTATCACAGAAAATAAAGTGTTTCTAATCCTCATATTAAATCATTTATCTGAGTGGTAAGATAAAATTTTGAAGAGCTTTCTGGAAATTTTCTTGTCTAGACACTCAAGTTCTGAAGAAGTACTCTGCACTAAGTTTAGGAAATGTATTTTTTCTCTTAAAGCTTATGAGTCAAATTTTACTAAATATTTTATTTCAGATAAATATATTAGATCCTCATTTTTCTATATTTTCATTGCATTTTTCTCAAGGTGAGAATAGACGGAAAAGCATAATGAGAGAGTGTTAAGCATTGTCTTAAGTACGTTACGAGCAATAAATCATTTAATCCTCAAAGTTGACATGTGAGATATATTATATTATTATTGTACTATATTCATTTACAAAATGAGGAAATTCAAATGCCAAGGGATTCTAACAGCTAATGGCTCAATTTTAAAACTCTTACACCTCAATACAGAGTCTGCATTTTTAGCCACCACACTATATAGATGCAAAGGAATATAATAAGCATTAGAACTAAGCAGAACAGGTGAAAAATTTACTTTACCATGTGCCAATTGTACAATATTGACAACTTAACCATTTAATGCCCTTGTCTCTAAAATGGAAATAAAAATTTCTATGTTGAAAATGTTTGTAAATATTAAAAACGAGTTAATCCAAAACTTCCAGCACTCCCTAAAAGGTCAATAAATAGTAGCTATGATAATGGTGTTATAATGTTTTCTTTCTAAATATATAAAACTGAATTTTGTTTGAGTATTTTTTTTCTTCTTTTGGATTGATCGATATTTTTTAGGACAGTGATTCATATTCTTTTTCCCAGAAGAACTTAATGCATCTTCTCTCTCTCTTTTTCTCTATCTTTCTACCTCTATCTTTCTCTATCTTTCTGTCTGTCTCCAAGAGCCTCATATTTGACATTTGTATGTCATACTTTATCAAAATCTCTCCTATAAAAAGCCTCTATTCTTGCCATTTTACATGACCTGAAACATGTCAAGCTCATTCGCTACTTTATAGCTTTGTTCCTGTTGTTTTCTCTGTTTGAAATGTGTCTATCCAGCGTCCTCTCTACCTAATCAAATATTCATACTTAAAGATTTAGTTGAAATCCTGCCCACTTAACAAAGATTTTCTATCTATTTCAGTTGATAATATAACAGTATTCTCTTGTAAACATCAACAGAAGTTCTCTTAAACTCCACTACAAGGGTCAATTGTGTTTCCTTTGAGTATCTGGTTTGCTTTAACATATTTATACTGCCAATCATAGAAGAGTTGTTTTGTTTCTATGTTTACCTGGTTATCAGGAACTCTGATCCCAAACACGCAGTCCATTCTAGCAGGTATAAAATATTTCAAAACATGCTAATTATTACTTTAAGTTGATATATGGATTAACTTTGTTACCTCTATTTTTCATCTTACCATCATATATATTTATATCTTAATTTTTGCATGTGTTAAATTCTAAAGATATGATACAAGTTTCTTTCACCGAAAAAGTAATCCTACAAAGGAAATGCTTGTAAAATTATTGAAAAAATAGAGTAAATAATATAAGACAAATTTAAAATTACATGTAAACAACCATCCGAATAACCATATCAAATACTTGAATGTATTCACATTACAGATTTTTATCAATTTTGTGTTTATGACTATTTGAATGGGTTTAGAATGTACTAAAACATAATTTTATATTATATTCAAAATTAATGTTATATGAGTATTTTTGCCATTAAATGTATTTTGAAACATGTGTCTTCATAATAATATGTCATATGAATATGTCATTTAATTGAAGTCTTCCCACATGGCCGAATATTTATGCTGTGTAGAATGGTAAACACATCACTTCTATAATAAAAAGTTTTGTGTTGAATATCTTTATTGTTAAATATTTAACTTCATATTGTTAATGTAAATTAAAGGAAGTGAAGTTTCAATTCATAAGTCGTATGTATTTCTAAAATTATTAATACTTGCCAAATTTTTTGTCACATGATCTCTATTTGACAATTGTGAGCATTATGATTCATTTTATATTTATACTATATACATTTCTATAAATCACTTCAACATCTTTAGAAGGCATGCATGAGTAAACAAATGAATTAAGAGATGAATGAATATATTTCCAACACATATTTACCTCTCCTTTAAAATCATATATAATATATCATTTACTTATTTCACAGCTTTTTGTTGTTTTAAAAAATCTTTTAGCATTGATATCATTTTTATGTCTTGAAATAAGTTGTAAAACTCTAAGAAGATACTATGTGTAACATCTCTTCTAAATCTCTGTTTTTATCATATTTGTGGAAATACAGTTACAAGTCATAATACATTTGTTAGTTAACAATTAGACTTCACGGTTTGCCAAAAAAAAAAAAAAAGGACAAAACTTAATCAAGGATTAGTATTAAGTGATGAGAATACAAATAACCACAAACTCTCTTGTCCTATCATCAGTGGTAACATCATGACAGCCAGAAACAATCTTTTACCACTTTGTTCTTATCAAAAAATGTTAGACAGTGACAACAGCACATATATTCTTTGACCAAAATCTGCTTATAACATTCCATGTGTCACACTTCAGGACATTGAATCCTTAGAATTTCTAAATAACATGACAATAAGGTCACTTAGATGTCAGATCTCAAAACTCTGGGGGGGCACAGATATATATATTTTGAAAGCATTTTACTCAACCAAGAGAAATTCATAGAACATACAAGTATGACAGAAATACTACAAGACTGCCTTGAGGAGAATGAACCTGAAATTGAGTTATACTAAACCAACAGTATTGACAGCATTACTTTGGGATGAAGTAAATAAGTTCTCCATAATCACACTGGGTGCCCAGATTATGATCTCTAAATATTTTACTTGTACCCCTAGGAACTAGGAATCTATGGAAAAATAAACAATTTCAAGTTAAGGACAGAAAATATATGAGATGGATCTGAACCAGCTACACATACCAGAGAACAAAGAAGATTTCAAAGCTACTAGGGTCATGTCTGAAGTACACAGAGCCAATGGGAAGAGGATCCCACTGGCCAAAGAAACAGGCTATTTTGTGTAGCAACAAGAATAAAAACTGTGATAGACAGAAATCAAAACAGAATTAGAATAAAGCTTTTGGTTTTCTAAATGTATTACTACTCATCCATTCACTTTATATTTCTAAAATTAACTTCTCTGTGGTCATTGCCTTACCTATTTTATCTGTCCTTGATGTTTTATACCTGTTCACTAAAATTTGGAGGGCCTTAAAAATTAGTAAAGGCAAAAACATGTGTTTAATCTCTCACATTAAACCATATGAAGCCTGGGGCTCAGATTTACTCTTTTTAAATATTTTTTAAGAAAATACACAAACAGACACACACAATCTGCTTTGCCAGACTAAAATAATGTTAAAATTTGGTTTGGCTTTCTTTGCAAAAAGGTGACCCTTTCTGTCTTGCACCAATATCATTTTTTCATGCACTTATTTTAATTTATAATATGAATAGAAAGAATAGAAAGAATTTGACTATCTCCCAGGAAATAGTTTCCTGAGTGATTTATATCTGTAAGGAGAGTTAGGTCATTTTCAGTGTTTTCTCATTCACTATGGAAGTTGATCGGTGGTTTCACCTAGAATTTCTCAGGTGTTGTAGTGTGCGGAGAAAATGAGACTGCACATCCACCTTGTTCTTCAAAAGCTGTAATTATACATTGTCTGGAGTCATAGTCATTCATATTAGTAATACACAGTGTGGCCTGACTAGAAGATATTCACCATGTGGGGAAAAAATAAAGAGAAACATATAGTAGTATAGAAAAAAAGCCAACAGAGAACAATAGGGATTAACACAATGAAACTGGGTTCAAATACAAGTTCTATTTTAACTGCAATTTTTTGAAGTATTTAACTTTGGAGAAAAAAGATAAGGTTGTCTTCTATAATCATCATTATTTAATATGTTAATGCAAAAGACATAGTAACAAAATAAAAGGCATAAATGGAAAAGAAGAAATAAAATTGCCCTTATTTGAAGACAACATGATTTATTATACAGCAAATCTACAAACTTTTAGAATTAAACAGTGAATTTAGCAAGGTTGCCAAATACAAAGGTCAATACACGAAAATCATTTAAATTTCTCTGAATTTCAACAACAAAAAAAGAAAAAAAACTGAAAAAGATATGTTACCAAAGTATTCATAAGTTATAATTACTAATATCTAAATTGAAATGTAGATTATTAATAAAATTAAAGAAATTATAAACAAACAGAATAATATACTATGTTGATGGATCAAAAGTTTTATTGTTTAGATATCATTTCTTCCCCAATTAAATATTAAATTTCAATGCAATACACAGCTGTTTTGTTTTGTTTTGTTTTGTTTTGTTTCGTTTTGTTTTTAAATTGACAAAATGACTTAAAAACTCATGAGAAGTGAAAAGGCTTAAGAAGAACAAAGATAATTTGATGAAAACAAACAAAGAAGGCTTTACAATAATAGATATAAGACCTACTATAAAATTGTAATAGTTAAGACAGTGCATTTTCAGTACAATGATAGATAAATGGACCAATGCAACAGAATACAGTCCAGAAACAGGCAAACACATACTTGGTCACCTAATTTATGACAAAAGCTACACTGCAGTTAAGTGAAGAAAAGATTGTCATTTCAATAAATAGTACTGAGTTAATTAAATGTGCATGTGGATAAAAGAAGTTTTTCTTGTGCATTATATCCACAAAAATCGATTTCAAGTGTGGTGCAGATTGAAATATAAATGGCAAACAAGTTATTGAGGAGTAAATAAAAGACACTATCATCACTTTTGTGAGGGAACTATTTCTTAAAAGGGACACAAAAAGCACTAACAATAGAGATAAAAATTGATAAATATTTATTAAAATTAATAAATTATGTTTATCAAAAAGAAATTATTAAGAGAGCAAAAAGGCAGATTAACATATTCTGAGACTATTTGCTTTACATGCATTTGACTTAAAATTCATATTCAAAATATATAAATAATGTTTACAGAGACTAATTAGACAATGCAATAGAAAAATGAGCTAAAAACTTGAACAGACTTCATAAAGAGGATAACAAATGGCAAAAAATATCAGAAAAATCTCTTTTAATCAGCAAGAAAATTCAAAGAAAAATCATAGTGCTCTAAAACAAACCCCCAAATGACTAAAGAGAAAAAAAAATTTCAATACCAAATATTAAGTATTTCAAGTGAAGCAAATAGAATTTTCTCTCACTGTTAAGAATTAAGTTGGTGCATACATATTAGAAATTGTTGGTAGTATCTAGTATAAGAACTGGATACCCTATGACTCAGCAGCCATGCCTAGGTAAATCTCCAACAAAAATACACCAAAAGGTAGTTAAAATTCTGAGGAACAACACTGGAATGCATACATTGCCCCCTTTCTTATATTATCCAAGGATTGTGTAGGTTTTGTCACACTCAGTGACGACTGTTTTGTCTTCTATCTGTAATCTAGATACAATTGCTCTTATTCCAATACAATTAGAAAAGCAGCTGAGAATTGAAACTGATCAAGCTAGTGCAGACAATCAAGACTATTCTTAAGTGAGTATTTTCTCATAAACTGAAGAAGAACATCAGGTTTGTTATTCCTTTACTAGCATTCAAGTATGTTCTTGTATCTGACAGCAGTTTCTTGGGCTCAGTGTTTATGGGATTTTTGTGGTCCCATAATTGCATGTTGCAGTAATTCATAAGTGGCAGTGATATTGACCGGAAAGTACTAACAGAAAGTTTTGAAACACTGAAATGTTGAGCTGTTCACCTGTGTAAACTAATCTTGCTGCCAGTTGCTGTTTTTAAGGCTTACTATTGTTAAGAACGGTCGTGATTAATTTGGCACCATATTTATGTCCAGTAAACTGTAGCTTTAATTGAATAAGGCTAAATAATACTTTCATTTTAGGGATGAGGATATTAAATCTCAGTAATCAGCTCATCCAAAGTCATGTAGATAATTTGTGGCATAGCAATATTCAGTGTGCTTAAATTTACATTTCTGAATAATCTATAAATATAACATATACATTTTCCAATTTATCGGCCATGTAGCAAGTGGTTCCAAACATGTTTTTTTTTGTTTTAGTCATTACTGGGAACAGATATTAGCCCAGAAATTTACCAGCAGAAGTTTGTGCAATCTTTTTAACCTCTCAAAGCTTGTTTCTTCATTTTTACAATGAGGCTCCTAACCGATAAGATTGTATAAATATATAAATTAACTTGTGTACATAATATGCTTAGTTTATTTGCTGTTATTACTTTTGTTTGAAATAAATTCATTTATATTTTACTGCAATTTTTATTTTTATCATACATTAATTTGGAGATGGCTAAGATTAAGGATTAGATCAACTAAGAAATAAATAGCTTTTTCATAAAATATATGCATATACAATTAGTCTTATAACTTTTCAAGGTACAATTTATTACTCATTTTTTTCAAATAAAATGACCCAAAAACTTACTAAACAAAATGAATTTATCATAATTCTTTTGTTAAATAAATAGTCATTGAAATAATAGTAAATGATGATTAAGACAATAAAAGAACAGAAAAAAATAAAGTCATAATAAATGCAGTAAAACAAACTAGATTCCTGGAACAGTGCGGTGTTATGAGTAATATTTAGGGTTAAGGATAACAGGTTATTTCCTTTTCAAATCATAAGTACATAGAGTCAGTAAATTTTTTAAATTAGAAATTGTTTTAGCCAATCCTACAATTCTACATTTCCCACTAGACTTGCTTAAGACAATTTATAATGCCTGTTTTTCTCTTTGTTAATATTACATATTAATGTAACATTTTCGTAAAGTTAACTAATCAAGAATGAAAATCTAACCAAAGTTAGAAATGAGAGATAACTGAATAGGGAATTACAAAGACAATATCCAACTCCTTGGTTCTAAATTAAAAGCCAGACTTTGGGCGTGTATGTTATTGCTACAGTGTTTGAAAAAAATACTCTAGAATGCCAAAACCAACTGCCAAAAAAAGAGAACAAATGATAATACCAAACATCAAAAGCTACTTTTCACAGTCCTACTCTGAAACAGAGGATTATAAAAACATTACTTGTTATAGTCATAACAAAACCCAAAGTTTTGTGTCAAAGCAGGAATAGTTCTGAGTCTCTTTAAACTCCAGTTTAAATAGGGTCCTGATTAAAATATTAAAAAGAAAAGAAAATATGTTCGAAATGCCAGGATTAAGAATAATTGCAGGTGAAAATCCCACCATAATTTAACAAACGCATTTATTATACTAGCTTCAAGGTGTTATTTTTGTGTGGCTTTTAGATAATATAACATTTAGCTTAGTCTTCTCTAAGTACGCATCTCTGAATTTAGAATTGTTTCCAGTCCTCATTAACTTCCATTTTCTACTCAGAATAGTGCAGAGAAAAGGTGCGGGTTTTGTTAACAGTTCCACGTATTTTTCTGTTAGTTATCTAAACCGAAATAATTTAGCCATTTTGAAAAAACAGGCTTTTTTTTTTTTGTAATTACAATTTAAGATTAAAAATACTAACCCTCTCATTATGTATGTTGTGAGAAATTAGAAGTAAATTTCCATAAAATGTATGCTATTGTTTTTATTAGTTATAGTATCTTTGTAAGATTTGGCCCTAGAAATAAGGTCCATGTGTTATGAGTAGTTTGTCTCTTGCTACTTTTGCAACTGAAGAATAAAACAATGCACCGAGAAGGCCACAATTTCTGGAGGAAAAGCCCATTAAAGCATTAGCCAATTAATACTTTGGATTATGATGAGATTATTTATGTACAGTTAATTTTCAATAAGGAATGTTAAACAACATAGTCATTTCAGGACAAGAAGCTCTGTTTAGAATTTTTAGATTTAGTTTTAAACAGCTATTCATCTATGTTTTCCTGTAATTTAATTTAAGGCTAATTGAAGAAAATTCAAATGAAGTACTTAAAAATTCTTAATTATGGGAATTTGAATTGCTTTTTCTTACTTACAGTTGTAATTCATATTCTCATAAAAGAGATATATTTTTACATGTTTTCACCAATGCCTGCGATATTTAAGACTATATTATAGCTGTGTCATAAACGTGAATATCATTTGTTTGCTTATTAGTTTCATTGAAGGCAAATAAATAGGTAAGTCTTAAGTCACTGTCAAGTAAATCTTCTCTGGTTCAGCTGTTTAATCCTGATGAATTAAGAGTGATTTCTATTATAGATCTATTATTTTATCATTATGTAATACATTTATATCGAGTACCCATTAGTTGATAAGCATTGTGCTGGTTGTGGGGAATGTGGAGATTAATAAAATCTGTTCTGAGTCTGACAGGAGAGCTTGGTCTCTTAGTGGAGAGAACTAATTAGCACTTATTTCTTCCATCATGTTACCAGTGCATGCATTGTACTATGAGAAACGGTTAGCTCAGATTGGAAAAACAAAGAAGTTTTCTGAGAAGAAATTTATGTGCTATTCTGAGTAGGATAGAAGGCATTTAACCAGCAAGGACAACAAGCAATGTTAACATAGTTGTGAGGCAGCCATTTTGATAAGCCGTTTTAGCATAGTGATTTTTAGGTACTCAAAAATTTAAGCTCTAAATTTGTACCTATGTTTTATTAGAATTTTAAAGAATTCTGCAAAAGCCACATTCCACATTTTACCTACCCCATCTATGACCCTGAAATCTGGATTTAAGAATAGTTAGTTGGTGAAGGGAAGCCTGTACCAGAGTAGAGATCAGAGTCAGAGGGAGGCCTGGGAATGGGCTGAAGGGTGTGTGCTGCCACCATCTGATCATTCAATTACAGAAAAGGTTGTCTGTCTCTCTAAGTTTCTGCTCATCTTTGAAAGTTCACTTATATTTTAATCTGATTCTGAAATTCACAATTTCTTTATTTACAATGATCACAACCTCCAATTAGACCATAGAAATCTGTATGGATGTTAAGATGTACCTGAAGACTAGGAGATGTTAGGTACAAAGACCAGCTAAGACCTGGAGGACAGAATTCAGGTAAAGACTATTCCCTTCTCTATCATCTTGTTATATGTTTCTGCCTGTGCCCAGATGCCACAGAGGAAAAAGAGAAGAAAAAGAAGGAAAGTACAAATTGACTCAAATTCAAATCTGTCTACTTCTGTCAGGTCAAATCATCCATGAACAGTTGATTTTCATAATGAAAGAGTAAAGAGAGATACATTTTTCGCTCATCAGAATCATAAAAATAGTCATAGAAAACATTTATCCCTGCTAGGCACTGATTCCAATCATTTTTAATGTAAAAACTCATTTTATTCTCTAAACAACTCTTTGAGGTAGGTACTATTTTTATCACTAATTTGAAAATGAGCAAATTTATAAGAGCTCATGTGCTTAACTGCTGTGTATACTGTACTTCACAATGATAATAGTTCCCATCTGCTTAATTTTGCATACATTTTTTTCTTTTCTTATTCTCCATCTCCACTCTTGATAACATACACCCCTTGTTGATAATAACTGTTATATGTCTTGCCTATTTTATTTTTAGCTTAGCCACTTGGAATCTTTAGGCTTTTATGTTCCTTCCCTTGACAACATTGCTTCCTCATGTCCCATAATTTTTTACTTGTGATTTTTGTGTTATCAGGAAACCTGAGTTAATAAAAGTTTTCACTCTAACATGTTTCATGTCTGATATCACATTTGTGCTGATCGACTTTCACAGAATATTCATAACAATTAATTTACAGAATTTTATAAAGTGAATAGAAGTGGGATAAATGATTCTTGAGTCCAAGGGCCAGAATAACAGAAACAAATAGATTGATGAAAAAATATGCTTTACTATATTATAGTATGTGAATATGCAAACCATATAAAATATATTTATTTCCATTATTGGTTACAGATCAAAGTGAGTATGAAATTAACTTACCCAAATTAAAATTTTAGAAATTGCAAAATTGTCTAGGATGAGAACTTAGACTTGAAGGCTGATACATCTAAATTCACTAGCCCCAGTTCCACTAGTTTATCAGTTGTGTAATTTGAGACAAGTTTCTTAAATTCTCAAGTCACATTTTTTTTTTCTCATGGTAAAATAAGAATCATAAGATAGATATGCTTTTGTATTTAGAAGATGGTTTAGGTCAATTATAAAAATAAATTACTTAGCCCAGAGTAGAAAACAGAATAATGACTCTATCATCATCATCATCATTAACATCATCATCATCTTCACCATCATTACCTAATCATATTATTTTTCTTCAAAACAAAAAACTATTTATTGAGTACTTAGTATGAGCTAATTATTGTTTCAGGTGATTGGGACACATAATGAAAAAAACAGATAAACTACTTACTGCTTTAATCTGTTTAGGCTGCTATAAGGAAATAATAGAAACAGGATGGCTTATAAACAACAGAAATTTATTTCTCACAGTTCTGGAGGTTGGAAGTCTGAGGTCAGGGTGCCAACATGGTCAGGTGAGGACCTTCTTCCAGGTTACTGACTGCTCACTTCCTCCTGTGTCCTCACAGGGATAAGAGAGTTTTCTAGGTACTCATTGATAATAGCACTCACCCCATTCATGAGGGCTCCACTCTGATGACCTCATCATCTCCCAAAGGCTCCACCTACTGATACCATCATATTGGGCACTAGTATTTCAACATATGAATTTTGGAGGGATATAAACATTCAGACCTAGCAACGACTCTACTTTTTGAGATTAACATTTTATGAGGATGTAGAGAAACATCATACAATAAATTAAATGTGTAAATAAATCACACAGTGTTTTATAAGTCACTAAATGTCATGGAAAACAGCCAAATATAGAGCATAGTAAGCTATATGTTTACTGTTGGTTTGAAGAAATTTAGATATGGAATAGGTCACAGTTAAAAATACATCGATAGTCCTCATTGGAAAGGTCATATTTAAGCAAATACTTAAAGGGCATGAGGCAGTTAGCTAGAGAAAGTTATTTCAGGTAGAGGAAATGACCAATGCAAATGCCCCAAGACAAAAGCACACATGAAGCTGGGGTAATTACAAGGGGACTAGTGTGGCTGGAATGAAGCAAGTGCCTAGGAGAGAAAAGCAGGAGGTTAAGGATTTAACCTGGGGTCAGATCATGTTGGTGTGTGGAGGCTGCTGGAAGCTCTTTGGTTTTATTCTGGGTAAGATGAGGGGTCATTGCAGAGTTTGAGACAGGGACCGATGATGTAGCAACATCTTCCTAAGATACAGTAACTCGGCACTGTCAGCATTTAAAAATCTGACATCCTATAGTTCCTAATAGTTATAAGAGATTTGAATTTTTGAGTTGGTAAATTTTATTTTAATTGGGTTCTTTTATTGCCCTGTATTTTTCAATAAAAGACATTTAAAACTAAACATTTCAGAATCAAAACTGATATTTACAGAACATAAAAAAATATGGATTTCATTGAAGAATGGCAGATGGATTTAATGTAATAATAGAGTTTTAATCTGTGGTCATGAATATATTTCTGAATATACCTCTGTAGACATAAATATTTTTAGTTCATTATTTATTATAATTACACTTCACTGAAATTTTTAAAATATGTGCTCAAAAATAGATTAGACTAGCATGACATGTTTAACTACTTGGATACAAGTTGAAAATATTCATAAATATAAATAACTTTATTTTTTAAACACAACTGGATTATAGGTAGTAATTTGAAACATTCAATATGCAACTATTTTCTTCTTTTGTTTTTTCTCTTCTATTAAAAATTTATTTCATTTAGAAACATGTCATATTCAGCCTGGATTTATGCTTAAGTAAGAATACTTCACTTTGGAGACACTCAGTTTTTAGTCTGAATTACAATGAAACTGGGCCTTGAACAATAGCAAAATGAGCTTGCGCAAAGTATAAATTTGGGATAGAATCAGAATCCAGAGAATCTTCTAGAATAATAGTGCAGAAGCCATTTCAGCACATTTTCTACATTAGTTCTCTTATATACCTTAAACCGGTCATTGTAACTCAGCGACTACTCAAGAACCGCAAGTAATCTAAGTTCACACTGTACCATAGAGTTTAAAATAAAAATACCACACATTTTCTACTTCACAAACAAAAATCACTCAACTTTCTTTAGCATTTAATCTAGACTCATAGCGTTGTTGGACTTCTTAGAGACTAACTGGCTCTGCTCTTCATTCAAAATAGAGACACTTAGAGAAACTAAAGAGCATGCCGGTAGTCTCATAGTGAAGTGAACAAAGTTTGTACTCAAGCTTTCAGATACATCACTGCATTCTGAGGTTGATTTCTGTTTGTCCAAGTGTAAGAGAACAATTCTTTAGTTAAAAGTGGTCTGCTACAGTCATTGAAAGTATAATACAAATTTTTGTTATAAAAATGAGGTGACGTGATTGTGAAGGGGAATCTAAGGGATTAGAGGGAGGAAAGTAAAAATATAAATGATTCATAAAAGTGTACTGTGCAAGTGGTTAAATCTGGTCACCGAACTGGAAATTCCTTGATGACTCAGAGTCTACTACTCATCTGTGCTTGGCAAATTAGTAGAGAATTAAAGGCTTGCCTCCGACAGGAAATTGGAATTTAGTGGGTAGTTAAGTAGGAGAAGACAGCTTCACAAGAGAAAAAATAAAATAGTCCCCATGTCAGAAAACTGATATGAGCTTTGGGTCTCCAAGGAAAAGGTCACCCACTCTGGAAACCATGCTGCATGGATGTGACCAAGGTGAGATTCTAGCCCAGAAAAGAGGCAAACGAATTGGGTGTTAAAAATAAGAAATCCCACAGGCAGAAACAAAGTATGATAGATTCTGGAATGATGTCCTACTGACTCTTAAATTATCTGCCAATTTAAATTATACTTAAATTTTCTTATGGTGAAACTCAAGCATAGTGGTTTTCAAGTGGAGAACATGTTTTATATCAAAGACGTGTGTGGTTTATTTGGTAGTCAAAATGATAGAGGAGGATATTGTAAGTTTTTGCTAGTCAAAAGCCAGAGATGCTAAAAATCCTGCAATATGGCAAACACAAAGAATCAAAACGTTAACAATGAGGCAACTCAAAGGAAGGATGTGTTGAGAAAGGCCTGGAACAGTTACTTTAAGAAGGACCAAAGTTTTCTAATCTGAAGTAAGGATCTTGTTCATTTCAGACAAGTGTAATAACAAGCCCCAAACAATGAATTGGTAAACTAGGAGCCGTAGAATGTGGCAATACCCTGAGGTGATGAGGGAAGGAAACTGTGACTGCTGATATCCTAGCACTTTCCCCAGATTAATTTCAAAGCTACTGAAAAATAAGTATCAAAGTGTACTGTTCCAAATATGCAGTGATGGTGTTTAATATCTATAAGGTGTAGGGAGAGCTTGGTTCATTCGGTGGAGAATTGTTATAAGAGCAAATCTGAATCCAAAGCAATAACCATCTATCTCCATCTCTGCTCTGGAAACTAACCTGATGTGAAGCAAAGTCCCTCAATCATTCAAAGATCTCATTGAACCATCCAGTTTAATTCCAAATTCTTGGAGAATGACTTTGAGTTGTTCCATTTGCTCAAAGTATTGCTTTAAAAGTCAGGATAAAATAATCAGGTCACTAACTGCTATACCACTTTTGGAAACTAATAGAATGATTTTACGACCCATAACAAGTTTATTCATTTTTTAGTCTGCAAATTATCCTATCATAGTTGTCATCTGAAGATGAAAATATAGGTGGGAGAAAAGGTAAGAGTAACACACATATTTATATACTCAAAAAGAAGAAAAGATTATGCTTTGCTTTTGTAATTAAAAGCTCTATGTTCCATTTGTATGTCATATGTGTTTAATTTCATGGTCTATATTAGTATTCTGTAAATTTATTCATAAAAAGTATCAATTCCGCAGAAAATATTTAGAGACATTTTATTATAACCTCATCATACATGTCATTTTCTTGGAGATCTACTAGAATATTTCCCAAAAGTCTCTACTACTTAAAATAAAATGTTGTTTTAAAGAAAGGAATAAAACCCCTTATTGCACTAGTGTACATTTTCACTATTTAACTTCTATTGACCTTATCAAAGACCTTGGAATAAACCCAAGGTAGATATTACTTGTAGATTCTATGAATAAAGCAATTTGCCAGAGTATTAAGTACGCACGGGTATTAAGCATACAAGAATATGCCTACTGCTGGAGAGTGACCTGCTCATACAAAAGAAGTAAATTCACTCCATGAAGGCAAAGGAATATAATTTACTATAAACAGCTTCTCAGGTAGTCAAGAAAGAATAAAATTATTTCACATCATTGAGAAATGTTTCCCAAATTTGTTTTAAAATATTATCTTCATCAGGGGTGTGTTAAACCAGATTCCCCATTCCCTCCCTTAGAGCCTCTCATTGGGTACTTCTAGTGTGTGTGGATATATGTCTAACTGTGTCCAGGTAATTATTCTAAGCAGGCGCAAGGTACACTATAAAAAAAAAAACCCCACTATAGAACAGTTTTAGGTTAGAGCTTAACTTACACCAGTTATATTAATAGAGAAAATTTAATACAAAGAATTATTAGATATGGAAATTACTAGGTATGGAAAACTGTAGAGAAAAAAGAAAAAGGGAAAAAGGAAAACTAAGTCGTGTCAAGGGTCCCCACGAGCACCCCTGGGTTTGCTGAAAAGACTCACAGGGCTTAATATATAGTCATCCTCATGGCCATGATATATATCAGCATTGGGATATGGGGCAAACTTAACAAAAGGAGAAGGTGCGTGGGTGAAGTCTGCAGGAAAGCAGACTTGACCTTTCGAGAGTCCTCTTGCAGTGGCATCCCACAGATGCTCTCGGTTCCCTCAGCGATGGATTGTGGCAACAAATGCAAAATGTTGTTTACCAGAGAATCTCATTAGACACTCAGTACCCAGTTTTTACTGAGAGTGGTCACGTAGGCACTCTCTGCCCATCACATTCCAAGATTTCAGACTTTCAGAAAGAAAGCAGGTGTTCGATATAAACCATAGTGTTTGCACAATAAACCGTTCTCATCAGAGTATGGTCAGAAACTTCTTAAAATCTAAGTTCCCAGACATCAGCCAAGGTCCAACCCTATAAGCAAGACTTTCTTAGGAGAGCAGTCTCAGACATGCAATGTTAACTCTTTTCCACACATAAGGTGTCAGAGGTAGTGGCTACAGGCAAAAGTTACCACCCCTGGAGCTGGGGAACCAATGAAAAGAGGTTGGCATTATTAAAATTTAGAAACCTGGGGAAGTGGCCTCCTGGAACAAAACTAAGACCTCAGAACAGAACGTAGAACTCCCAGGTCATGGTATCTTTGGGTCAGGGCAGGGCTACGTGGAGCTGGCAGCCAAATATCTGGCACGGACAGTGGTACCAGTTGGACAATGCTGTCCTCTCGAAGGAGGCTCAGTGAACTAGTTCAGCAAGTGATGAAAAAGGTCAGTCTGGAAAACCTTCTCATTCTGGAACAAACTGCCACCACCAAGGAGAAGAAGGACAGGGCTATGCAAACAGGACCAGGAAATCAAGTTAAGCAAGAGAAAACACGGTTTCTTTTTATGTTTCTCCTTTCTCTCTCTCTCTCCTTTCCTCCTTCCTTTCCTCCCTCCCTCCTCCCTCCTCTCTCTCTCTCTCTCTCTCTCTCACCCCGCCGCCCCCCCTCTTTGGCAGAACCTAATGAGAATGCTAGTAAAGCGAAATGGGGTTTGCAATTTCAGGCCCAGTAACACTAGAGCTCTGAATCAATAGCTTAGCAGCCAGCACAAGATTTTATAACTTTTCTCAGACCATTCTACAAAAACCTACAAAGTTTATGTGTGTAAGATAATTTATACATTATAAAATTGCAGCCAGAAACATTTAGAGTGATGTACTGTGGGAGCATTGGCAACGGTAACACACACTGCTACAATGACCTGTAAAAAGTAAGTGACCTGTGAATAGTAATATATCTGTGTACCAGAATAGTAGCCTGTTTCCCTCAGGTGGGTCTTAATCCATTTTCATGAGAAGCTAAGGGAGAAGGTCGAGAATCAGAATTATGCCGCATTATCCTGAGTGGCAGGCACTGTCTCCCCCACTGTATGCTCTTATCTATTGCTAGGAGGCAGGTATGAAAGTCGTGCCTTGAGCATAGCTGAGTTCAGTAAAGTTTTCTGTCTTTCATTTCTTATCTGATACTTTTATATGGTTTTGAATACTACCGCCTGACTTTTAGTAGAAAAACGCAGCCACTTCTGTCCCTGGCGTTGTCATCTAAGTCATCCGACGCCTGTTAACTTTACCCTGGTTACTTACACTTCTTATGTGTACATAAAAGCAGTCAGAGTTGCATTCAATGAAGGTAACAGTGTACAAAAGGACATAATGATAGACATATATTGATCTCTTAGCATGAGCCAGACATTTTCCCAAATACTTATGCACTATCACGTATGTCCACAAAAGTCCTATGAACTCATGTTCATAGAACTCTAATATCTGTGTTCTTTTTAGAAGGCCACACTGCATCCAAATATTTTTTATTAAACTACTCATTTCCTTTCTTAAATTTCATACTCTATATATACCTGTTCATATCTAATATCATGAACAGGTACTGAATGCACAGAAGGAGCTCTGATATAAGATGACGATAATTAATCTCTGCTTGCCTTTTATCTGTAACTGATTGGACTACCATTTGCGTCTCTTAGAAAGTTGTGTAGATGATGCCTAAGGAAAACGAGATGCAGTGTAAATCCTAAGAACCTTGCAATCAGACATAAAATTTTAAATCCAAGCTCCATCGTTATCATCTGAATGAGTTTAGAAGATTTTTAGCCAATTTTCTCAACTGCAAAACTGAAATAATACCTAATAGAAAGAGATTATTTTGAGTTAAAATTGTACATGTTAAGAGCTGGCTACACTTCTAGTTTGTGAAACTGATTCAATAAAATCCCTGTAAAGTTTCAATCAATGTTTAAAATTTTCTGTCACTTGTAAAATTGCTTTTGACTATTGGGTGAATAAATAGTTCTCTTTATTCCAATTCTAAATTTGAATTCTAAATTCAAACACATTTTTAGATTCTTATTTTTCATTTCCTTTCTGCCTCATGCTTCCAAGGTTTTGGCTATTAAAAATAAGACAAAACAAAACAAACCACATGCATCATGTGTACTGTATTGTCGCCTAGTTTCACTATGTCACTCCTAACATTTTTTCCTAAGGAACTGAGATTTTCTATTTTATTTTTAAAGCCAGCGCTCTAGGTCAATTCTAAAAATAGTTCTGTATAATTGAACTCTCACTCACCTAAAGTGTCTCTTCTCTTTCTTTAAAGCTGCATCTTTTTTATTGTTACATGCATTAGGGATAATATGGCTCTACTGATGTACTTGAAGGCAGTGAAAATGTATAACGTGTGAAAAAGAGAGCAATGTGAAACCTAGTAAAGTGTGAGCTATTTCATAATTTAAAGTACAAAGAGTTTTCATTAAAGTACAAGAGAGTAAACAACATTGAATGATGTATATGTAATTCAGATAAGTAATTTTTCCTGGAGAAAATAATCATTATCTATTATTTTATGTTATTTATTTTTATTTATGGCATTTGTTAGGTTTATCATGGATTTCTTCTCTAATTGAGACTCTATTTTTCAACAATAAGTCCCATAGCCTGTTAATAAAGATTTATTCACCATATAGTCAATAGTAATTTTACAAATAAGGAAAATTTGAGCATACAGTTAAGACTTTACAGGACATTTATTGAACTAATCACAAATTAAGTCAAAGATGGAAGACATACTACTAATAAACAATAAAGAGTGAAAAGTCTACTAATATAGATCCATCATTTTCTATTGGTGATAAAATTAATAGGCATATAAATGGTTTTATGCATCATTATAACAAGAGACTAACAAAATAAAGGACAAATATTAGTAAGTAAACAAACTAAAGCTGACATAAAATCACACGTGGGTAGAGCAACCCTCCAGAGAAAGTCTCCTTTATGTAGCAATTTAGAAATACAAAATCCCTTATTTTAAAACATGCTGCCTCAGCCTAAGGTTCAGAGTGCTGACA
>NW_006439757.1:3318771-3323607 GCF_000325575.1 Pteropus alecto
GAGTATAGCACTAAAGTTCTTAAGTATCTCAGCCCAGAAGTGACGCACATCACTTTTGATCACATTTCATTGCCTAAAACTAGTCAATGGTCTCACCTACTTAAAAAAACTTGGAAACTTTAGATCAAAAATTGAGATTTAAAAAAAATGAGATTTTCTTATCCTCATATAACTTTCAGAGGGAGATCTCCACCTACCAGTCCTTAAACAAATAATGTAGCTCTCAGCTAATTTCTTGGCCTCATTCTTGATCCAAGCCCAATGGCTGATAGGCTTTATGCTTGGTCTGGTGGTACAAAAATACTTCAGCTTAACCTTGAGCTACATTGTTTCTCTCCTTTGTGCACTTGCGTGGCTGTTTCTGGCTTAGACAAAGTTACAGACAGAGGTTTAGTAGATGGTGTCAGGGGTGTACTTGCTGCAATTGGACTTTTCATTATGCAGGTGCATGCATAGTATTTGCTACTTTTGTAAGCAAGTGGGCTGGGTTGAGCAGGTGTTATATTAAATATTAGTTCCAAATCTAGGTAAGCAGCACCGGATGTGCTGCCCTTAACTCACTTTTGCTTTCGGTGTCAAAAGAGGAAAAGATGTAGAGATGAAATTTAGATGTACAGTATGTGGCTTGCTATGGGTTCAAGGGTCATTCCTCTCTCTGGTCTCGTTGTGACCCTAAATTGGTTAGTTTCATATGAGAATAATTTGCATGAGAGTCAAGTTTCATACCTAAGGTTTCTAATTATTTGTTTGTTTGCTTGCCTGCTTTAAACATGAGACAAAAACACCAGGTTCTGTATCATGAACCCAAGAGAGTTTAGCAGTTATTTTTTTTCTTTTTTAGAGAATCTTCTCTATGCAAAAAACATAGATAAAATGGCTAAATGGAAATTAAATAAACTTAATAGATTTTAAATGGATTTAAATGTGCTGTAAAGGAAATTAAGGCACCTCAAATAAAAGTCAGGGAAAACTCAACTAATAATAGACAGAGAGAGAGAGAAAGAGAGAGAGAGAGAGAGAGAGAGAGAGAGAGAGGTTGAGAGAAGAAGAGAGAAAGAGAGAGATAGCAGAACCCCAATGGAAATGGAGGCAACAGCTGAATAGCATCCAAAGTGCTAGTGGTATCTACTCAAAAGTAACCTATTAAAAAAGCTACTCCAAAGGTGATCGTAAGTACACTTGACCCAAATTGCCAGGACGATGAATCTCTCAGATGTCTGTGACATTTAGTATTTAAGTCATTCTCCAGAGTCAATGCTGAAATCCACAAAACAAAATCTTTGACCCTGCCCAAGACATTTCTCTTCAAAATTACCAAACCAGTCATCTTGAATGATGAGAAATTTTGAATAAATGTGCAATAAGATATAACAAATCTAGGATATGAGGCCTAACCTTTTAAATGCCATTTTACCAATTGATTCTTTGCCAAAAACTATTTACCTCTTTGATTAAGTTACTCATAAGAGATACTGACCATGTAAACAGTTCTCCAATAAATGAAATCTCAAACCATTCTAGTACTTGCAACCACCCTTTTTGATTGTTTTTGTTTTTTCCACCTCTGGTGATGATTCTTCCAAGATATCATTTAACTATATAAGGATAAGCATACTAGTATTCCAGGTTGATAAAGAAGTATTAAAAATTATCTTTCCTTTTATGGAACCTATAAACTGGAACAAACACATAAAACAAAAAAAGACCTGTCTTAGCTTCACCAATACAAAATATCATAAACTGATTGACTTTAAAAAATAGAGCTTTATTTCTCACAGTTCTGAAAGCTGAGAAGTTCAAGATCAGGGTATTAATAAGCTAGGTTTCATTCTGAAGCCTCTCCTCTTGCCTTGTAGGTGGCTGCTGTCTTGCTGTGTGCTCACATGACTTCTTCTGTGTGTGTGTATGTGAGGAGACAGAGCAAACTTTCTAAGTGTCTGTTCTTGTAAGGACACTAATCCCATTTATAAGGGTCCTACCTTCATGACCTCTTCTAAACCTAATTACTTCCCAAAGGCTCCTTGCTTTATTGTGCTTCATAGATTTAGCATTTTTTACAGATTAAAGGTTTGTGGAAACCCTGCGACAAGCAAGTCTATCAGTGCCATTTTTACAACAGGTTCAGATGATGGTTAGCATTTTTAACAATAAAGTATTTTTTAATTAAGGTATGTACATTACTTTTTAGATATAATACTGTTGCACATCCAATAGACTACATTTGTGTAGTGTAGTGTACATCTAATAGATTATACTAGTGTAGGGTAACCATAACTTTTATAAGCACTGGGATACCAAAAAAATCTGTGACATCTCTTTATTGAGGTATTTACTTTATTACCGGTGGTCTAGATATGAATCCACAATATCTTTGAGGTATGCCCGTACCACTACATTGAGGGTTAGGTCTTCAGCCTCTGGATTTTAAGAGAACATAACAAGAGCTCTATAAGGGTAGAAACATCACTATTTCAGGAAGATTTCAAAAAGCATTAGAAATAATTCATCTCCTTATGGAGCATCTAAGTTAGAGAAAATTATAAACAATGACATAAAACAAACAATAATTGAAATAAGATATCATATATAATATTAACATAGTAAATCATAAAAGGTGAATAAATAAATGTATTAAGGTAGACATCTATAATAATAAACATATACAAATATTTTTGAGAGCTAAATAATCATATTAAAATAATCTATAGATAGACTATAATAAATATATATTTGCTATAGGGAAATAGAAAATATAAGTATTATATGACTTTATGGAAGATGTAAGATTGGTAGTGGCTCTTATATTGCAAAGAATAATATTAACTCTAGGTTTAAATCTCAATCAGTTGTATTGCCAATGCACATCACGAAAAGACTTAAAAATGTAATGTCTAGGAACAAAAATTAAAGATGTTTACAATAGATACAGGTTATAATTATACAGCACATTAACTTCCATAAAATACAATTTTAAGTATGATCGTTCTTACCTGAAGTGTTTTTTTTTTTTTTTGTGACTAATGTTTGCATTTTACATGTGAGATTTGAGTACAATGAATATTTTATATTGGGCGACTCTAGCAATCCTAGCAAACTGATTGAATATAAATGACTACTCTTGCTAATAAGTACAAGAATAAATTTCATTCATACATTTTCTAATATTTTATCTCTGACCAAGATACAAAGATTCATCTTAAGTAGTTATTTTTATATTAGTGCTTTCCATAAGAGTTGTAATAAAAATGGTTATTATTATATTTATAATTGAATTTTCATTTTTTATTAGATGTTTTACATACTCTAGGATAATCTGCCTGTTTATGGGCTGAGTTGTGTCCTGTTAATTATATGCTGAAAGGCTAATGCCAAGTACCTCAGAATGTAACTGTATTTAAAGATACATTCTTCAAGGAGGTATGTCAGGTTATTAGGGTGGGCTCTAACTCAATATGACTGGAATTCTATTAACAAGAAGAGATTAAGATACAGACAAGAATACAGAAAAGACTTTGTGAAGACACAGGGAGAAGACGGTCGTCTATAAGCCAAGGAGAGAGGCCTCAGAAAAAAGTCATCCTGCCATCACCTTGATCTTGGACTCCTAGCCTCCAAGACTGTGAAAAAATAAATATCTCTAATTTTTCTTCTCGGAGGAATATCCAGCACTCACCCATAGTGACATATCTTGTAAAAATCCTCCTCATATTAAACCTCATGACCCAAAGTGCTATGCTGCTTAGAAGGTTGCCTTGCCAATAAAAAGAGCAAGACAAAGTAAAGAAAGGGAAAACACCAATTAAAGGGAAGGAAAAGTAACTAAGAATTAGTTATAGCTTTGAATCAGTTTGTACCACCTGCATAGTGCATGAAACATTGCCTCAATTTTGGTGAGAATGGTCTTGATTTGATAGTGCCTACAGGACTGGAAGAAGAAAACAAATTTTTTCTAACAGAAGGTAGTTTTTTCTAGGCTTCTAAGAATCAGTAAAAATAAATTTTTAATAGCAAAGAGAGGAACACAGTCAGAATTATCTAAATGAAACACACACACACACACACACACACACACACACACACACACACACACGGAAATGTAAGCCAAAACCAGCAAAAACAACTCGAACTTCAGATATTTGAATTATGAGAGATAGAGCATAAGATAACTACATTTACAGTGCTTAAAAATTATAAATAAGCTTGAAAATATCTCACAGGACAAAAAATATTTAATATTACCTTGCAGATTTTTTTAAATCAAAAAAGACCTTTTAGACATCAAGCATGCAATAACCAAAATCAAAAGCTTAGTGACAAATGTTATCAGCAGATTAGACTCAGTTGAAGAAACCAATAGTGAACCATAAACTATGTTAGATTAAATTATTTGAAATGGAGCCCAATTTATATCCCTAGGTTTGTTTAGATCTTAGAAGATAAAGTGAGATTTGAAATATATTTATTCAGAATTAACGAGAGAATAAGCCAGAGTCTATATTTAAAGAGATACTGAATAAAATTTTTCCTGTACTGATAATAATACTACTATACAAAAGTATTTTGCAATAATGAGAATAACATGAATTCATTTTCAAGCCAAAAGCAGTAAGGCTGGTTATTTATTGTCCCAGTAAGACTCTGACAGAAAGCAAAGGATTCCAAATGGAAAGTCTGAAAAGGAAGAAGAAATGAAGAACAAGGATAGTGGTAAACATTCTGGCAGATCTAAATAAAAAATATCTGTACAAACAAAAGTAATAATTTAGAGTTAAAAAGTCAATATAGAACTAAAATATCCAATAGCAATAACATAAACACCAGAAGATAACAGCTGTA